>NC_041386.1:415185649-415234212 GCF_002162155.2 Triticum dicoccoides | reverse complement strand
CGAGGCCGGCTCTGTTCTCTGGCTCACCTCCGGTCGGCCCCTCTGGCGCCGCTGACGATTAGCCGCCTTGGCCCGCTCCGGTTGGCGCTGCTGGCGGCGCTCTCCTCGCGAAGGCCACGGGGTCCTCCCCCCTCTCCATCAGCGGCGGGTCTTGGACGATCTCCTCTGCCAACGGCAATGGGGTGTCGGGGGCTACGGCTCGAAGGGGAATGGCGATCAGCGGAGGCTGGTTGCGCGAGCTTTCCGCCTCCGTCTCCGCGGTAGCCGCGTCCGTTCGGGCCTTGGGTGCCGCGTCGGCCTGCTCCCTCGCCGCCTGGGCGGCCGCCTTCTCCGCCGCCTCGCGCTCCTCCCGCGCTTCGTGGGCGTTCCGCTCTGTGGCCTTCCTGAGATCGGCGCGGGGGTCCACGCGGTGGGAGCTCGAAGACCCTCCAGCCGGCCCCATGACGGAGCCGCCCGAACCCCGCTCAAGGGAAAGCGGCACCCTGTCCAGCAAGCAAGAAAAAGTTAAGAAGGATATTCGAAGAGAAAGAGAATGATGAAGGGCATGCGACCAGGCAATCAGCGACTTACGCTGAAATGCCTGAGGCTGCTTCACCGCCTTGCGGAAGCGGACCGCCTTCGCGGCCGCCTCGTCTCATTTTGTCGCCGCGGTGGAGGTCTTGGACTTCTTCGGCCAACTACCGAAGAGGCCTGAAGCGGCCCGGCGCTTCTGCGTCCCGCCGGCGGCCGGTGCGATGGACGAGCCCGCGCCTTGATAGTCGGCCGCCGGCTGGCGACGCGGGGCGACTTCGGCTTCAGCATCGTCCGGCCAGTCCTCGAAGCTCGCGGTGAACCTTGAGCCACCGAGCTCGGCGTTGTCCCCCACGACGGCGTCTTCCATGGCGGCCGCCCCCTAGTCCGGGTCGTCAACATCATCCACCGTGCGGTCGGGGGCATACTGGCGTTCAATCCCTGCCGCCCCGGCCGGCGGCGGAAGAAGAGGGTTCTGCTCAAAAGAACCGACTGGTCAGAAGCTGGCCGTCACGAAGCCGGCTGACGGCAAAAAGAAGATAGAGAGAGAAGCTTACCACGGGCGGAGGATTGGCACGAGAATACGGCGCCTTGCCGTATTGCCAGTCCCCGGCGAGCTTGCAGTTGGCGATGTAATTAACCATGAGCGCCACCTCCGTGTGGGGCATTTCCCATGTGCTCAGCCGGCTTGGGTCGAAGCGGCCGCTCATCTGACACATCATATGGGGCCGGCTTTGGAGAGGAAGAATCCGGCGCTCCACGAAGGCGGCCACCAAGTCGGCCCCGCGCAGGCCTTCCGACTGGATCATCACCCGAAGCCGGGAGACGGCGGCGTTCCCGGCCGGAGACAGTGACCGGGACCGGAAACCCCACGAGGGCTGCCTCCCAGCCGGCAGGCCGGCTACATAAGCCGACAGGTTGATGTAGTCTCCTTCCTCGGCGACGTTCCTCACGTAGAAGTATGATTTTTGCCAGATCTTCACTGACTGGATTAGGGGGATGGATGGGAACGGATTGTTCTCGCTCGCCCTCCTCATGGCGATGAAGGCCCCACAGGGTGCAGGCACGCCGGTGACGACGGTGCCGAGTTTTCTCTGGAAGAACTCTCCCCAGAGCTCCAGCGTGGGGAGCAGCCCCAAGAAGCCTTCGCAGAGGAAGACGAAGGCTGACAGTAGCATCACCGCATTGGGCGTGAGGTGATGCGGCTGGAGGTTGTAGAACTTGAGGAAGGAGCGTAGAAATCCGCTCGCCAGAAGGCCGAAGCCGCGCAGGCAGTGCGAGCGGAAGACGACCCGCTCGCCCTCCTCCGACGCCGGCGAGATCTCCGTCTCCGGCACCAAGCGGACCTGCACGAGGTTGGCGCCGGGCAGGCGCCGAGTCGGGCGGAGGAACTCCACATGATCTTCATGGACGTTGGAGCCGTCCCACGAGCTTGACAACGCCATGGGAGCGAGGCGATGTGGAGACGCGGCGGCGCTGAGATGGGAGGCTGCAGCGGCAACAAGAGGAAGAAACGAGGATTAGGAGGGGCGGAGCGAGAGAGAGCGTGTGAACCTCTGTCGCTCTCCCTCCTCCCCCTACTTATAGGCTCGCGTGGCGGAGCCGAGGAGGCGCGGCGTGGGGAAGCGTGGGGATCGATCGTGCCCACTCCCCACGTCCAGCGATTATTGAGCCTTAACGGCGAGACAAAACCGCCGCGGGAAGGCGAGCGGCCCATGTGGGCCACGAAATATCCGCGCTCGGACAGAGGCCTGCGAGTGGCGGGCCCGGGCCTACGGCGACGTCCCGTCGCGCGCGTGCGTTGGCAGGATTTCCTCGCCACGTGGTCTGCGTTCCCGCCTACGAGAACCGGAACTCTCTGAAGTTGCCGTGCACAAGCAAAGCCGGCTCTTCAGGATAGGAAGCTAACCGAGCTTCTCGTCCCTCTGTCTGCCTCGAAGCTCGATCAGCTTCGGGGACTACTGTCGGAGTAAATAGCCATGGGTAGCCTAGCCGGCTTCCCCTGGCCCTTCTGAAAAAATTACGAGCTCGTCCGGCTCTAGGGAATCCAAGACGTGGGGCCGCCTTCCCCTCGCTGGCTGTCACCCAGGCCAGCTCGAAGAAGGCGGCCCAACTTTTCCCCTCATGAAGAAAACCATGGGAGGCCGACTCGAAGAAGCCGGCTCCAAGAAGCCAGCCATGAGAAGGCCGACTCCAAGAAGCCGGCTCCCGTAAAGCGGTCGAGACCGTACCCTCAAAGTTTGCATCCACCTAGCGGCGATGAGACGGGGCGTGGCTACAGTAAAGCCTGTCACCCCCGAATCCCGGAGCATGCCTGGCACAGTGCGCCGTACGGAGTGGCCATGACCCGTCCGGCGCGGCACTATTTCCATGTTGACCCTGATGTCATCCACGATGGGCTACCAGTACAGCCCACGGGCGGTGTGCTCCTTCGGGCAGAGAGACACCCGAAGGCGGCCTGGCCTCCCCCAGTCGGCCCGAGACGGAGCCGGCTCCCCGCAGCCGGCTCGCTTCCCCTCTCGAAGAAGACGCCCCATTAAGGAGATAAGACGCGGTGAGGCTACAGTAATCGCCCGCCGGACGGCAGCACTGTAGCCACGCCTACCTCGACGAAGCCCTCATCATCAGGATGAGGCAACAGTCACCAGCTATCGACAAGACCCTTGGCAGTGGGGCCTGTCTGTTGCCAAGGAGTTGGTAGCCGGCGGGACCCACCAGCCGGCGGGCCCCAGCGGTCGGCGCAGAAGCCGGCGAGCGCGGTCACAGACGGCTGGGCCTCGTGCCCAGTCGGATTACCATTGTACCCCCGGGGGGTAGGCCTATATAAACCCCCCGGGGCACCCATGCAAAGGGTTGGACCCCCTGCTAGTTCTAGACACCCCGCAAGGAGAAGAAGCAGGCTAGCCGTGCCCTTCTTCCTCCTCCCACCAAAACCGCTCGAGGAGCATTGTGTACCTACTTGTTCATCTAGTGATCATGCGGAGACCCCGCAGAGCAGCAGTAGGGGTGTTAGCTCCACGGGGAGCCCTGAAGCTGGGTAAGATTCGCCGGCGTGCATGTCTTCGCCTTATCCCATTTCCAGGCACCGGCGATGTCTTACTGGCTCCCACAATGATAAGCCACCCGTTGGCATATGTCGCACCTACCACCCGACAATATGCGTGTAAGCAATTAAACCTGGGGCGAGGAGTTAGTTTGGAAGTTATAATTCTGTTTTATCTTACACGTGAGGATTAGAAATGCTCTTGTACACTGGTTTTCCCTTGCTGTACATCACCGAACTTGGTTCAGTTAAAAACTGCAGTGCCTGACAGTTCTGGACAACAAGCTTCTATCTAAAAAATGAGTTAGCTATGCCTATAATTTAGAGTTGGCCCCTTTACATAAGTTTTAGATAAAGTTCCAAGGTTTCCGTAGAGTAATTATTTGCTTCGTTTGGATGTACGGTTTGAGAGCAGCCATCATTTTAGTTTTCTGTCCCGAAATTTATGTTCCTGGGGTGCAGAATTTTTTGTATGGCAGTTTAGGCCATGCGAGAGGTTTAATTAAATTAAAGTCACAACACAAAAATTGTAGAGGATATTCTGCAGATGCTTAAACATATATTATTTGTTAGATTTCGTGTTATACACTAAATCCTATGAAATTATTAAGATGATTGTACTATGTTGGACAGATTTTTGCGTTTGACTTGGTGATTGTAACTAGACTTATACTCTAAGATTTTGTCATCGTTGATGATATGAAGACTTATGATGTGATAATGTACGTATGAGCTGGGGTCTTGTGCGTAGGAGCGCCACTAAATTATATATTCTTATGTGTTGAGACCATGCTTTGCTGTGACTGGGATATATGCTTGATGACAAGTGTGGGTACTTTGAGTTCGGAACCATTTGCCTCACAATTTGTGCCCCACGGTTGAGGCAAGTTCACAATGGGATAATGACTTGCATAATCTCTACATTCCATTTTTATATATGATATCTTCCATGTCAATGATGTTAATTATGATGGCGATGGCGATGACGATGACCATGATATGTTGATTCAAGTACTATGCTTGCATTTGCATACTTGCACACATGATGATAGTGAATGAAGGTGTGCACTACCTTGGTGGGCATACTGGAGTGAGTGGATGTCGACGGGCGTTCACTCAAGCTATACCGGTATACGCAATGAAATGAGATGAGCATGTAGGCATGTAGGGCACCATTATATGTGTTGAACACTAATGCGTGTATGGTGTTAACCGAGTCTTGGTATATTGATATGAGTATTGTTTATTATTCCTTTATGAACTTGCTGATTCTTTGTACTCATCCTTGTTGCTTATATGTTTTAGGTAAATCCTGAGGCCGACATGAATGGGAGTCTTGGGAGTAGCATCCTCCTCGCTGCACGGGCCTCCTCCTCGCCTCACGGGCCTTCTCCTTGCCGGAGTGACGCCCCTTGCTGGAGCAGCGCCGGCCAAGCCCATCGGCCACCAGTTGCGTCCTTGGATCAGTTTCCCACAGGCAGCATGTTGTTCCTACTCCTCTACCTACTACAGTAGCACAATGTTCTTCTGTATTGCAATAGAGTAGGAGTATTTGGTAGAGTAGCTAGGACGTACAACTATGGTTAATTGCCGTCATGTGTATTGTTTTGTTAGAGCAGATGGCTCCCATGATCCCATCAATTTCGCATCGCTAGATGCTTTATGTACACATGCACGGATCTGTCATAACTTTACACTAATTTAAGATTGTCTTGATCTGAAGTGCTGGCTCCTACAGTATTGCATTTCACCAAGTGAAATGCTACATTTCTACTCCTAACCCATTCTCTTTTTCTTAGTGTTTTTGTTATGCAGGTCGGAAGAAAAGAAGAAGATCCAGAGAATATCTTTGTAATAAGATAGTTTTGACTTTGTGAAACTTGCTACCTATGGATGAAATTTTGTAATATTGATGAAACTATGTATATGTATGGATGAAACTGGCTACTATTAGTAACATGTGTTGGATATTTTTTTTAGGTAATGGGCAGCTACACCTTTCATTCATTCATAATTAGTTCATTACAGATAATGGTCCTAATTACATCAAGGAACTCATTAATCCAGGAGGACCAAACATCATGCTCTGCCGATTTCGCTAGAACATGTGTTGCCTCATTACAAGTACGATTGACATGAATAAAAATACAAGATACAAACTTTGTGGCACCTTTTCTAATATCATGGACTATGGCTCCAATAGGGGACCTATCAAAACCTAAACCTTGACCTTGTTGATCAATGACAGGCAATCAGATGCTACCATGATGTTCTGTATGCCAAGATTATTGGCAAGGATTAATGCTTGACGAAGTGCCATGGCTTCTACTACCATGATGATCAGGAATTTGAATTCGTTCAAAGTAACCTCTATTCGCAGCCTACACCCTTCCCCGGTGATCATGTATTACCACACCAAAGCCCGCTCTTGCGGATTGGGAGAATGTCGCTGCATCCACATTGACGAGCATTGACCCATTCGGCGGCGGAGACCATTTTTGGTTTGACTTCAAGGTCTCACGTCTAATGGAAGTAGTCGAACTAAAAGAATGCATATTGATAAATTCAACATAAGCTTTGATCTTTCCCACCACACAAAGAGGATGATTTAAAGCTTCACCATTACGGTAGGCATTTCTATTTTCCCATATGTGCCATATTGCCACTGCCATAATCATAGATTGAAAATATGTAGCGTTATGTTTCCACTCTAAAACCCATTGCCTAATGTGAGTAAAACTTTTCAGTTTCAAATAAATGGCATACTCTTTCTTAAGCTCTTTCCAGATTTCTTTAACATAGTGGCACTGCAAAAAGCATTGTTCAACGGTTTCTTCCCTACTGCAAAAATGACAATCATACCTTGTGGGGATTGATCTCACTTGAAGTTGAGCGCCTGTTGGAAGACAGTTATGGGCGAATCTCCACAGAATTACCTTCATTTTATTTGGGCATTGGATTGCCCAAAGTTTCCTCCAAATTTTCTCCATTATCTTATGATCTGAAATAGCCCCTTTGTCGTTTGTACTCCTGTCACTCCAAAAGTTTAGTGTTGTCAGAAAATTATATGCCGACCTCACTGTATAAACACCATCTTTTGTGTGGGGCCATGACACAAAATCTGGGCATCCTTCTATACTCAACGTAAGTTAAGTATTTTTATCCTCTGAGAAAATGTTTCTAACGGTTTCTTCATTCCACTTGTGTTCGCCTTTTATTATCAAAGAACTCACCATATCATTACCACTTCTAGGGGGAATATGTTGTAGAGTTGTAGGGGCAATATCAGGGATCCAATTATCTTCATATGTATGAATTTTGTTGCCATCTCCCACTCTCCATAGTAGGCCCTTCTGCAACAATTTTCTCCCATATATCAGAATACGCCAAGTATAAGAAGATGATCTCGGACATTTAGCCGTCCAAAAGTCGCCTTCCGGATAGTATCTTCCTTTTAATACCTTGGCACATAATGAGTTCGCATTTGTTAAAAGGCGCCAACATTATTTACCCAGCATGGCTTGATTGAATATTGCCATGTCTCTAAATCCCATGCCACCTAAATGTTTCGGTGAGGACAACCACTTCCAAGATTTCCAATGTAATTTCCTTTTCCCATCTTCTGCACCCCACCAATAGTTGGAAATAGGCTTTCTCATCTTTTCACAGACACCAATAGGGATCTGAAAACAACTCATTATGTAAGTTGGTATTGCTTGTGCGATTGACTTTAGTAGAACTTCTTTCCCAGCCCTTGACAGAGGTCTATCACTCCAACCGTTGAGTCTTTTCCAAAGTCGACCAGTGAGAAAGTTAAAGTTGTTCGTTGGGGATCGTCCCACCCAGGTCGGCATGCTAAGATAGGTAGCTTGTAGTGTATCATCTTGAATTCCCATCTTCTGCTTTACCCTTTCCTTTATTTGCTCATTGCAGTGGGTGCCAAAAAATATAGATGATTTATAAGTGTTGATCTTCTGTCCAGACCCTTCACAATATGTTTGAAGAGTTGATTTTAGAGTATCAATACTTCTATCATCTTCTCTGGTAAAGAACACACTGTCATCAGCAAACGGTAGATGAGAAATAGGAGGGCCCTTTCTACCATTGAAGATCCCTTTTAATTCAACAGAAGCTTCCTTTTGGTGCAGTAAACAAGATAAGCCTTCATCGCACAGCAAGAAAAAGTAGGGGCTAATTGGACCCCCCTTCCTAATTCCTCTAGTGGGTTTAAAAGATTGAGTTAATTCTCCATTAACTCTAACCGCATATTTCACAGAGGTTACACATCTCATAACCGTCTCGACCCATTTATCATTGAAACCCATTTTCAATAAAATACCCTTGAGGTAGTCCACTCCACCCTATCATAAGCCTTGTCATATCAATTTTGAGTGCAAAGAACGGGTGTTTGACTTTCTGCTTTCTTATTGTATGGAGACATTCATAAGCTATAAGCACATTATCAGTAATTAGTCTTCGTGGCACAAAAGCACTCTGTTGTTTAGAGATTATTTTCGGCAATTTTTTTGAGACGATTAGCTATAACTATGGAACCAGTTTTATACATAAAATTGCACAAACTTATTGGCCGAAAATTAGAGAGCACATCAAGAGAATTTACTGTTGGGACTAAAACAATTACCGAATCGCTGAAGCCTTCTGGAATTTCCGATCCCAAAAGAAAACCCTTCACCGCAGCACAAACATCCTCTTCTAACAAGTTCCAATGTTTTTGGTAAAAAAGAGCAGGGCAGCCGTCAGGTCCAGGGGCCTTGATGGGCCCCATTTGGAAGAGTGCGGTCTTGATTTCTTCATTTGTATATTCTCGACACAGAGCTTCATTGATTTCTTCATTCGCTTTAGAAGGAATTGCTTGAAGCACTGCATCTAATGAGGTACAAGGTTCAGAGGTGAACAGTTTACCATACAACTCATATACCATACTCTTGATAGCTTTGTGATCTTCACATCTTGTTCCGTCGGCTTTCTTCAAGAAATTAATTTTAATAGTTCTCCTCCTTGCTGAAGCTCGGGCATGGAAAAATGAGGTGTTGTGGTCCCCCTCACGAAGCCAATCAACCCTTGAGTGTTGATGTAATGCCTTCGATGCGGCTATAGCTCCCACGTGTCGAGGCACGACTTAGAGACATAACCGCATTGAAAGCAATGTCGCAAGTTAGGCAATCTTCACAACATCCCATGTAATATAGATAATAAAAGGGGAGATACATAGTTGGCTTACACTCGCCACGTCAATCAAAGTACATAAATAGCATTACAACATTCAAACACTCATGGCCCGACTATGGCGCCAAAATAAAAGATAACCCAACAAGCGACATGGTCCTGATCACCCCAACTGGGCACCACTACTGATCATCAGGGAAAGACACTTAGTAAGGGCGTGAGTCCTCGTCGAACTCCCACTTGAGCTCAAGCGCATCATCTGGAATGGAGTCATCAGGCCCTGCATCTGGTTTGGAAGTAATCTGTGAGCCACAGGGACTTAGCAATCTCGCACCCTCGCGATCAAGACTATTTAAGCTTATAGGTAAGGGCGAGGTAAAATATATGTGGAGCTACAGCAAGCGACTAGCATATATGGTGGCTATCCTGTTCGCAAAAGAGAGCGAGTAGAGGAGGCAAAGCGCGAGCGAGCAACTAGAGGGCATCCTGCGGCAAGCATTACTCCAACACCGTGTTCACTTCCCGGACTCCGCCGAGAAGAGACCATCACGGTAACTCACACAGTTGATTCATTTTAACTAAGTTAAGGTTCAAGTTATCTACAACCGGACATTAACAAATTCCAATCTACCCATAACCGTGGGCACGGCTTTCGAAAGTTCAAATCCCTGCAGGGGAGTCCCAACTTAGCCCATGACAAGCTCTCACGGTCAACGAAGGAATAGACCTTCTCCCGAGACATTCCGATCAGACTCGGTACCTCGGTTCTACAAGACACTTCGACAAGTTAAAACAAATCCAGCAACACCGCCCGAATGTGCCGACAAATCCTGATAGGAGCTGCACATATCTCATTCTTAGGGCACACTCAGATTGTCTTAACTTCTGGTAGGCCAGCCCAGAGTTGCCCCTGGTGGCCACCGGCGGCTGACAAGTTGGACAAACACTCATAGGAGCACTGGCCCGGGGGGGGGTTTAAAATAAGATGACCCTCGGGCTTCGGAAACCCAAGGGAAAAAGAGGCTACGTGGCAAATGGTAAAACCAAGGTTGGGCATTGCTGGAAAAGCTTTATTCAAGGCGAACTATCAAGGGGTTCCCATTATAACCCAACCGCGTAAAGAACGCAAAATCCGGGAACATAACACCGATATGACGGAAACTAGGGCGGTAAGAGTGGAACAAAACACTAGGCGAGAGGCTGAGCCTTCCACCCTTTACCAACTATATAGATTCATTAAGATAACAAGGAAATATAATGATATCCCAACAAGTAAATAATTTTCCAATAAGGAACGGTCTCCAATCTTCACCTGCAACTAGTAACGCTATAAGAGGGGCTGAGCAAAGCGGTAACATAGCCAATCAACGGTTTGCTAGGACATGGTGGGTTAGAGGTTGAACATGGCAATTTGGGAGGCATGATAAGCAAGTGGTAGGCATCATAGCATAGGCATAGCAAAAGAGCGAGCATCTAGCAAAGCAAAGATAGTAGTGATTTCGAGGGTATGATCATCTTGCTTGCAAAGTTGTCAGAGTTGCTTGGATCCTCGAAAGCAAACTCAACGGGCTCCTCGTTAGCGAACCCGTCTCCCGGCTCTACCCAAACAAGACGAACAAGCAACAAGGACACAATCAATCACGTGCAAACTCAAACAACATGATGCAAACATGGTATGCTATGCGGGATGCAATATGCGATGCATATGCAAGATTTGACAAGGAATGCATGAACCTGGCCTCAACTTGGAAATCCAAGTGTGCCACTGGAAAGGTGAGATGAAATCGCTTCAAAACGATATAAAGAACGCCGGAATCGGAGTTACGGTTTGGGAATGGCAAGCAATTCAAATATGACCACGTTCTGCGATTTACAGCAAGTAACCATCTAAATGCAACAAGATGGACATGCTACAGCACCCTAACATGGCATCAAAATGCATGGAAGGGATCCATTCATGAAGCTCAACAAAAGACTAGCACTGAGCTACGGACAAATCATCAATTAACAGGTTCAAACAAGCATGGCAAAAATGCATTTGGAAACAGATTTCAGACTTAGTGAAATTAACACTTGTCTGGAATTTCAGATCAGATAGCACACTTTGGAGCATGAAAACTATATTCTACAGGACCTGAACATGGCCCAGTAAAGCATGGCATGGAGCTACTCAAGGAGCTTAACAAAAGTCCCTTACTGACCTTGAGCCAAAAGGAATCAGAAAATACATTTGCAAGCATGTGAACATGGCAAAAACATAATCAATTCTCAGACTTAGTGAAAACTGGAGCATGCTAAACAGATATCAAGTAGGCATGTTTATGAGCTCGATGCACTCACTACAGAGCAAGTCATGACAATCTAAGCATACACCCATCAAGAATACACAAAATACAAGCTAGACATGGCAAGAACAATAACATATCATGTACGGATCAACTACAACATCCTCGGCAAAATTGCTAACAAGTAGACAATCTGTCCAGATTCACAAAATAGCAAAAGTAGAGCTCGATTGACTCAAGCTAGGGTGCTCTATAATTTCAAACAAAGACATGGATGGATAGATCACTACAATATTAACAAAACATCCTTACTGATCATCCTCAAAAGAGGCACGGATCACTAGGAATCAACATGAACATATGGCATAATGAGATAAAGAGCTCAAGGACTTGGTGGAAATGCTAAGTCCCTGAAATCAGCATTAACGAATACACCACTTTGCAATCTTGTGCTAGTCACCACACACATCACAAAAATACATGGGTTGCACCTCTGGATAGATGGCAAAACATATAACAAAACTTATGAAGAGCTCAGGGGCATAACATGCACACAATAATCATGGCAAAAATGACAAATATCTAAATGGAGCAGCAGATCTGACAATTATCTCAAATAGCATTCTTCTAACAGTATTTAGGGCATCAAGATGAACTCAAATGAAAATGATGCAATGAGAAGAAATGATGTCCTCCCTGAGACGAACATTCTGATATGCTATATGCCCAAAACGGAGCTACGGATGCAAAGTTACGATGCGATGAACATAGCCAAAATATCTAGGGTTTCTGATAAAAAGTCAACCGAGGCTAATCCAGATCTAGATCTGGATCAGCGCGAATTACGAGGTTGGCCAGCATCGGAGTTCCTGTTCACCGGAGGGAGGGAGGTCGCCGGAGGAAGGTGTGGCCGGGGCATGGAGGAGACGGCGGTGGCGGCCGGCGACGAGGGGCGAGGCGCGGGCACCGACGGGCGGTGGGGTGAGCTCCGGCAAGCTGAGGCAGCGGCGAGCTCGCGCTGGCGCGGGGGCGCGTCGGCGGAGGCGACCGGCGACGTGGCCGGCCTCGCGGGAGAGGATCCCAGGCGGCGGCGGGCGGCGATGGGCCTCGGGGGCCCCTCCTAGGCCTCCCGGGCTGGCGGCGACGAGGATGTGGGGCGGCGGCGCGGACCAACCGGCGGGCGACACGTGGCGGCGGCGGGGCTAGCCGGACATCTCCGTCGGCGCGGATTGTGTCCGGCGCGCGAGGAGAGGGAGTGATCTAGGGTTTCGGGGGAAGAAGAACGAGAATTTCGGCGGGGGGTCTATTTATAGGCATAGGAGGAGCTAGGAGTGTCCAAATGAGGTGCGGTTTTCGGCCACGCGATCGTGATCGAACGCTCTAGATGATGGAGAGGGTTCTGGTGGGTTTTGCGTCAAAATGGAGGGGTGTTGGGCTGCAACACACACCAGGCCTTTTCGGTCCCTCGGTTAACCGTTGGAGCATCAAACGAAGTCCAAATGGTACGAAACTTGACAGGCGGTCTACCGGTAGTAAACCAAGGCCGCTTGGCAAGTCTCGGTCCAATCCGGAAATTTTTAGTCCCCACACATGAAAAGAAGGTAGAAATGACCACCGGAGGAGAACGGAGCGCCAAAATGCAAAACGGACAACGGGGAAAATGCTCGAATGCATGAGATGAACACGTATGCAAATGCAATGCACATGATGACATGATATGAGATGCATGACAACGACAACAACACACGGAGACAAAAACCCAAACCCGAGAAAATAAAATAACTTAACGCCGGAAACAACAAGAGTTGGAGTACATATTGGGAAAATCATATCCGGGGTGTTACAGCTGATGTGCCATAATCTCTTCTCTATCAAAAAGTTCACACGGACGTTTGTCAATCTGCTTCTCTTCAACACAGCTATCTGTCACCAAACTATTCCTTCTTAAATCAGCCAGGCGTTTCTCAAGTCTTCTGATATCTTTTCTTATTTGTCCAAATGATGTCTTACATTAGGTCTGCATAGCTTTGGATAATTTATTTAGTACAAACCATGTGTTGTTCAAGGAAGGAGCACCATCTTTCATATTTTTCCAATTTTCCTCTATCATTTGATTATAATCTGGAGCCCTCATCCATGCAGCTTTTAAATCTCAAAGAGTTATGCACTGGACTGGTAGCAGTCTGATCACCAATCTTAGCTATTGTTATCAATATTGCCAAGTGGTCTTAAGATGTAGTTATAATGTTTTCTACAGATCAATTATAAAACCTTTTAAGAAACTCACTATTTGCCAATGCTCGATCTAGTCCAACTCTTATGTTCATCCCGACATGCTGTCGGTGACTATTGTTAATATGTGTTGGATATGCTATATTGGTCATATATATATATGTGTGTGTGTGTGTGTGTGTGCGCGTGTCTGTGTGTGTGTGTGTGTTTGATTTTCTATGAAAATGAATTGATATAAGAAAAGACAGAATTAAATGGGGCAATATAGGCTCTTTCCCATCTGCCAGCAGATGGCAAAGAGGCCCCTTTGCCATCTGCTAGCAGATGGCAAAGAGCCTGCAGCCTTTGCCGTCTGCCAGCAGATGGCAAAGAGCCTGCAGCCTTTGCCGTCTGCCAGCAGATGGCAAAGAGCCATGGCCTTTGCCGTCCGCTGGCTGACGGCAAAGGCCTTTGCATCTTTGACATCAGCCAGTAGACGAGAAAGTGCCCTTTGCCGTAGCTCGTTCAGCCAGACGTTTTGCCGTCCG
Source organism: Triticum dicoccoides (assembly GCF_002162155.2). Taxonomy (NCBI): domain Eukaryota; kingdom Viridiplantae; phylum Streptophyta; class Magnoliopsida; order Poales; family Poaceae; genus Triticum; species Triticum dicoccoides. Next base: position 415,220,428 of record NC_041386.1, on the reverse strand, counting down.
CTGGCTAACAGCAAAGGCCTTTGCCGTTTGCAAGGCATGCCTTTGCCGTCAACCATGGCAGATGGCAAAGTTCATGATTCCTGTAGTGGTCAAACGTCTTTGCGATCCAACAGATCATGTACCGAACGTATGACACCTCCGAGTTCAGCACACCTTTAGCTCGATGACGTCCCTCAAACTCTTGATCTAGTAAAGTGTCGAGGGAGAGTTTCGTCAGCACGACGACATGGTGAAGATGATGGTGATGTGATCCGCGCAGGGCTTCGCCTAAGCACTACGACAAAATGACTGGAGGATTAAACTGTGGAGGGGGGCACCTCACACGGCTAAGAAACAACTATTGTGCTTTGGGGTGCCCCCTGCCCCCGTATATAAAGGAGGAGAGAGAGGAGGCCGGCCAGGGGGCGCGCCATAGGGGGGAACTGACTAGGACTCCCAATCCTAGTCGCCCCCCGCCCTGTTTCCTTTCTTTCGGAGGGGAAAATGGGAGGAGAAGGAGAGGGAGAGGGAGAGAAGGAAAGGGGGCCGCGCCCCCTCCCCTTGTCCAATTCGGACTCCTTTGGGGGGGCACCACCCCTTGCGGGTTCCCCTCTCTCTCCACTAAGGCCCATGTCGGCCCATTACTTCCACCGGGGGGGGGGGGTTCGATAACGTCCCGGTACTCCGAAAAATACCCGAACCATTCCGAAACCATTCCGGTGTCTGAATATCATCGTCCAATATATCAATCTTTACCTCTCGGCCATTTTGAGACTCCTTGTCATGTCCATTATCTCATCCGGGACTCCGAACAATCTTCAGTCATCAAAACATGTAACTCATAATACAAATCGTCATCGAAATTAAGCGAGAGGACCCTACGAGTTCGAGAAATATGTAGACATGACCGAGACACATCTCCAGACAATAAGCAACACGAGAACATGGATGCTCATATAGGTTCCTACATATTCTACGAAGATCTTTATCGGTCAAACTGCAATGACAACATACGTCATTCCCTTTGTCATCGGTATGTTACTTGCCCAAGATTCGATCGTCGGTATCTTCATACCTAGTTCAATCTCGTTATCGGCAAGTCTCTTTACTCGTTCCGTAATGCATCATCCCATAACTAACTCATTAGTCACATTGCTTGCAAGGCTTATCGTGATGTGCATTACTGAGAGGGCCCAGAGATACCTCCCCGATACTTAGAGTGACAAATCCTAATCTCAATCTATTCCAATCCAACAAACACCTTCGGAGACACCTGCAGAGCATTTTTATAATCACCCAGTTACGTTGTGACGTCTGATAGCACACAAGGTGTTCCTCCAGTATTCGGGAGTTGCATAATCTCATAGTCAAAGGAATATGTATAAGTCATGAAGAAATCAATAGCAATAAAACTTAATGATAATTTATGCTGAGCTAACGGATGGGTCTAGTTCATCACGTCATTCTCTAATGATGTGATCCCGTTCATCAAATGACAACACATGTCTATGGTCAGGAAACTTAACCATCTTTGATTAATGAGCTAGTCAAGTAGAGGCATACTAGGGACACTCTGTTTTGTCTATGTATTCACGCATTGTAAGGGCATATTTATCCCTAAGGTGTTTTGGTGATTGATGACAATGCTTTTGCGGACTAACAGTGTGCCTTGAATATTTCATTCGTTTCATCACTAGGCACAAGACGGTATTTGTCCCCCTCGAAGACTATTGAAGACGACGTTTGTCTACGTTTCTTTTCCATGGATTTGAGTCGTAGGAAAGCCATACTATTAAGAGGGGGTCCGCATTGGTGAGGCTAGGGTGGAATCAACACGTACACATTCCTTGTGCACCCTCTGAGCTTTTCTATTTCGTTGAAGGCTTCCTTGCTGCCTCGATTCAAGGGTTCTCCTCTCGTGTCGGCTTTTGCGGCACTAGCTGCGATAGTAGAGGCGGAAGTACCGCTCGCGGGCGGTAGTACCGCCCTGGGTCCAGATCCTGCTCTACGCCCTACGGCATGGTAGTACCACGAGGTTGAAGGGTAGTACCGCTGGCCACAGCGGTAGTACGACCCACCCCTGCGGTAGTACCGCCCTGTGCGGGGCTGAGAAAGGGTAATGCTTGGATTGACTTCCCCACTTATAAAAGGAGGTCTTCTTCTCCAAGTTGACCTACCTCTTTTCCCCAAGCTCCATTGTTCCTCGAAAGCTCATTTTCGCCCGATCTCTCTCCCTACCCAATCAAACTTGTTGATTTTCTAGGGATTGGTTGAGAAGGCCCAGATCTACACTTCCACCAAGAGAAATTTGATTCCCACACTCATCCCTTGCGGATCTTGTTACTCTTGGGTGTTTGAGTACCCTAGATGGTTGAGGTCACCTCGGAGCCATATTCCATTGTGGTGAAGCTCCGTGGTTTCGTTGGGAGCCTCCAATTCGGTTGTGGAGAGAGCCCCAACCTTGTTTGTAAAGGTCCGGTTGCCGCCTCCAAGGGCACCAATAGTGGAATCACGACATCTCGCATCGTGTGAGGGCGTGAGGAGAATACGGTGGCCCTAGTGGCTTCTTGGGGAGCATTGTGCCTCCACACCGCTCCAACGAAGACGTACTTCCCCTTAAAAGGAAGGAACTTCGGTAACACATCCTTGTCTTCACCGGCTCCACTCTTGGTTATCTCGTGCCTTTACTTGTGCAAGCTTATGTGTTGTATCCTTAGTTTGCTTGTATTTTTTGTTGGTGCATAATATAGGCTGCTCACCTCGTTGCATATCTAGACAACCTACTTTGATGCAAAGTTTAAATTGGTAAAGAAAAGCTAAAATTTGTTAGTTGCCTATTCACCCCCTCTAGTCAACTATATCGATCCTTTCAATTTGTATCAGAGCCTTGTATCTTTACTAAGGACTTTGCCGTCCAAAGAGTATGGTTGACACCGTGGACGGTGCGGAGGAACACTCCGGTGTGAATCCAATCTCGTCTATGGCCGATGGGGGAACCGCGTTCTCTCATGAGGAATTCAATGTGGCCTTGGACACATTGAAAACCTCCATGACGATCGAGGTTGAAACCATGTTTAATAAATTCATAGAAGGGCTTAAACTATCCACCACACCGTTGAGAGTGGGTGATCCCACTAACAAGGTGATGGATGCTAACTCCGACAAGGGGGAAGCTACTAGTGATCAAGTTCCTTCTACTAGTGGTAAAAATGGCACCGACATCTTTGCCCATGTGGAGCCTCCACTTGTTTATGGTGGACCGACTCCTTCCACTCATTTGAATCATGCCGGTCCTCCTCCCAAGATTGTGAAAAATGAGGACTTTGATTCTTGGGTCTATCGCTTTAAGCGTCATTTAAATCATGTGAATACTAATCTTTGGAGAATCATTGAAGAAGGTTTCTATCCGCATGACCGAAGCAACTTCACTCCTAGAGAAGCCACGGATAATCAATTCAACGAGAATGCTCTCTTCATCATCCAAGATGCAATTCCACCCGAAGATCTTCCTCATCTCCGGCCATTCGCCATAGCCAAAGATGCATGGCATCAAGTTGTTTCCCTATACATGGGAAGCGCAAGTATACAACGCTCCAACTATGAAGTGGTGCAAGATGAAGCCGATGAGTTTGCAATGAAAGATGATGAAGAACCTTGTGAGCTTTATCGGAGGGTAACCAAACTCGCGGTCTCACTTTGAGATCATGGGAGCAAGGACACGGATGACAATTGGATCAACCACAAATTCCTCAAGGCAATGATGCCTTACCACAAGTCCATGTCCTCTACCATTCATCAAAGGCTGGACTTCCACACCTTGTCCTCAAGTGAAGTGTTGGCTGATTTTGTGGCCATGAGCATCTTGGACAAGACCACCGACGATGTGGTACTATGTTCTCAAAGAGCAAAGAAGCCCAACCTTGCATTAAAGGACAAGGTTAGTGTGGAAGAAGAGGACGAAGAAGAAGAAGAGGAGAGAAACCCCGAAGATACAAAGTATGCCTATCATGAACACATGGCTCTTGCTTCAAGGCAGTTTTGGAGCAAGAAAAACTCAAGGCCCAACTTCAACAAGAACAACTCAAGTGGCACGAAGGGCAAGCAACGTGTGTGGACTTGCTATAATTGTGTCAATGTGAGCCATTTTGTTGTGGAGTGCCCATATGAGAAGAGGGAAGACAATGGTGGCAAGCTCATCCGAAAAGACAAAGCCAAGTCTTTCCCAAACAAGAGCAACTTCACCAAGAAGACTCCTTCCAAAGCATTGGTGGTACAAGAAGAGTACAATGAGGATGATGATGAGGATGAGGATGAGTTGGTTTCCATGGCCTCCGTTGCCATTGCGACGACTCCACGAGTGTCACTCTTCGACTCACCCAATGGGAGCATCACCGCCAAGTGCCTCATGGCTAAAGCCACCAACAAGGTAACCCCCAACATCAAAACTACGATCATTAATAATCCTTCTTTGACGGATTGCATTGATGAACATGATGGATCTAATGTGGAGGAGAATGAGTTTGAGTCTTTTATGGGAAAACTCAAGGGTAAATCCAAGAAGCACTTCGTTGCTCTATTGGAACAACTTGGTGAAGCCAATGACATGATCGAGGCTCACGAAGATACCATCTCTAAGATGGAGGGGCATAGTCATGACTATGCCGATGAGATTTCAGACCTTTCCAATTCTTTTGAGAAAGAGCGTGGTCTTTGTTTGGCTCTTGAGGAGTCACACAATGATGATCACGATAAGTTAAAGAAAGATCTTGATCATGCCATTGTTGTTTATCATGTGCTAAACTCCGAGAAGGCCAAGCTTGGGGTTGATCGTGCTAGACTCAAAGAGGAGTTTGACCTACTTGACAAGGCTCACAAGGTCTTGAAGGGTACTCATGATAGCCTCAAAGAGTCTCATGATCAACTTCAAGTAAAGCTAACCAATGAGAAAGCCACATTTCCTCATATGGTGTTAATTGATAATGCAAATGCTACTAACCCATTTTGTGAGCATGTGCATCTTGTTGTGGAGAATGCTAAGTTGAAGGAGCGACTTGAGAAAGGCCTTGTTTCTTGCATACAAGGCGAGAAAAACCTCAACGACGTTTTGAGCAATCAAAAGGGAGTTGTGGCCAAGGAAGGGATTGGGTACGCACCCGAGTCCAAGAACAAGAAGAAGAATGACAAGGCCAAACGACCTCCCCCTCTCAAGCAAACCTTTGTGAAGGAGGGAGAGGGTGCTACTAAGGAGAAGAAGAAGAACACCGGGAAGGGTGGTGATGCCAAGAAGGGCAACACTTCCCTTCCCAACCAAGCCGGCGACTTTAACCCTTCTTATGTGTTGTACCGTGCTAGTGATGGACATGTTTATGCCAATTGTTAGCTCTCCTTATGAGTACATTGAATGGTCTATTTGGGTTCCTAAGACCCTTGTTACTAACATCAAAGGACCCATTACTAAATGGGTACCTAAAACCAAGCATTGATCTCTTGTAGGTGTTTGCTTCCGGTGGGGGATCATGGTTGCTCGATAGTGGAGCCACTAATCATGTGACCGGAAGCAAGGACTTGGTGGTGGATGTTCACAAGATTCCATCTATGCCCACCAATGTCGAGTGGGGTGATGCCTCGTCCTCCAAGGTATTGGGGCTTGGCAAGGTTGTCATTTCTCATGATCTCACGATCGAGAAGGTCATGCTTGTTGAATCCCTTGCATACAATTTACTTTCCGTTCGTCACCTTGCACTCATGGGCTTTTGCCACTTTCTTTGATGTTGATATCGTGGCCCTCTTGTGGAGCAAGACTCTTAAAGTAGCCTTTTTTGGGCATGTTGAGAATGATCTCTATGTGATTGAACTCCAGCTGGAATGCTTGCAGCTCGATGTTCCATTCGGCGACTCTCCCAATAGCGTTGGGGCTCCTGAGTACCCTCTCCAGCGGGTAGGCCGAGACGACCTTGATTGGGTGACCTTGGAAGTAGTGCCACAGTTTACGTGAGTCCACCAAAAACACGAGCAAGAGCTTCTGAGGCATGGGTTACCGTGCCCTTGCATCCTGCAGTACCATGCTGACGAAATACATTGGGTGCTCGACGAGGGCGGGAACATTGACGGAGCTTGTGCCTACCGGTAGTTGGGGCATCTCCTGAGTTGACGGGACCCCAATAGCCTGATCACCTGCTGGGGCCTCTACCGGCCCGCGAACGCCGCCTTGCTAGGCCTGGTCACTCGTCGGCATTGCTGCAGCCCTTGCGGTGCCTTCTGGGTCTTGTATTGCCTCGACTGGTGGTGCGGCATGGCGTGGCAGCCCCTTGGCCTGGTGCTCTTCTCGAACCGCCACTGGGGCTGTGCTAGCAGAGTAGGGGGTGGCGGCAAGGTAAAGCACCAAGGGCTCGAGAGGGCGAGGCAACACCATCACCGGAGGACTGGTCAGGTATCTCTTGAGATCTTGAAACGCTTGGTCAGCTTCTGGGGTCCACTCGAACGGGCCCTTCTTCTTCATCAGCTTGAAGAATGGCATGGCGTGCTCTCCCAGCCTGGAGATGAAGCACCCCAGCGAGGTCACGCAGCCTGCCAGCTTCTGCATCTCCTTGAGAGTTTCTGTCGGGCTCATGTCTTCTATCGCCTTGACCTTCTCCGGGTTCGCCTCGATCCCCCTATGGGACACGAGGAATCCTAGCAGCTTGCCGGAAGGGACACCAAACACGCACTTCTCTAGGTTGAGCCGCAAATCCACCTGGCGCAAGCTCGCAAAGGTCTCCTCTAGGTCCTGAATCAAAGTTCTTGCCTCCCGAGACTTCACCACAATGTCGTCGACGTAGGCTTCTGCGTTCCTCCCGAGCTGCTGGCCCAGGGCGATGTGCATCAACCGTTGGAAGGTCGCGCTAGAGTTGCGCAGCCCGAACGACATGCAAGTGTAGTGGTACACCCCATACAAGGTCAGGAAAGCCGTCTTCTCCACATCCTCTACTGCCATCTTGATCTGGTGATAGCCTGAAAACGCATCCAGGAAGCACAGCAGGTCGCACTCGGCGGTGGAGTCGACGATCTGGTCGATGCCGGGAGCAGGAACGGGTCTTGGGGACAAGCCTTGTTAAGGTTGGTGAAGTCAACACACATGTGCTCCTTCCCGCCTTTCTTTGGTACGACGACGGGGTTCGCTAGCCACTCAGGGTACCGATCCTCGCGAATGACAACCACCGCCTCCAGCTTGCGGGTTTCCTGGACGATGAAGGACAGCTTCTCCGTGGATTGTCGCCGCACCTTCTGCTTCACAGGGCACACATTGGGGCAGACCATCAATTGATGCTTGATCACCCCTCTTGGGACCCCTACTAGCTGCTTGGGTTCCCAGGTGAACACATCCTTGTTCTCGCGCAAGAACCTCACCAGTGCCTCCTCTTGATTTGGGTCGAGGTTGGCGCCTATGGTGAAGGTGGCTCCTGAGGACCCATCTTCCTCGACCGACACCTGCTTGGTTTTGGCCTGATCTTGAGTGAACAACTGCTTCTTCTTTGCTGGCGTGGCCTCCTTAGCCCCTGGGGTGGCCTCGTTGGCCGGTTGTGCCACCACGGTGGTTTTGAGGGTGCACTTGAGCTCCGCTAGAGCCTCCTTGGTATCTCCAACTACGGAGAGGATGTCCTTGCTCCCGGGCATCTTCATGAGGTTGTAGGCCGGATGTGTCGCCACCATGAACTGAGCCAGAGCCGGGTATCCGAGGATGTTGTTGTATCGGAGGCCGATGCGGGTGATGTTGAAGTCGATCAGCTCGGTGCGGAAGTTATCGCGGGTGCCGAAGGTCACAGGAAGGCGGATCTGCCCCAAGGGGCCGGTGGAGCCGCCGCTGACCCCAGAGAAGGGCTTGCTGGGTCGGAGCCATTGGAGTGGTACATGAAGAAGGATGAAATCCTCCACGGAGAGCACGTTGAGACCGGCGCCACCGTCGATGAGGGTCTTGGTGACAGCTACGCTGCAGATGGTTGGCGTGCACAACATTGGGAGCATGCCCGAGCCGACGGTGGTGGCGGGGTGATCCCCCGCGTCGAAGGTAAGGTCGGCCTTGGGCGCCGCCCAACCCGGGGGAGCTCCTTGCCACGCAGAGGTGGCGCCAATCTGGCGAACGAACGGCTTGTTGTGACAGTCCGAGGGTGGTGCTTGCGAGCCGCCGAGGAGGGTCGCAATGACGACGGGCGCCGGTGCCGCGAAGTGCGCGACGAAGAGACCACGCAGCTCCTCCCAGGAGGTCACCGAAGTCCCTGGTAAGATGAGTAGCCAGGCGCGTGGTGCACCGACCAGAGCCAGGGGAAACCAGTTGGCCATGACCTGGTCCTCACCTCCGGCTTTGAGGACGACCTTCTCATATGCCTGCAGGAAGGCCGCCGGATCTACCGCGCCATCATAGCGGGGAGGCATCTCTGGCTTGAACGTGCGCGGCCACAGCACCTGCTGCAAGGTGGTGGTGAAGGACCAGACGCCCGGGGCGCCTCCGCAGGTGCCCGCCAGCCTAACTAGAGGGGTGCGTCCTCCATGAAGCTGGATGAAGCAAGCGGAGAGGCGGAGCTTCGGCACACCCCTTACCTGGCGCGCCAAATGTCGGATTTTGGGTTCCGGCAAAACCCTTGAGGTTCAAACACTGGGGTGTGAACGAAGATCTCTCCTCCCTCTAGCTCACACCCTCACCACGATCTCAAGGCTTAGCGTGTCGAACTCGCAAAACAAAGGGACACAAGATTTATATTGGTTCGGGCCACCAATGTGGTGTAATACCCTACTCCAGTGTGGTGTGGTGGATTGCCTCTTGGGCTGAGGATGAACTGTTACAAGGGAAGAACAGCCTCCTGAGGAGAGGTGCTCTTGTGCTTGGCGAGTTTGTGTGGTCGCCTTGGTGGAATGGATCCGGTCCAAGATCATCTCCCTACGATGGTGGCTAGTCCTATATAGAGGCCTGGGTCCTCTCCCCAAATATTAGGCAGGAAGGGATCCCACAACGGCCCATTTGGAGGGGGATAACTAGTACAAGCTATCCTGGCAAAAGATGGTCTTCGCCTGCCAAAGGCTCTGGTGATGACGCCACCCTGGGCTCCAGGGTGACCTCCATCCTGCCGTCCTGCTGGTCTTGGTCTTGTTGCACCGATATGGAAACCTTTGCTTGACGCCTCGGGACACCTTGCCTGCGCTTGCCTCTTTAGCACCAAAGAGGAAACGAGGACACTACGCGCGCTGGCGCCCGCCTGGCCTTGGTCATCATGGCTTGCGTCATAGGGGCCTCGCGAGGAGCCCCTTGCCTTAATCTCTTCGCCCTCGCGAGCCAGCCTGGTGAGGCCGCCCCCGAGGAGGTCTTGCATCATCCGCCTCGCGAGGCTTGGCCCCACGCGAGGATCTTGAGTGTTTTACCGGTGAAGACATGCCGTACAGGGCCACTGGTGGAGCCACATCGTGGGCCACAGACACGCAAGTCTAGGGACCCCCATTCCCAAGACGCCGACATTCGGTTTGATCACGTCAAGGATAAGGTTTGCTCTTTCCAAGTCTCATGCAAGCAAGTTGGTTTTCTTGTTATGGATCTTCATTCTTTAGCTTGTGATATGTTCAAATGCTACTTTAATCTATGGGGCAATGGAGGGCCTAATTGGGTTAGAGAACTCAATATTTGGCATAAAGAATGTGATGATGACTGGATTCTGTTTCGTCCAACTAAGCGTAGATCATCCTTAGGATTATTGACCATGCACAAGCCTCCAATTAGATCTTCTCTTAAGTCGGCAGGCACTACAAAGAAGAAACTATCTTTTGCCACTTTTGAACAGTACTTTGCTTGCAAAGCATATAGATATCCGACAACACAAAATTGCATTGACATGATCACGGATGGGGTTTATGATCTATCTGCTCATGAGCGTGTTGTTATTCGGCAATCTCCCCTTTAGATTTGCGTTGGACGGTGGCTAGACCACATATAGTGTTTGGTACAGTCATCCCGCTGCCAGAGTTGCACCGCTCGGTCACCTCATCGCCGGCATGTCATCCAGTATCTATGAATCTATTGCCCGTGAATGCTGGTAATCTTTCGACGTGATTTACGGAGGCGGGACACTCTCCGCTTCAAAATGACTGCTCTGTTACTGGCCCATAACTTTCAGAGATTCAACCGAGTGGTAGCCCATTGCTACAGACTTGCCCAAATTCTGATGGGCCTGCTACTTCTCAGAATAGCCCAATTTCTGATGGGCATGCTACTACTCCTAACCCGAGCCCATTGGTCACCTCATAGGAAATCCCTACCTCGCAAGGGGCAGCTCGACAATTTGAAGCCATGGTCGATGACATGGTGGACCACATGTTAACTTGCACTGTTTGTTCCCAGAGGGGCCACCTGACAGCCGCCTGTGGAATGCGAGCGGTCTGCTCGTCTTGCTCTCGCTCGTGTCACTCTAGGAAAGATTGTAATGAGTTCGCGTGCTCCAATGGATTGGTTTGGAGGCCAATTTCTTTGCAACAAAGTACGAGTATATCGGAATCCTCTTCCTGTCATGGGAAGGGAGCCGGGGTTATTGGGATAGCTTGTCCAGTCGCATCACCGCCGCCCACATTGCTCCAATCTCCTCCTCTTCCTTCCAAAGAAAACCCCAAGCCATCTCCTCCATTGTCATCCATGGTGAACTACGAGCTCGACCCGCATTGCTCTGTGCTGGCTGGTCATCACATCATCGATGGTGGCGACCGACGTCTTCCTCGCACCTTCTTCACGCCAGCAGCTCATCCTCATCGCCGCCATGAGGATTTCATGGTTGCCGAGGTCATGCCCGCTCCGGAGGGACTGCTGTGCCAGTGCAGGAGGAGATCGTTCAGTTTGTTCAGAACAGAGGTACTCTGGTTCACTCTGCTTAGCCATGGTTCCATGGGGTTGGCTTGTTCCAAGTTAGGGATCCTACTGTTAGATACACGTAGATTAAGCATGCTCCATTTCCACTGGGTAATGATCATTTTGTTAGATTCATGAAGCATGACGAGGGAGAAAATTTCAAGGGGACTCATGGTTTTCATAAGGGCTGGCTCATGTTCATTGGTATTCCGCTAGATTACCGCACGCCATAGTTTATCTCACAAGTAGTAGGCACTTTTGGAAAATTTCATTCTTGGGAGAGTGAAGATCCTTACCTGGTTCATACTCTAGTTGAGGCTAGCTTCCCAGATACACCTCTTGTTATGCACAATGTGGTCTTTGGAGATTATGCTGAATGGGGTGGAGCTTAGGTTTCTTGGACTGCTGCATGTTATGTTCTCGGACCAGATTTTGCTGACCAGATGCCAAATGATGAGGACCCATTGCCTTTGTACAGAAACCCTCATCCTATGCCCGCAAATTTGATACCTAATAATTTTCCTTTTTTCCTCCCTCCATATCCGATGCTAGGGTGGAATGATGCACCCCTAGTTCCTCCACCACCGCCTGAAAACATTATGGATGCTGGTTGGGGCAATGCCCATTGGGGAGACAATGATGAGGAGCTTGATTAGCCCCCACAACCTGTAGTGCCAGAGCAAGACCAAGTGTCAATTGTTAATGATCAACCAGAGGGATCTTTGTCTATGGAGCAGCAATTGCAAATTCAGAATGACCAATAGCAACACCATCAGCCTTTACATGAGCAGCAGTTACAAGTTGAGGAGCAACATATACATGCTGAGTAGCCTGCTCTTATGGAAAATCCCCTGGCAATTGTACCCTATCAGCCCCTATCATTCAGCAGCACCAGATCTTTATTGGTATGGCTCAGATCACGGCTGGGCCACCTCTTCCTCCTGAGATGGTCTGGAAAAGGTCCTTCCAAAACTTGATGTTTGATTTCTCTGTCAAGGACATGCCCAGGTCAATCTTCTTCAAGCCTGTAACACCCCGAGACCGATGTGCCAGGTGTCCTCCAGTTATTCGTTGTTGTTGCCTTGTCATTGCTTGCGTGTCATGCATTGCATATCATGTCATCATGTGCATTTCATTTGCATACATGTTTGTCTCATGCATCCGAGCATTTTCCCCGCTGTCCGTTTTGCAATCCGGCGCTCCTATGTCACCCGGTGTCCCTTTCTACCTCTTTTCGTGTGCGGGTGTTAAACGTTTTCGGATTGGACCGAGACTTGTCATGCGGCCTTGGTTTACTACCGGTAGACCGCCTATCAAGTTTCGTATAATTTGGACTTCGTTTGATACTCCAACGGTTAACCGAGGGACCGTAAAGGCCTCGTGTGTGTTGCAGCCCAACACCCTTCCAAAGTGGCCCAAAACCCACCTAAACCTCCTCCATCATCTCGGTCGTTCGATCGCGATCGCATGGCCGAAAACCGCACCTCATTTGGACTCTCCTAGCTCCCTCTACCTATAAATATGTGGCTCTCCCCGAAAATCCGCGCAGATGAAACCCTAGCCCCGCTCCTCACGCCGCCGGACAAATTCCCCACCGCCCGGACATGTCCGCCCCCGCCTTCGTCCAATCCGGAGCCGACATGTGTCCACCCGCACCCCACTTCGCTGCCGGGCCCATGGAGCCCATCTCCGGCCCGCCCCGGGCCGCACCAGGCCCGAGGAGATCCGCGCCGCGCCATCTCGCCGGACCTTTGCCGCTCCTTCGTCGGAGTTCCTCACCGCCGCCTCGTACCTCGCCGCCGGCCACCGCACCTCGCCGCCTTTCGTTGCTGCTCCGGCCACCGGAGTTCCGCCGTCGTCGAACCCTCGCCCAGGCAGTGCCCCGAGCCTCCTCTTCCCCTCCATTCTCCCGTGCTCTCCCTCTCCTCTAAGCTCGCGTGGCCGCCGCCATTGTTTTTTTTGCAGGGCGGCCGTCGAGCTCGTCGTGGGCTTCCTCGGCCTCTTTCGTCGCCGGATCCGGGGACTCGCGCCCGGATCCGCTCGTTCCCGGCCTTCCACGACCTCCTCCGCCCTCCTTGCCGCTTAGGCCGCTGCCCCGTCGTCGAACGGCGCCGCCGCTGCCCTGCCTCCCTCGATCCAGGCAGGATCGAGGAGGAGGATGAAGCTCCCAGTCCGCCTGGGCCTTCCCTGCCTAGCGGGCCTCGTGGGCCACGACTCGCAGGCCCAGTCCCCGCCGGCCCCTCCCTCTTCTGCAGCTGGGCCGATCCCACGGGGTGAGATCCAGCTATCCTCCGCCCGGGCGTTGTTTAGCTATTTGACGCTCGCTGAAATTTCATCTAAGTCCCTCAGTTTTCAGTATTTTTGAGCATTTTCATCGCATCATAACTCATAATCCGTGGCTCCGTTTTGAGCGTGTAGCATATCGAAATGTTCACCTCGATGAGTACATCATTTCACCTCATTGCATCATTTTCATTTGAGCTCATCTTGATGCCCGAAATGCTGTTGGAAGAGGGCTATGTGATGAATTTGTCAGATCTGTTTCAGCAAATGGCATTTTGTCATTTTTGCCATGTTTAATGTGTGCATGCTATGACACTGAGCTCTACATGTGTTTTGTTATATGCCATGCCATCTTTGCAGAGGTGATTGCCATGTATTTTTGTGATATTCGTGGTGACTAGTACAAGCTTGCAAAGTAGCGTAATCGGTAATGCTGATTTCAGGGACTTAGAATTTCACTAAGTCCTTGTCCTGATTTTGTCATTATGCCATATGTTCTTGTTGTTTCGTAGTGATCCGCGCCTCTTTTGAGGATGATCAGTAAGGATGTTTTGTTAACATTGTGGTGCTCTATCCATCCATGTCTTTGTTTGCATTTATGGAGCAACCTAGCTTGAGTCAATCGAGCTCTACTTTTGCTATAAAATATTCTTGGCAGATTGTTAACATGTTTAGCGATTTTGCCGGGCTTGTTGTTAACATGTTTAGCGATTTTGGCAGATTGTTAAAATGTTGTTGTTCTTGCCATGTCTAGCTTCTATGCTATGTTTTCTTGATGGGTGTATGCTTAGTTTGTCATGCCATGCCTGGTGTTCAGTGCATCGAGCTCGTAAACATGCCTACTCGTGAACTGATTTGCATGCTCCAGTTTTTCACTAAGTCTGAATCTGTTTATGTTTTTGCCATGTTCACATGCTTGCAATTGTATTTTCTGATCCCTTTTGCCTCAAGGTCACTAAGGGACTTTTGGTAAGTGCTTTGAGTAGCTTCATTCCATGCCTTGCTTTGCCATGTTAAGTTCCTGTAGCATGTACTTTTTCATGCTCTAAAGTGTGCTTCCTGATGATAAATTCCAGACTTGTGTTAATTTAACTAAGTCTGAAACCTGTTTTCATTTGCTCTTTTGCCATGCTTTTTTGAACCTGTTAATGAGTGAATTAGGCGTAGCTCAGTGTTCATCTTTTGTTAAGCATCTTGAGTGGATCCCTGCCATGTATTTTGTTGCCATGTTTGAGTGTTGTAGCATATTTAACTTCTTGCATTTAGATGGCTACTTGTTGTTTATCGCAGACCGGTGCCATATTTGTTTTGCTTGCCATTTCCAAACCATGCATCCGATTCCGGTGATCTTTATATCGATTTCAAGCAAAATCATCTCACCTTTCCAGTGGCACTCTTGGATTTCCAAGTTGAGGCCAGGTTCAATCATTCCTTTGCAAATCATGCATATGCATCGCATACCGCATCCTGCATATCATACCATGTTCATGTGTTGGTTGTTTACTATGTTGTGTGCTTCTTTCTGGTGTTTGCTTCTTCGGGTTGGTTCCGATAATGTCGCGTTTGTGAGGACCCGTTTGACTACGTCCGTTTGTCTTCTTCGTGGACTCGTTCTTCTTCCTTGCTGGATTTCAGGCAAGATGACCATACCCTCGAAATCACTTGTATCTTTGCTTGCTAGTTGCTCGCTCTTTTGCTATGCCTATGCTGCGATAGCTACCACTTGCTTATCATGCCTCCCATATTGATGAGCCAAGCCTCTAACCCACCTTGTCCTAGAAAACCGTTGTTTGGCTATGTTACCGCTTTGCTCAGCCCCTCTTATAGCGTTGTTAGTTGCAGGTGAAGATTGGAGCTTGTTCCATGTTGGAACATGGATATTTTCTTGGGATATCACAATATCTCTTATTTAATTAATGCATCTATATACTTGGTAAAGGGTGGAAGGCTCGGCCTTATGCCTGGTGTTTTGTTCCACTCTTGCCGCCCTAGTTTCCGTCATATCGGTGTTATGTTCCCGGATTTTGTGTTCCTTACGCGGTTGGGTTATAATGGGAACCCCTTGACAGTTCACTTTGAATAAAACTCCTCCAGCAAGGCCCAACCTTGGTTTTACCTTTTGCCACCTAGCCTTTTTCCCTTGGGAGTCGCGCATCCCGAGTGTCATCTTTATTTTAACCCCCCCGGGCCAGTGCTTGTCTAAGTGTTGGTCCAAACTAGAGCCCCTTGCAGCGCCACCTCGGGGAAACTCGAGGGCTGGTTTTAGTTGTACGGATTGCTTATCCGGTGTTTCCCTGAGAACGAGATATGTGCAGCTCCTATCGGGATGTCGGCGCATCGGGTGGTCTTGCTGGACTTGTTTTACCATTGTCGAGGATGTCTTGTAACCGGGATTCCGAGCCTGATCGGGTCTTAACGCTAGAAGGAATATCCTTCGTTGACTGTGAGAGATTGTGATGGGCTAAGTTGGGACACCCCTGCAGGGTTTTGAACTTTCGAAAGTCGTGCCCGCGGTTATGGGCAGATGGGAATTTGTTAATGTTCGGTTGTAGAAAACCTGAAGTTGACCTTAATTAAAACACATCAACCGCGTGTGCAACCGTGATGGTCTCTTCTCGGCGGAGTCCGAGAAGTGAACACGGTGTTGGAGTTATGCTTGACGTAGGTTGTTCTAGGATCACTTGTTGATCATACTTTTATCGACCGTGCTTTGCCTTCTCTTCTCGCTCTCATTTGCGTATGTTAGCCACCATATATGCTAGTCGCTTGCTGCAGCTCCACCATATATGCTAGTGGCAAGTTTGCCCAGCGCTATGCTTGTGAGAAAAACTTTTGTGGCTAAACGCCCAGTGGCCAGAGCATTGTTTGGGGGATTATTTGAAGATGTTGTATCTGGTTCTGAAGATGTCATTCCTGAAGATGCTATGCCTAAATATGTCATGCCTAAGGTCTCGAATGAGGTGCCCTTGTCCTCACCTATGGTCCTTTCAGCAGAGTCGTAGGTCAAGGGAAAGAAACTGAGATGGAGAAAGAAGACTTCTGCACCTCTGGTGGACACATATGTGAGGAGGTGCACAAGAAGCATGACAAAGCTTGATGGTTTCAAATAGGTGGTTTTTGAGTAGCTCTTTCTCTCCAGCCCACGAAAAGGCATCCTCTGTCCAAGCCCATGGATGCCAAGGCCCAGCGCACTACTGAAGATGCTCACAACGAGGACAAGACTGAAGATGTATCTACACACACTCCACTCAAGGTGCTGCAGGCAATTGGCATGGAGCGGGAGATCGACCCTTCTCAACTCTCCAAGGAAAAGCTTATGGCTGATCCCAAGGACGATTCCTCCTCCTCCAGCGTTTAAATGTTGATAATTAAAACTTCATTTAGGTGTAGAGAGCCTGTTAAATCTGCTTCTTGTTATGTCGTTCTGGAACTTGTGGTGTATGTTGTAGACTAGGTGTGTTTTATTTGCTATGATCTGGGATGTATGGCATTGCATGTCATGCGACTTTTGCTACGACTTTATTTGTTCTTCTATGAATCGAATGCCCATGCGTAACTGGAAATTCCTTTTATGGAATGTCATAGGTCTGAATTCTGACACACAGCTGCTACCTCTTGAGCAGTGCATTGGTTTTCCCTTGAAGAGGAAAGGGTGATGCATCAAAGTAGCTTAAGTATTTCCCTCGGTTTTTGAGAACCAAGGTATCAATCTAGTAGGAGACTACACGCAAGTCACCTCGAACCTACAAAAACAAATAAGAACATCGCAACCAACGCGATAAAGGGGTTGTCAATCCCTTCACGGTCACTTACGAGAGTGAGATCTGATAGGGATAATAAGATAAATATTTTTGGTATTTCTATGATATAGATTGGAAAATAAAGATTGCAAAATAAAATAGATTGGAAACTTATATGATGGAAAATAGACCCGGGGGCCATAGGTTTCACTAGTGGCTTCTCTCAAGATAGCATAAGTATTACAGTGGGTAAACAAATTACTGCCGAGCAATTGATAGAAAAGTGCATAATTATGAGAATATCTAGGCATGATCATGTATATAGGCATCAAGTCCACGACAAGTAGACCGAAACGATTCTGCATCTACTACTATTACTCCACACATCGACCACTATCCAACATGCATCTAGAGTATTAAGTTCATAAGAACAAAGTAACACATTAGGCAAGATGACGTGATGTAGAGGGATAAACTCAAGCAATATGATATAAACTCCACCTTTTTATCCTCGATGGCAACAATACAATACATGCCTTGCTGTCCCTGCTATCACTGGGAAAGGACACCGCAAGATTGAAACCAAAGCTAAGCACTTCTCCCATTGCAAGAAAGATCAATCTAGTAGGCCAAACCAAACTGATAATTCAAAGAGACTTGCAAAGATAACAAATCATACATAAAAATATTTCAGAGAAGAATCAAATTTTGTTCATAGATAATCTTGATCATAAACCCACAATTCATCGGATCTCGACAAACACACCGCAAAAAGAATTACATCGAATAGATCTCCAAGAAGATCGAGGAGAACTTTGTATTGAGATCCAAAGAGAGAGAAAAAGCCATCTAGCTAATAACTATGGACCCGAAGGTCTGTGGTAAACTACTCACACATCATCGGAGAGGCAATGGTGTTGATGTAGAAGCCCCTCATGATCGATTCCTCCTCCGGCGGAGCTCCGAAAAAGGCCCCAAGATGGGATCTCTTGGGTATAGAAGGTTGCGGCAGTGGAAATAGGCTTTACTGGTGCTCCTGGATGTTTTCGCGGTATATGGATATATATAGGAGGAAGAAGTAGGTCGGTGGAGCTGCGAGGGGCACACGAGGGTGGGGGCGCGCCCGGGGGGGGGGGCAAGACCGCCTCCCTGTCTTGTGGCCTCCTCGCTCCTTTCTTGACGTCTACTCCAAGTCCCCTGGATCACGTTTGTTCCAAAAATAACTCACCTGAAGGTTTGATTCCGTTGGATTCTGTTTGATATTCGTTTTTTGCGAAACACTGAAATAGGCAAAAAAACAAAAATTTGCACTGGGCGTTGGGTTAGTAGGTTAGTCCCAAAAATAATATATAAGTGTATAACAAAGCCCATTAAACATCCAAAACATATAATATAATAGCATGGAACAGTCAAAAATTATAGATACGTTGGAGACGTATCAAGGATCCCCAAGCTTAATTCCTGCTCGTCCTCGAGTAGGTAAATGATAAAAACAAAAAATTTCATGTGGAATGCTACCTAGCATAATTATCAATGTAATTTTCTTTATTGTGGCATGGATATTCAGATCCGAGAGATTCAAGAAAAGAGTTTAATATTGACATAAAAATAATAATACTTCAAGCATACTAACAAAGCAATCATGTCTTCTCAAAATAACATGGCCAATGAACGTTCATCCCTACAAAATCATATAGTTTGGTCATGCTCCATTTTCGTCACACAAGAATGCTCTCATCATGAACAACCCCGATGACAAGCCAAGCAATTGTTTCATACTTTAGTAATCTCAAACTTTTTTCAGTTTTCATGCAATACATGAGCGTGAGCCATGGATATAGCACTATGGGTGGAATAGAATATAATGATGGGGGTTATGTGGAGAAGACAAAAAAGGAGAAAGTCTCACATCGACGTGGCTAATCAACAGGCTAGGGAGATTCCCATTAATTGATGTCAATGCAAGGAGTAGGGATTGCCACGCAACGGATGCAATAGAGCTATAAATGTATGAAAGATTAACAAAAGAATCTAAGTGGGTGTGCATCCAACTTACTTGCTCACGAAGACCTAGGGCATTTGAGGAAGCCCATTGTTGAATATACAAGATAAGTTCTATAATGAAAAATTCCCACTAGTATATGAAAGTGACAGAAAAGAGACTCTCTATCATAAAGATCATGGTGCTACTTAGAAGCTCAAGTGTGGAAAAAGGGATAGTAGCATTGTCCCTTTTTATTTCTTCTTTTTTTGGGCCTTTCTTTTTTTATTTGTCCTTCCCCTTTTTATTTTTTATTTGGGACAATGCTCTATTAATGATGATCATCACACTTCTATTTATTTACAACTCAATGATTACATCCCGATACTAAACAAAATATGACTCTATATGGCCTCCGGTAGTGTACCGGGAAGGGCAATGAATCAAGAGTGACATGTATGATACATTATGCATGTTGGCTTTTGTAACGCCCCGAGACCATTGCGCAGGTGTCTTCCAGTTATTCGTTGTCACTACCATGTCATTTTCTTGCGTGTTGCATCTTGCCATGTCATCATGTGCATTGCATCATCATGTTTTTTCAAAACTTGCATTCGTCCGGGTTTCTTAGTTCTTTCCGTTGCCCGTTCTAAGCCCAGACACACTTGCACGCGCCCGCGGCACGTCTGAAATATTATTTTATAAGTGGCCGGAAAATGTTCTCGGAATGTGTTGAAAGTTGGCGTGCAATGTTGTTTTGTTGTCAGTAGACCGCCTGCCAAGTTTCATCGCACTCGGAGTCCGTTTGACGCCCCAACGGATAACTATAGCGACATTTGCTTGCCGGGTCTCTCTCTCTCTCTCTTCTCTTTCTCTCAGCCTGAGGCCTTCTGCACAAACCACTACCCCACCTAGGCCCAACCAACCTCCCGTCTCGACCGGTGCGTCAAATTGCGATCGGAGGGCCCAAAACCCCTCATAATACCCCTAACCCTAAACCTTCCCTATATATAGAACCCCCTCCTGCCATTTTGGGCAACCTAGACCCCTCCACCTACCTCTAGCCGCCTCCCCCTCAAAATCCATGCCTCCCCAATCATCTGCGCCGCCACTTGGCCTCCATTTCCGCACCTCCCCAGCCGTCGGCTGCCACTTGGCGCAATCTGAGTGGCCGCGCCGCCACCCAGCGCCTCCGCAGCCAACGCCGTGCCTCCACGTCGCCCCTGGCCTACCCGCACCGCCGCAGCCTGCGCGAGGCCCGCGAAACCTATATCAGGGCCCGCCCGTGGTGGATCTGGGCCTGAGTGCCTGCGCATGCTCCACCCGCTCCTCCCGAGCTCCACCGCCACCTTGGTCCTCGCCGGGCCGCTCCGTCACAGCATCAACCAGCCGCGCCAGCGAGCGCGTCACCGCTGGTGAGCGCCAGGCCAGTCTTGTCGCCCTGCCTCTCTGCTTCCTTCTCCTCCTCCTTCGACCTCCCTCTCTAAACTCTCTCTCTCTCGCAGCAGAGATCACCGTCGCCGGAGTCCCCATTCCACCATCGTCGAGGGCGTTTCAGGCCTCCTCGCCCTGAAACATCATCGGATCTGGGACCCCCTCGCCAGGATATGCCCGTTCCCGACCTCGCCGACCTTGCCCGTTGTCATTTCCCCGTGCGCCGCTCTTGCTAGAGTTCGGCGGCTACCACCACGGTTGTCCATTGACCGCGCCCTCATCGACTGCGCGTGCCTGGGCCGCGTCTTTCATCCGCGCAGGCCAAGCCAGCCCAGTTTGTCCTCCACCAACCGGGCCTTGGCCCAGGGTGAGCACCCGCCCTCTGAATGCCCCTGTTGGGCCAACTGGTTTTCGGCCCATGGCATGTTTTTTCCATTCTATGATTTGTCCTCTTTTCCAGAGTTAACTGTTTTGCAGAAAACACCCTCGTCTTCATGCATATAATAACTCATTAACCGAGCATCGAATTAAAATTATTTATATATGAAATATGACTAGAATTTCATCTAGTTTAATAATATCCAACTTTCAATCATGTTTAAAATGTTTAAACTGCTATTTGCACTGATTTGCTCCTATGCCATGTCAAAATGATTTAATTCATAACTAAATAACCGTAGCTCCAAACCAAACAAACTTTATATGTAAATGGGGTAGAAAAATGCCTAGTTTAACATGGTAGCACTACTTTGCATGTTTAACAACAATAAAATATGGTTTAGGTCAGAACAGTACCAAATCCATAAATTGCATATGAGGATTTTCTGGAATTGTTGTTTGTTGTTTCCGGCCTCATTTAAACTTGCCTAGTTAGGTAGTTTTATTATGCTTCACCTCTTGCCATGCTAACCAACATTTAATATTGTTGAGTACCTAAACGGGAGAGAACTAAATAATTGCTGTGGTGTTTCGTCAATATGCAACGGAGTTGCGTATTGAGCTCCATTTAATTTGTAGGATTGTTTGTGCACTTTGCCATGCCATGCTTCATTAAACTGGACATGCATCATACTTGGTTGTGCATCATGCCATGTTATGCTTGGTAGTTTACTATGTTGTTTGCTTCTTTCCGGTGTTGCTTGTTCGGGTTAGTTCCGATAACGTCGCGTTTGTGAGGATCCGTTCAACTACGTCTATTTGTCTTCTTGATGGACCCGTTCTTCTTCCTTGCGGGATCTCACGCAAGATGACCATACCCTCGAAATCACTTCTATATTTGCTTGCTAGTTGCTCACTCTATTTCTTTGCCGCGATACCTACCACTTGCTATATCATGCCTCCCATATTGCCATGTCAAGCCTCTAACCCACCTTTCCTAGCAAACCGTTGTTTGGCTATGTTACAACTTTCGCTCAGCCCCTCTTATACCGTTGCTAGTTGCAGGTGAAGATGAAGCTCGTTCCATGTTGGAACATGGATTTTGTTGGGATATCATTATTATATCTTGTTTACTTTAATGCACCTATATACTTGGTAAAGGGTGGAAGGCTCGGCCTTATGCCTGGTGTTTTGTTCCACTCTTGCAGTCCTAGTTTCCGTCATACCGGTGTTATTTTCCTTGATTTTGCATTCCTTACGCAGTTGGGTTATAATGGGAACCCCTTGGTAGTTTGCTTTGAATAAAACTCCTCCAGCAAGGCCCAACCTTGGTTTTACCATTTGCCACCTAAGCCTTTTTCCCTTGGGTTCTGCAGACTCAAGGGTCATATTTATTTTATACCCCCGGGCCAGTGCTCCTCTGAGTGTTGGTCCAAACTAGAGCTCCTTGCAGCGCCACCTCGGGGAAACTTGAGGGTTGGTTTTAGTTGTACGGACTGCTCATCCGGTGTGCCCTGAGAACGAGGTATGTGCAGCTCCTATCGGGATTTGTCGGCACATCGGGAGGCTTTGCTGGTCTTGTTTTACCATTGTCGAAATGTCTTGTAACCGGGATTACGAGTCTGATCGGGTCTTCCTGGGAGAAGGAATATCCTTCATTGATCGTGAGAGCTTGTGATGGGCTAAGTTGGAACACCCCTGTAGGGTTTTGAACTTTCGAAAGCCGTGCCCGCGGTTATGGGCAGATGGGAATTTGTTATCCGGTTGTAGAAAACTTGAAACTTAATTTAATTAAAATGAATCAACCGCGTGTGTAGCCGTGATGGTCTCTTGTGAGTCCGGGAAGTGAACACGGTTCTTGTGTTATGCTTTGTAGCGACCAGACCTCAAACAGTCTGATCTCTGTGCTCCGATGCCATCCCTGGATCAGTAATGCTGACACCACACAGTACTCGGAGGATTTATAGCAGAGTAGCAATCACACACTTATTACATCGAGTGTCTCAAAAGAGAACTTATTACAATAAATATTGCTTAAGGCCATCTAATAACTATAACAGCGGAAGGCTTGGAAGATAGGTGAGTCCATCACTCCAATGGCATCACTGAGTATAGAACCACGACCTAAAAACTCCTTAATCGTCGTCTGAAAAGTCTGCAACATTAACGTTGCAGCCCGAAACGGGTCAACACATTGAATATGCTGGCAAGGTAACACATAGAGAGTAATGGAATGTAACGGCTATACTATATGCATATTTGGCTGGTGGAAAGCTCTATGATTACAGTTTTGTGTAAAGCCAATTTTTCCCTACTTTAAAGGAATAAATTATTTAACTATCATGGTGGTTGTTAAACATTGAGAATGGTTGACAACATTCTCAATCCCAATTAAGCATCATCATTAAACATAACCCAACCAAATTAATTTAGAGTAACATGTCGAGATTCACATGATAATCCAAGTACTAGATACTCAAGATGTCCATAACCGGGGAAACGGCTAACCATGATTAGTTTATTACACTCTGTAGAGGTTTGCGCACTTTTCCCCACAAGACTCGATCGCCTCCATTTGGTTTCTCGCACTACATGGTGTTTGAGAAGACGGATGACCGAGACATAGTCTTTCAGAAGCGCTAGCACCTTATGATCGGGTAGACCGTACCACCTACATCCCCTACATCTGCTAGTCTACCACTGTAAGAGTTCGCACGACTTAGTGAACTATGCTAGAGCCCATAATAGCTTGTGGCTGCACACGGAAATTTCTAGTATGAATAGTCTCATGATCCCTTTGAGCCTGGGTGGCGGTCCAAAAGAAAACAGGCAAGTCCTGGAATACCCAGGTGCCTCAATCCACTCAGATGTGTATTTAATTTGCCACCTTAGATAAATCATTAATTAACAATCTCACATCTGTCATGGATATCACTCACCCAATCCACGTCTACTAGCATAGCATGGCATAATAAGAAAATGTAGAAGTAACTCCCAAAGGTTTGATAATAACAGGTAATAGGTACTACCTCATCTACTTTCCATCCCACAATTTAATTAGATCCTAATCATGCAATGTGTGAGGATTGATCTAATGCAATAAAACTGGGTAGTAGAAAAGCTATGATCAAGGTGTTACTTGCCTTGCTGATGATCTGCGAAACCTAACGATTCAAAGTAACAGGCGGCGCACTCCGGGTATTCTATCGCAAACAAACAAACAAGCATACAATAAGTACTCATCTAATGCACAGGTAAATCTCAAATAAGAGATCTAACCAGAAGGTTCAACTTAAGAACTCCGGTTGGCAAAAAGAATCAAATCAAACGAAGCAACGAAAGTCAAACGGCGAAAGAAAACAACTTCGTTCTAGTAATCTGGATCTAGGGCAAATTTTACAGTAGCAAAATCTTGTTCAATTTGGTTAAACGGATAGAGGGTTTTGAGACGAAACTCTAGGCACTTGAATCGCCTGATTCCGATAAACGAGCGAAAAGTTATACTAAAACGAGAATCGGATCAGAAATCGCGATCAGAAAAATCGCGGATTTAATCCGCGAAAAAGAAAAAAAACAACAAATGCCGATTTTTTTTACGACGGCACGGAAAACGAGGCGGCGGCGAACCTCGGGCGATGTGCGGCGGCGGCGGGCAGCGGCGCGGCGAGGCGGCGCGGCGGCGACGGGTGGCGCTAGGGTTTGGGGCGCGGGTGGCTGGCTTCGGCTGGGCCTCCCCCCGGCTTATAAAGCCTAGTGGGCCGGGAGTCCAGGTCGGACACGGCCCCTAGGTCGGTTCTTTTTTTAAATTATTCCGCTCGGAACAAAAATAAAAAGAAATAATAAACGGACTCCAAAAATTCCGAAATAAATTTTCACGGGCTTCTAAAATCAAGCCGCACAAGGTGAATATTTATTTGGGACCTAAATGCAATTTTGAAAAACGCAAATTTTTCCTAAATTCAAATAAAACACCGAAAAACTCCGAAATAAAATCTTATTTGATTTTTATTATTAAATCCTCAATATTTCTTTATTTTGGGAAAGTCATTTTATTCCCTCTCTCATATTTTTGTAATAGAAATAATTGATGATAAAATAAATAAAATCAAATGATCCTATTCTCAAAATTTGAGAGAACTCAAATATGAAAATAACGAAATCCCCAACTCTCTCCGTGGGTCATTGAGTTGCGTAGAATTTTCTAGGATCAACCAAAATGCAAAATAAAATATGATATGCATGATGATCTAATGTATAACATTCCAAATTGAAAATTTGGGATGTTACAAACCTACCCCCCTTAAGATGAATCTCGCCCTCGAGATTCGGGTTGGCTAGAAAATAGGTGAGGGTGGTCTTTGAGCAAATCTTCCTGTCGCTCCCAGGTGGCTTCATCCTCTGAGTGGTGGCTCCACTGAACTTTGCAAAACTTGATAACCTTCCTGCGAGTGACTCGACTGGCAAACTTGAGAATCCTAACTGGTTTCTCCTCGTAGGTCAAATCGTTATCCAACTGAATAGTCTCCAATGGCACTGTGTCTCTCAACGGTATGTCAGCCATCTCCGCGTGGCACTTCTTTAACTGAGAAACGTGGAACACGTCATGAACTCCTGACAATCCTTTGGGCAATTCCAACTTGTAGGCCACTTCTGCCATACGTTCCAAAACTCGATATGGTCCTACAAATCGTGGTGCTAACTTCCCTTTAACTCCAAAACACTTTGTTCCCCGAAGTGGTGATACTCGAAGATAAGCTCTATCTCCAACTTCGTAAACTGTCTCCTTGCGTTTAGAATCTGCATAACTCTTCTGTCTGGACTGGGCTACCTTGAGCCTATCGCGAATCAACTTCACCTTCTGTTCAGACTCTTTAATCAAGTCAGGTCCAAACAACTGGCGGTCTCCAACTTCGTCCCATGACAATGGTGTCCTGCACCTCCTTCCATACAAAGCTTCGAAAGGGGCCATCTTCAAACTGGTTTGGTAACTGTTGTTGTAAGAGAACTCTGCATATGGCAAATTATCATCCCAACTAGATTTGTAATCTAGCGCACAAGCTCTCAGCATATCCTCCAAAATCTGATTGACTCTCTCGGTCTGTCCATCTGTCTGTGGATGAAAAGTTGTACTGAATTCTAGCCTGGTTCCCAAAGTTTCGTGCAACTGCTTCCAGAACTTTGAGGTAAACTGGGTTCCTCTATCTGATACGATACTCCTTGGAACTCCATGCAGACATATGATCCTGGTCATGTATATCTTTGCCAACTTAGCACTGGTATAAGTGGTCTTTACTGGGATGAAATGAGCTACTTTCGTCAATTGATCAACTACAACCCAAATCGAGTCATAGCCTAAACGAGTCCTGGGTAATCCCGTGATAAAATCCATGCCTAGCTTATCCCACTTCCATTCGGGTATCGACAATGGTTGTAACAATCCTGCTGGCTTCTGATGCCCTGCCTTTACTCTCTGACATACATCACAAACTGCTACATACTCCGCAATATCCTTCTTCATTTTGGTCCACCAGAAAATATCCTTCAAATCCAAATACATCTTGGTATTACCTGGCTGAATCGAATATGGTGAATCATGTGCCTCTTGCAAAATCAACTTCCTGATCTCCGGGTCATTGGGCACGTAAACACGGTCTTCAAACCATAGGGTGTCGTGCTCATCCTCACGAAATCCTTTAGCTTTTCCTTTGCTCAGTTTCTCCTTTATAGTGGCAATCTCTTTGTCAGCTTTCTAAGCTTCTCTGATTCTATCCATCGAAGTTGACTGAATCTCCATTGCTGCTACATAGCCTCTCGGAACTATTTCCAAACATAGTTCACGAAGATTTTCGGCGCTCTCCCTTGGTATTTCTCCCGTCATTAACGTATTGACATGGCTCTTGCGGCTTAATGCGTGTGCTACTACACTAGCCTTTCCAGGATGATAATGGAATTTCATATCTTAATCCTTGATAAGCTCCAACCATCTCCTTTGTCTAAGATTTAACTCCTTCTGTGTGAAAATGTACTTCAAACTCTTATGATCCATGTACACCTCACAATGATTTCCAATGAGGAAATGTCCCCATGTCTTCAATGCATGCACTACTGCTGCTAACTCCAAATCATGCGTAGCATAATTCAACTCATGAGGCTTTAGTTGTCTTGAGGCATATGAAACAACTCTCCCTTCCTGCATAAGCACTGCTCCAAGTCCTCGACGTGAAGCGTCGCAATACACCTCATAATCTTTGGTCTGGTCTGGCAAAATCAACACTGGTGAGGTACCTAAGCGTTTCTTCAACTCTTGGAAACTAGCCTCACATTCCTCTATCCATATGAACTTGGTATCCTTCTTTAACAACTCAGTCATAGGCTTCGCAATCTTTGAGAAATTCTCAATAAATCTCAGGTAGTATCCTGCGAGTCCAAGAAAACTCCGGATCTCTCCAACTGTTGTTGGGGCTTCCCACTTGGTCACGGTTTCAACTTTAGTGGGATCAACTGCTATACCTTCTCCAAATATAACGTGTCCGAGGAATCCTACTTCCTTCAACCAAAAACTCACATTTGCTGAATTTGGCATATAATTGATGTTCTCTGAGCTTTCCAAGTACCAAACGCAAATGTTCCTTATGCTCCTCTTCATTCTTCGAATAAACCAGGATATCATCAATGAACACTACGACGAACTTATCCAAAAACTCCATATACACTTTGTTCATCATGTTCATAAAATAGGCAGGTGCATTAGTCAGACCAAATGACATAACGGTATACTCATACAGCCCATACCTGGTGGTAAAAGCTGTCTTCGGAATATCCTGTTCTCGAATCTTCAACTGGTGGTACCCTGATCGCAGATCGATCTTGGAAAATACCTTATCTCCTTGCAATCGATCAAACAAATCGTTGATCATTGGTAGTGGGTACTTGTTCTTTAACGTTACTTCATTCAATCCTCGATAATCAACAACCATCCTTAAAGATCCATCCTTCTTCTCCACTAGAAGTACTGGCGATCCCCAAGGCAAAGAACTTGGGCGAATATATCCTTTATCCAGTAACTCCTTAATCTGCTTCTTAATTTCCACCAAATCCTCTGCTGGCATCCTATATGGTCTCTTTGATATTGGCCTTGTGCCTGGCAATAGCTCAATCAAAAACTCAATATCTCTATCCAGTGGCATGCCTGGCAACTCTTCTGGAAATACATCGGGAAAATCCCTTACCACTAGTACTTCCTCCTGCGCAACTCCTGTTAGGCAATTTACTTGAGTCCTCTTTGGCACATGTCGGGATACATACTTGATCCTTCTCCCTTCTGGGGTGGTAAGCAAAATTGACTTACTAGCACACTCAATATTCCCTTCATACTTTGATAACCAATCCATGCCTAATATCACATCCAATCCTTGAGATTCCAATACTATTAGGTCTGAGGGAAAAACGTAGTTACCAATCCTTAATGGTAACCGATCACACCATAGACTAGCCACATACTCTGCTCCGGGCGAGGTTACTAACATGGGTGACCTAAGGGCTTGGGTTGGTAGGTTATACTTATCCACACATCCCCTTGAGATGTATGAATGCGATGCACCAGTATCAAAAAGAACGAGTGCAGTAAATGACTTAACCAAAAACTTACCTATTACTGCATCGGTCTGAGCTTCAACCTCCTCCACGCTAACGTGGTTCACCTGTCCCCTATTGAAAGGGTTCGACTTCTTCCCAAAACTTCCATTGCTATTTCCATTTTGTAATTCAGGACATTCATTGGCATAATGTCCGGTCTTCTAACACTTAAAGCAAGTGACTTGGCTCAAGTCCTTCTTGGCTGGGGTTGAGGGGTTGGTGCGGTTCTGGCCGTTGCTTCCTCCGTTGCCATTACCATTCTTGGTGCCATTGTGATTGTGCGAGCTACCTCCTCCATGGGTATGCTGAAAATGTCCTCCCGGACTAGGGGTAAAACGTGGCTTCTGCTGAGCTCCTGAATTGTACTTTCCTTGTCCATACTTCCTCTAGCGATTCTCAATTTGCTACTACTTCCCTTCAATCGTAAGAGCATGATCTACCAACTCCTGGTAGTTGTTGAAGGTTGCTACCATCAACTGCATGCTCAACTCATCATTCAGTCCTTCCAGAAACTTATCCTGCTTTGCTGCATCCGTAGAGACGTCATCTGGGGCATAACGTGCTAGCTTACTAAATTCCTCCACATACTGGCCAACTGTCCTTCCTCCTTGGTGCAAGTTGCGAAACTCACGCTTCTTCATGGCCATAGCTCCTGCTGAAACATGTGTAGTACGAAAAGCCTGCTGAAACTGGTCCCATGTGACAGTGTCGACTGGGAAAGTGGCTGTGAAATTCTCCCACCATGATGCTGCGGGTCCTTCTAGCTGATGTGCGGCAAACTTCACCTTCTCTGCATCTGTGCATCCTGTTGTAGTCAACTCCCTAGCTGTCTTGTGGAGCCAATCATCTGCTACTATCAGCTCGGTGCTACTGGAAAACACCGGCGGATTCAGCCTAAGAAAACGGGCTAAGTGGTCAACAGGTGGTGGTGGTGGTGTGGGTTATTGTTGTTGTTCCCCTGATTCTGATTCTGGACTAGCAACTACATCAATGTGTTCTACTGCTGGATCAACTGGGTGAGCTCCGGTGGAAAGGCAAATCCGGGGTCACGTCTCGGAGGCATCTGAGGGTTTTAGAAGAGATGAGATATAAGAATAGAGGGGGTCTAAAGAGAAAACACTACCCATATGCACATGAGGCAAAAACAAACAATTCACTTCAATCAATCAAACAAGGGCATACAATCGATCTAACTATCGCAAAAGTGCTCGAGCTACTATATTTACATGGTGGACTACTACTACTAATGAGGTGGTCTACTAGAAATATTCTTCGGTCGTTGACTCCATAATATCTGCTCCAGCTTCATCAACATAGTCATCATCGCTACTATCTGCTTCTGAGTCGGTTCCGTCGATGATGATGTAGTCTTCCGGGCTAATCTCTTGGGGTTCTTTGTCTTCATCTACTGGAGTAGGGCCTCCCATAAATACTGCTAGCTTCATAGTTAGGTCGGCATTCTTATCCACCAATACTTCAATTTCCTCTTCATAATCTTCTCGTGTAGCCTTGAGTTCTTCCTCCAGTTCCTTGATTCTAGTCTTAGCCTTCTTCAGATCTATCATGTCGGCGCACATCTGGTTCTCCTGTCGTCAAATGTGTTGGTTTAACTCCTGGATAAAAGTTGCAATTGATCTATCCTTCATAGTGCTGATCATCTCCCGGTGCTCATCTCGGCGCCCACAAATCTGGTAGATAGTATCGTTGAGATCCTTGCGGTAGACTTCTCCAATGCGTCCCATGGCGATCTGAGCTGCCATGCTCTTTCCTAGACTCCAAGTTGGTGCATCAAAAGAAAACTCTATGGGCTCAGTGACTGGCATGAACGTCCTTCCTGGAACTTGAACTTGAATCATCCAGCGCTCTTCTTTAGGTAAAGTGGCGTTGTAGGTTCCCGTGAAGCTTGGTACTCCTATGTTCAGGTATCTAGTGACTTCTTTCAAGTGTCGTCCAAAGGGTGTATCTTCATCCGGTTGTGTGAACTTGTTCCTTGCATCCGCCATCCTAAAGAGTAGAAAATATGAGAGGTCAGAAGAGAAGAGAGTGAATAGTGATCTAGGTCTTTTAGCTTAGTGGTCGTGTCCTACAGTCAGCGTGTGCTCTGATACCATCTCTATAGCGACCAGACCTCAAACAGTCTGATCTCTGTGCTCCGGTGTCATCCCTGGATCAGTAATGCTGACACCACACAGTACTCGGAGGATTTATAGTAGAGTAGCAATCACACACATGAGAACAATATCCCTTCAAGATTTTAGTGTTTGTGCTTTTATCTAGACACACAAGTACTGAACTTTGTTTATTCGAATAGCTGTATGATTTTGGCAAAACCAGTACTACTTTTCCATATATTTTCCGTAACCATTTGAACTGTTGTTTGGGAGGTGTGAAATCCATCATAGTTTATGTTGTTTGTGGACCCATTGTTTAGGTATTATCCATAGTATGTTTCTTAAACAATTTTTTTCATGGCAACTGGTTGTTTTATTTAACAAGTGTAACAGATTATGATGTCTATGGGAGCTTCCTTTTTGTACTGTCACCTGATATCAGTGTCCTACTACTTACCGTGATTATAAGGTAGAACAAAATATGTACTAAATGCTTCATGTTTTCATTGAACATAGGTTTCTCAAGAATGTTTGGTTATCCTGAATGTTTAATTTACATAAGTGGTTGGTTCTTTTTGTTTTCAGCATATATTCCCGCAGCAACGCGCGGGGTGTCATCTAGTTTTGTAGTTACTAGCTAGCTTTTCTAGTTTTACAATGACTAACACTCTAGACAGTCCCTAAACGGTGGCTAACCAATTACGAACTTGGGAAAAATTAATATGAATAGGAAGTATACATGACAAACTTCATTTTATTCCACTGGACCAAATCCTTTCGATGCCTGGATTAAATCCTATCAAAATCGCAAAATGCTTTGTTTTGTTAAAAGGGAATAGAAGTAACTCCTATCTACGTGCACTGTGTGTGTATTCTGTAGGTGTGTGTGATGTGTGTGCACGTGTGTGTGGCCGGTGTGCCCATGTGTGTAGGGCTGCCCCAAAGCAGCGTGTGTGTGTGTGTCTGTGCTATGTAGGAGTGTGTGTGTGTGTGATATTTGTGCAGCGTGTGAGTGTGAGTGGCCGATGTGCCATGTGTGTGGGGCTGCCCCAAAATTAGTTTAGGTCTAATTTAATTAGATGGATTAGTTTTAGGATTATTTTTGCCCCTTAGCTAGTTTTATTAGTGCCAAGTTACTTTACTAGTAGATGACATGTGGGTCCTCAATTAGATAAGTTAGGTTTATTTATTTGTTTAGGAAAATAGTCTATGACATGTGGGCCACACATGCCCTTTTGACTAGTCAAATTGACTTGGTCAATTTGGATTAAACTAAATATAATAAATCTAGAAATTTCAGGAAATACTTAAAACTTTGGAAAATCACAGAAAATTAACCATAACTCCGATGAAAAAACTTTGTACACGAAGTTGCTCAGAACGACGAGACGAATCCGGATACGCAGCCCGTTTGTCCTCCACGCATCCCTAGCATAGCAAACTCGCAACTTTTCCCCTTCGGTTCATCTGTCCGAAAATGCGAAACACCAGGAATACTTTCCCGGATGTTTCCCCCCTTCGCTGGTAACACTTACTACCATGTTAGGGCATACCTAGCACCGCGTATTGCCTCGTTATGCTTTGTGATGCTTTGATTGCTCTGTTATTTATCGTGTTCCCCCTTCGTTACTTCTTTCCGGTAGACCCTGAGACCGATGTCGGTACCCCCAGTTCGACTACGGTGTTGACGACACGTCCTTCTTGCCAGAGCAACCAGGCAAGCCCTCCCTTTGATCACGAGATATCGCCTACTCTTCTCTCTACTTCTTGCATTAGAGTAGTGTAGCATGTTACTGCTTTCCGTTAATCCTATTCTGATGCATAGCCTATCATTGTTGCTACAACTGTTGATACCTTACTTGCAATCCTACATGCTTAGTATAGGATGCTAGTGTTCCATCAGTGGCCCTACACTCTTGTCCGTCTGTCATGCTATACTACTGGGCCGTGATCACTCGGGAGGTGATCACGGGCATATGATATATACTTATACTGTTACATTACTTATGATACTGTTCGGAGATGGGGGCTGAAGGGGCAGGTGGCTCCATCCCGGTAGAGATGGGCCTGGGTTCCCGACGGCCCCCGACTGTTGCTTTGTGGTGGAGCGACAAGGCAGGTTGAGACCACCTAGGAGAGAGGTGGGCCTGGCCCTGGTCGGCATTCGCGGATACTTAACACGCTTAACAAGATCTTGGTATTTGATCTGAGTCTGGCTACTGGCCTATATGCACTAACCATCTACGCGGGGACAGTTATTGGCACTCGACGTCGTGGTATCAGCCGAAGCCTTGGTGACGTCAGCGACTGAGCGGTGCGCGCCGGGTTGGACCGCGTAACGCAACTTCCTTTGTAATGGAGGTTGCTAGGTCTGCTCACCGGCCGCGTACGCAACGTGCAGGTGTGCAATGGGCGATGGGCCCAGACCCCTGCGCCATAGGATTTAGGCCGGCGTGCTGACCTCTCTGTTGTGCCTAGGTAGGGCTGCGACGTGTTGATCTTCCGAGGCCGGGCATGACCCAGAAAAGTGTGTCCGGACAAAGGGCATCGAGCATGTTGGGTTATGTGGTGCACCCCTGCAGGGAAGTTAATCTATTCGAATAGCCGTGATCTTCAGTAACAGGACGACTTGGAGTTGTACCTTGACCTTATGACAACTAGAACTGGATACTTAATAAAACACACCCTTCCAAGTGCCAGATACAACCGATGATCTCTCTCTCACAGGGCGACGAGGGGAGGATCATCGGTTAGGATTATGCTACATGATGCTACTTAGTGAACTTGTCATCTACTCTCTTCTCCTGCTGCAAGATGGAGGTTACCAGAAGCGTAGACTTTGATAGGACTAGCTATCTCCCTCTTATTTCGGCATTCTGCAGTTCAGTCCACATATGATAGCCTTTTCCATTTGATACCAATGCATACATATGTAGTGTAGCTCCTTGCTTGCGAATACTTTGGATGAGTACTCACTGTTGCTTTGCTCCCCATTTTCCCCCTTTCTATACTCGATTGTTGCAACCAGATGTTGGAGCCCAGGAGCCAGACGCCATCATCGACGATGACTACTACTACTCGGGAGGTGCCTACTACTACGTGCAGGCCACTGACGACTACCAGGAGTAGATTAGGAGGATCTCAGGCAGGAGGCATGCGCCTCTTTCGATCTGTATCCCAGTTTGTGCTAGCCTTCTTAAGGCAAACTTGTTTAACTTATGTCTGTACTCAGATATTGTTGCTTCCGCTGACTCGTCTATGATTGAGCTCCTGTATTCGAGCCTTCGAGGCCCCTGGCTTGTAATATGATACTTGTATGACTTATTTTATTTGTAGAGTTGTGTTGTGATATCTTCCCGTGAGTCCCTGATCTTGATCGTACATGTTTGCGTGTATGATTAGTGTACGATTGAATTGGGGGCGTCACCATGTACTAGTGGGAATTTTACATTATAGAACTTGGCTTGTATATTCCAATGATGGGCTTCCTCAAAAATTGCCCTAGGTCCTCGTGAGCAAGCAAGTTGGATGCACACCCACTAGTTTCTTTTGTTGAGCTTTCATACATTTATAGCTCTAGTGCATCCGTTGCATGGCAATCCCTACTCACTCACATTGATATCTATTGATGGGCATGTCCATAACTTGTTGATATGCCTAGTTGATGTGTAACACCCCGGATGTAACTTTCCCAATTTGTACTTCAACTCTTGCCGTTTCCGGCATTAAGTTATTTTATTTTCTCGGGTTCGGGTCTTTGTCTCCGTGTGTTGTTATCGTTGTCATGCATCTCATATCATGTCATCATGTGCATTGCATTTGCATACGTGTTCATCTCATGCATTCGAGCATTTTCCCCATTGTCCTTTTTGCATTCCGGTGCTTCGTTCTCCTCCCATGGTCAATTCTACCTTTCTTTCGTGTGTGGGGATTAAACATTTCCGGATTGGACCGAGACTTGCGAAGCGGCCTTGGTTTACTACCAGTAGACCGCCTGTCAAGTTTCGTATCATTTGGACTTCGTTTGATACTCCAACGGTTAACCGAGAGACCAAAAAGGCCTCGTGTGTGTTGCAGCCCAACACCCCTCCAATTTGGCCCAAACCCACCTAACTCTGCTCCATCATCTAGAGCGTTCGATCACGATTGTGTGGCCGAAAACCGCACCTCATTTGGACTCTTGTAGCTCCCTCTACCTATAAAACTAGCCCCTCCTCCGAAATTTCCGGATGCCCCTCGTCCTCAAACCCTAAATCCCAGATCCGCGCCGGCCAGACACGTCCGCCCCGGCTGGACGCGTCCGCTCCACCGCCCGCGCCCACTCCCACGCTGCCACGTGGCGCGCAGCCACCGCCTCCCGCCGAAGCCCGCGAGGCCCGG
>NC_041386.1:415147272-415185097 GCF_002162155.2 Triticum dicoccoides | reverse complement strand
CCCGCCGGTCGCCGTCGACCCACCAGCCGCCGCCGCCTCGATCCGGCCGCCACCGCCTCGCTCCGGTCGCCGCCGCCCTCCCGTGCCTCCGCCGCCTCAGATCCGGGCCGGCGTCCCTCCGGCCGCCTCCTCCCTCCTCAACGCCGGCTCCGGCGAGCTCCATCCCCGCCGATGAACAGTGCTTCGCCGGCCCCGCCTCGATTTCCGCGCCGGGTCAAACCCTAGATCTCGGGGTGATTTTTTTGTCTAAGTCCCGAAATCACAGATCCATATGCTACTGTTCTCGGCCCCGTAACTTTGCATCCGTAGCTCCGATTCATGCATATAGCATACCAAAATGTTCATCTTAGAGAGTACATCATTTCATTCCATTGCATCATTTTCATTTGAGTTCATCTTGATGCCCGAAATGCTGTTAGAAGAGGGCTACTTGAGATAATTGTCAGATCTGCTACTCCATTTAGGTTTTTGTCATTTTTACCATGATTAATATGTGCATGCTATGCCCATGAGTTCTACATATGTTTTGTTAAGGGCTTTGTCATCTTTCCAGAGGTGCAACCCATGTATTTTTGTGATGGGTGTGGTGACTAGCACAAGCTTGCAAAGTGGTGCACTTGTTAATTCTGTTTTCAGGGACTTAGCAATTCCACTAAGTCCTTGAGCTGTTTATCTCATGATGCCATATGTTCATGTTGTTTCCTAGTGATCTGTGCCTCTTTTGAGGATGACCAGTAAGGATGTTTTGTTAATCTTGTAGTGCTCTATCTATCCATGACTTTGTTTGGAATTATGGAGCACCCTAGCTTGAGTCAATCGAGCTCTACTTTTGCTACTTTGTGAATCTGGGAAGATTGTCAACTTGTTTGCAATTTTGCCGATGATGTTGTAGTTGATCCATGCATGCTATGCTATTGTTCTTGCCATGTCTAGCTTGCAATTTGTGTGTTCTTGATGGGTGTATGCTTGTCTTGCCATGACTTGCTCCGTAGTGAGTGTATCGAGCTCATGAACATGCCTACTTGATATCTGTTTCAGCATGTGCCAGTTTTCACTAAGTCTAACTGATTATGTTTTTGCGATGTTCACGTGCTTGTTAGTATATTTTCTGATCCCTTTTGGCTCAAGGTCACTAAGGGACTTTTGTTAAGATTTTTGAGTAGCTCCATGCCATGTTTTACTTTGCCATTTTCAAGTCTTGTAGCACGTAGTTTTGTTGCTCCGAAGAGTGCTACCTGATCTGAAATTCCAGACAAGTCTTAATTTCACTAAGTCTGAGATCTGTTTGCCATATGCATTTTTGCCATGCCTGTTTGAACTTGTTAATGGATGATTTGGCCGTAGCTCAGTGCTAGATTTTTGTTAAGCATCTTGAATGCATCCCTGCCATGTATTTTGTTGTCATGTTTGGGTGCTGTAGCATGTTCATTTCATTGCATTTAGATGGCTACTTGCTGTAAATCACAGACCGGTGTCATATTTGAATCGCTTGCCATTTCCAAACCGTAA
The DNA here is from genome assembly GCF_002162155.2 of Triticum dicoccoides. Classification (NCBI taxonomy): domain Eukaryota; kingdom Viridiplantae; phylum Streptophyta; class Magnoliopsida; order Poales; family Poaceae; genus Triticum; species Triticum dicoccoides. The sequence continues at coordinate 415,183,588 of NC_041386.1, read as the reverse complement.
CTCCGATTCCAGCGTTCTTTATATCGTTTTCAAGCGATTTCATCTCATCTTTCCAGTGGCACACTTGGAATTCCATGTTGAGGCCAGGTTCATGTGTTTCCTATTATATCTTGCTTTTTGCATCCCGCATCGCATCCCGCATAGCATATCATCATCGCATCATATTGTTTGTTCCTTGCACGTGGTTGATTGTGTCCTTGTTGCTTGCTTGTCTTGTTTGGGTAGAGCCGGGAGACGAGTTCGCTAACGAGGAGCCTGTTGAGTTTGCTTTCGAGGATCCAGTCAACTCTGACAACTGTGTAGGCAAGATGATCATACCCTCGAAATCACTACTATCTTTGCTATGCTAGTTTGCTCGCTCTTTTGCTATGCCAATGCTATGATGCCTACCACTTGCTTTCAAGCCTCCCAAATTGCCATGTCAAACCTCTAACCCACCATGTCCTAGCAAACCATTGATTGGCTATGTTACCGCTTTGCTCAGCCCCTCTTATAGCATTACTAGTTGCAGGTGAAGACTGAAGGCCGTTCCTTGTTGGAACATTTATTTACTTGTTGGGATATCATTATATTGCCATGTTATCTTAATGCATCTATATACTTGGTAAAGGGTGGAAGGCTCGTCCATCTCGCCTAGTGTTTTGTTCCACTCTTGCCGCCCTAGTTTCCGTCATATCGGTGTTATGTTCCCGGATTTTGCGTTCCTTACGCGGTTGGGTTATAATGGGAACCCCTTGATAGTTCACCCTGATTAAAGCTTTTCCAGCAATGCCCAACCTTGGTTTTACCATTCGCCACCTAGCCTTTTCTTTCCCTTGGGTTCTGCAGACTCAAGGGTCATCTTTATTTTAACCCCCCCGGGCCAGTGCTCCTCTGAGTGTTGGTCCAACCGAGCGATGTCCGGGGCTACTCTGGGCTGGCCTACCCGGCGTCTTGCTCATCTGAGTGTGCCCTTAGAACGAGATATGTGTCTTGAATAACCGAGATACATAGTTTGATCGGAACGTCTTGGGAGGAGGTCTATTCCTTCGTTAACCGTGAGAGCTTGTCATGGGCTAAGTTGGGACTCCCCTGCAGGGATTTGAAATTTTGAAAGCCGTGCCCGCGATTATGGGCAGATGGGAATTTGTTAATGTCCGGTTGTAGATAACTTGAACTTTAACTTAATTAAAATGAATCAACTGAGTGTGTTACCGTGATGACCTCTTCTCGGCGGAGTCCGGGAAGTGGACACGGTGTTGGTGTAATGTTTGCGCAGGTAGCTCTCTAGTTTCTCGCTCGCGCTTTGCCTGCTCTTCTCGCTCTCTTTTGCGAATAAGTTAGCCACCATATTTGCTAGTCGCTTGCTGCAGCTCCACATATTTACCTTGCCATACCTATAAGCTTAAATAGTCTTGATCGCGAGGGTGCGAGATTGTTGAGTCCCTGTGGCTCACAGATTAATATTACACCAGATGCAAGGCCTGATGATTCCGCTCCAGGAGACGTGTTTGAGCTCAAGTGGGAGTTCGACGAAGACTCTCAACGTTACTATGTTTCCTTTCCTGATGATCAGTAGTGGTGCCTAGTTGGGGGTGATCGGGACCGTGTCGAATGTTGGGTTATCTTTTATTTTGGCGCCGTAGGCGGGCCATGAGTGTTTGGATGATGTAATGTTATTTATGTACTTGTTTGACGTGGCGAGTGTAAGCCAACTATGTTATCTCCCCTTTTATGATTACATTACATGGGATGTTGTGAAGATTGCCTAACTTGCGACATATGCCTTCAATGCGATTATGCCTCTAAGTCGTGCCTCGACACATGGGAGATATAGTCGCATCGAGGGTGTTATAAGTTGGTAATCAGAGCCTTCCCCAACCTTAGGAGCCCCATTGCTTGATCATTTTTAGCAGCCGAGTTGTGTCTAGAAAATGTTTTGAGTCTTTTAGGAATTATATATCGGAGAGTTAGGAATTCTTTTTACTTCCCAGTCTCCTCATCGCTCTGGTAAGGCATCCTGACTTAGAGTTTTGACTCTTCTCTTCTCAAATTTCACTAAAAAAAATTTAGGATCACGCGGGTATCTTGGAATCATTCTGATGGTTGTATGATGAGAACATTGTCTTGGTGCCTCCTGTCAGGGGTTTAGTGGAAGTGTCCCGGGGAGTTGAGCTCTGAGGTGTTGTCATCATAATTTTATCGTTGCAGTTCTGAAATACCTGAGTTTAGTACGCCGACATCGAAAATCTCTTTTATGCAGTTCGTTGGTGAGATAACCTCGACGCCACCCAGTACTGGGGCGGGAGTTCGGGAGTATCGCCATAACTTGTATAACGGATGTTTTTCGAAGGTTGAGGTAGATGGTTTCCGAAGGTTTCTTGGTTATGTGTTGAAGGATGGATATAGCTGGATGTAGGATTGCTAGTTTGGGTGAGATATTATGCTTCCCCTGTATCCCCAACACCTGATTGCATAATCGGAAAGGTTCGGGAGTTTCATAGGTGGGAATTCTAGTAGCTCTAGTTCTTCTTCCACGGATATTGGTTTGAGAATGGGATTTCTTACCGATTATTCGTTCTTGATCTGTACCTTGTTGATTTATTTCTCTACCTAAATTCTACGTGGCTTCTCAATTTATGGATATGTGACCATTTCAAGAGGAATGCCTTCGTTCATTTTGTTCGGATGTGAAGACTATATGTTGCAATTTTCATTCCATTGGATTCAGCTTCAATATTTGTCTATCAATGTGCTAATGGTGGTCAACCTCTTCAGGATGGCTCCTCCAACGCGCACGACTCCGAATCCTGATCCACCACCACCTCCACCTCCTCCGGAGGCATGGCAAGCTGTGATGGCCGCAACCAATGCAAACACACAGTTGATCATGCAAATTCTCCAAGAGCACAATCAAGGCAACCAAGGGAATCAAGGTAACAATCAGAATCACTTTGCTTCACTCAACCAGTTCCTTGCTAATGGGCCAAAGACTTTCAGCAATTGTGTTGAGGCAACCGATGCTGACGATTGGCTTGTGGATCTGTGCAAGCATTTCGAGTGCAGTAACGTCAGGCCTGAGGACTTTGTTAACTTCGCTTCCTTCCAACTCAAAGATCAAGTTGTAGAATGGTTCCAGCAGTACAAGGACTCCAGAGGTGGACGTGTTATCACTTGGGATGATTTCCGTCGAGATTTCAGGGCTCATCATATTCCCCAGAGCATGGTTGAAAGCAAGCGTGAGGAATTCCGCAATCTGAAGCAAGGCTCTTTGTCTGTCTATGACCACAACAAGTTGTTCCAGAAGCTCGCCCGCTTTGCCAAGCAGGACGTCCCTAATGAGAAGAACTACCCCACTCATGATCTCGAGTTGGCGGCAGTTGTGCATGCTCTTTTGACTTGGAGACATCTTCTATTGGGAAGAAAAGTGGACATTTTCACTGATCACAAGAGTCTCAAGTACATCTTCACTCAGCCTAATCTCAACCTCAGGCAAACTCGATGGATCGAAATGATTCAAGAGTATAATCCGAGTATCAAGTATACTCCAGGCAAGGCCAATGTGATTGCTGACGCATTGAGCAGGAAAGCTTATTGCAACAGTCTGATTCTTAAGCCTTATCAACCCGAGCTTTGTGAAGCTTTCCGTAAACTTAATCTGCAAGTTGTTCCGCAAGGTTTCCTCGCCAACCTTCAAGTCTCTCCTACCTTAGAAGACCAGATTCGCCAAGCCCTGCTTCTTGATGCTATGGTGAAAAAGGTGAAGATTGGGATTGCCAAGAGTCAACCCAAGTACAAGTGTTACCGCCTTGATGACACACTCTCTTCTTCGAGGATCGTATTGTTGTACCCAAAGGTGACCTCCGTAAAGTGATCATGAACGAGGCTCACAATTCTCTCCTCTCCATCCACCCTGGGAGCACGAAGATGTATCAGGACCTCAAGCAAGCTTATTGGTGGACTCGAATGAAGCGCGAGATTGCTCAATTCGTGAATGAATGTGATGTCTGCAGAAGAGTGAAGGCAGAACACCAAAGGCCAGCTGGTCTCCTCCAACCTCTTGCCATTCCAGAATGGAAGTTTGACCACATTGAAATGGACTTCGTGACTGGGTTTCCTAAGTCCAAGCGTGGCAATGATGCCATATTCGTTGTCATCGACAAACTCACTAAAGTGGCTCACTTTCTGCCTATCAAAGAGTCGATCACTACAGCTCAATTGGCGGAACTCTATACCTCTCGTATTGTCTCTCTGCACGGTATTCCACAAGTGATCTCTTCAGACCGTGGCAGCATCTTTACCTCCAAGTTTTGGGATTCTTTTCAGAAGGCCATGGGCACCAACATCCGCTTCAGCACAGCTTTCCATCCTCAAACTAGCGGTCAAGTCGAGCATGTCAACCAGATTCTTGAAGAAATGCTCAGGGCTTGTGTGATCTCCTTCGGCATGAAGTGGGAGGATTGTCTTCCTTATGCTGAATTCTCCTACAACAACAGTTTTCAAGCAAGTTCGGGCAAGGCCCCATTTGAAATTCTGTATGGCAGGAAGTGCCGTACCCCTCTCAACTGGTCTGAAACCGGTGAACGTCAGCTTTTGGGTAATGACTTAATCACAGAGGCAGAGGAAATGTGCAAACTCATTCGTGATAACCTCAAAGCAGCCCAATCCCGCCAGAAGAGCTACTATGATAGTAAGCACCATGATTTGGCTTTCGACATCGGAGATCATGTTTACCTCCGCATCTCTCCTATGAAAGGTACTCGTCGCTTCGGTATCAAAGGGAAGCTTGCCCCTAGATACGTCGGACCTTTCAAGATTGTCAGCAAGAGAGGTGACCTCGCCTATCAACTCGAGCTTCTTTCAAACTTTGCAAATGTTCATGACGTGTTCCATGTCTCTCAGCTCCGAAAGTGCTTCAAGACTCCTGACCGCACTGTCAACTTCGAGGACATTGAGCTCCAACAAGATCTCTCTTATCGTGAGCACCCAGTTGCTATTCTTGAAGAGACTGAACGCAAGACTCTCAACAAGTCAGTCAAATTTCTCAAAGTCAAGTCGTCACACCATTCCGACCATGAAGCTACCTGGGAACGCAAGGATCACCTCCGTTCTGAGTACCCGGCGTTCTTTCAGTCCCAGATCTCGGGACGAGATCCTTTCGTAGTGGTGGAGTGTTGTAACACCCCGGATGTAACTTTCCCAATTTGTACTTCAACTCTTGCCGTTTCCGGCGTTAAGTTATTTTATTTTCTCGGGTTCGGGTCTTTGTCTCCGTGTGTTGTTATCGTTCTCATGCATCTCATATCATGGCATCATGTGCATTGCATTTGCATACGTGTTCATCTCATGCATTCGAGCATTTTCCCCGTTGTCCGTTTTGCATTCCGGCGCTTCGTTCTCCTCCGGTGGTCAATTCTACCTTTCTTTCGTGTGTGGGGATTAAACATTTGCGGATTCGACCGAGACTTGCCAAGCGGCCTTGGTTTACTACCGGTAGACCGCCTGTCAAGTTTCGTATCATTTGGACTTCGTTTGATACTCCAACGGTTAACCGAGGGACCGAAAAGGCCTTGTGTGTGTTGCAGCCCAACACCCCTCCAATTTGGACCAAACCCACCTAACTCTGCTCCATCATCTAGAGCGTTCGATCACGATCGCGTGGCCGAAAACCGCACTTCATTTGGACTCTCCTAGCTCCCTCTACCTATAAAACTAGCCCCTCCTCCGAAATTTCCGGATCCCCCTCATCCTCAAACCCTAAATCCCAGATCCGCACCGGCCGGACACGTCCGACCCGGCCGGACGCGTCCGCTCCACCGCCCGCGCGCACTCCCACGCTGCCACATGGCGCGCAGCCACCGCCTCGCGCCGAAGCCCGCGAGGCACGGGCCAGGCCCCCGCGGCCCGAAGCCTCTCCGCCGCCGCCTGCCCTCCAGCGCCGCCCGCCGCCTTCACCGGTGCCGCCCCGCCGCCGCGCCGGTCATCGTCGACCCACCGGCCGCCGCCGCCTCGATCCGGCCACCGCCGCCTCGATCCGGCCGCCACCGCCTCGCTCCGGTCACCGCCGCCCTCCCGTGCCTCCGCCGCCTCAGATCCGGGCCGGCGCCCCTCCGGCCGCCTCCTCCCTCCTCAACGCCGGCTCCGGCGAGCTCCATCCCCGCCGGTGAACAGTGCCTCGCCGGCCCTGCCTCGTTTTCCGTGCCGGGTCAAACCCTAGATCTCGGGGTGATTTTTTTCGTCTAAGTCCCGAAATCACAGATCCATATGCTCTTGTTCTCGGCCCCGTAACTTTGCATCCGTAGCTCCGATCCATGCATATTGCATATCAAAATGTTCATCTTAGAGAGTACATCATTTCATTCCATTGCATCCTTTTCATTTGAGTTCATCTTGATGCCCGAAATGCTGTTAGAAGAGGGCTACTTGAGATAATTGTCAGATCTACTACTCCATTTAGGTTTTTGTCATTTTTGGCATGATTAATATGTGCATGCTATGCCCATGAGTTCTACATATGTTTTGTTAAGGGCTTTGTCATCTTTCTAGAGGTGCAACCTATGTATTTTTGTGATGTGTGTGGTGACTAGCACAAGCTTGCAAAGTGGTGCACTTGTTAATTCTGTTTTCAGGGACTTAGCACAAGCTTGCAAAGTCCTTGAGCTGTTTATCTCATGATGCCATATGTTCATGTTGTTTCCTAGTGATTTGTGCCTCTTTTGAGGATGATAAGTAAGGATGTTTTGTTAATCTTGTAGTGCTCTATCCATCCATGCCTTTGTTTGCAATTATGGAGCACCCTAGCTTGAGTCAATCGAGCTCTACTTTTTCTACTTTGTGAATCTGGGCAGATTGTCAACTTGTTTGCAATTTTGCCGATGATGTTGTAGTTGATCCGTGTATGCTATGCTATTGTTCTTGCCATGTCTAGCTTGCAATTTGTGTGTTCTTGATGGGTGTATGCTTGTCTTGCCATGACTTGCTCCGTAGTGAGTGCATCGAGCTTGTGAACATGCCTACTTGATATCTGTTTCAGCATGTGCCAGTTTTCACTAAGTCTGAAAACTGATTATGTTTTTGCGATGTTCACGTGCTTGTTAGTATATTTTCTGATCTCTTTTGGCTTAAGGTCACTAAGGGACTTTTGTTAAGCTTTTTGGTAGCTCCATGCCATGTTTTACTTTGCCATTTTCAGGTCCTGTAGCATGTAGTTTTGTTACTCCGAAGAGTGCTACCTGATCTGAAATTCCAGACAAGTGTTAATTTCACTAAGTCTGCGATCTGTTTGCCATATGCATTTTTGCCATGCCTGTTTGAACCTGTTAATGGATGATTTGGCCATAGCTCAGTGCTAGATTTTTAGTTAAGAATCTTGAATGCATCCCTGCCATGTATTTTTTTGTCATGTTTGGGTGCTGTAGCATGTTCATTTCATTGCATTTAGATGGCTACTTGCTGTAAATCGCAGACCGGTGTCATATTTGAATCGCTTGCCATTTCCAAACCGTAACTCCGATTCCGGTGTTCTTTATATCGTTTTCAAGCGATTTCATCTCATATTTCCAGTGGCACACTTGGAATTCCAAGTTGAGGCCAGGTTCATGCGTTTCCTGTTATATCTTGCTTTTTGCATCCCGCATCGCATCCCGCATAGCATATCATCATCGCATCATATTGTTTGTTCCTTGCACGTGGTTGATTGTGTCCTTGTTGCTTGTTTGTCTTGTTTGGGTAGAGCCGGGAGACGAGTTCGCTAACGAGGAGCCCGTTGAGTTTGCTTTCGAGGATCCAGTCAACTCTGACAACTGTGCAAGCAAGATGATCATACCCTCGAAATCACTACTATCTTTCCTATGCTAGTTTGCTCGCTCTTTTGCTATGCCAATGCTACGATGCCTACCACTTGCTTTCAAGCCTCCCAAATTGCCATGTCAAACCTCTAACCCACCATGTCCTAGCAAACCGTTGATTGGCTATGTTACCGCTTTGCTCAGCCCCTCTTATATCATTGCTAGTTGCAGGTGAAGACTGAAGGCCGTTCCTTGTTGGAACATTTATTTACTTGTTGGGATATCATTATATTGTCATGTTATCTTAATGCATCTATATAATTGGTAAAGGGTGGAAGGCTCGGCCATCTCGCCTAGTGTTTTGTTCCACTCTTGCCGCCCTAGTTTCCGTCATATCGGTGTTATGTTCCCGGATTTTGCGTTCCTTACGCGGTTGGGTTATAATGGGAACCCCTTGATAGTTCGCCTTGATTAAAGCTTTTCCAGCAATGCCCAACCTTGGTTTTACCATTCTCCACCTAGCCTTTTCTTTCCCTTGGGTTCTGCAGACTCAAGGGTCATCTTTATTTTAACCCCCCGGGCCAGTGCTCCTTTGAGTGTTGGTCCAACCGAGCGATGTCCGGGGCTACCAGGGGCAACTCTGGGCTGGCCTACCCGACGTCTTGCTCATCTGAGTGTGCCCTGAGAACGAGATATGTGCAGCTCCTATCGGGATTTGTCGGCACATTCGGGCAGTGTTGCTGGTCTTGTTTTAACCTGTCGAAGTGTCTTGAATAACCGAGATACCGAGTCTGATCGGAACGTCTTGGGAGGAGGTCTGTTCCTTCGTTGACGGTGAAAGCTTGTCATGGGATAGGTTGGGACTCCCCTGCAGGGATTTGAACTTTCGAAAGCCGTGCCCGCGGTTATGGGCAGATGGGAATTTGTTAATGTCCGGTTGTAGATAACTTGAACTTTAACTTAATTAAAATGAATCAACTGAGTGTGTTACCGTGATGGCCTCTTCTCGGCGGAGTCCGGGAAGTGGACACGGTGTTGGAGTAATGTTTGCGCAGGTAGCTCTCTAGTTTCTCGCTCGCGCTTTGCCTCCTCTTCTCACTCTCTTTTGCGAATAAGTTAGCCACCATATTTGCTAGTCGCTTGCTGCAGCTCCACATATTTACCTTGCCATACCTATAAGCTTAAATAGTCTTGATCGCGAGGGTGTGAGATTGCTGAGTCCCTGTGGCTCATAGATTACTATTACACCAGATGCAGGGCCTGATGATTCCGCTCCAGGAGATGCGTTTGAGCTCAAGTGGGAGTTCGACGAAGACTCTCAACGTTACTATGTTTCCTTTCCTGATGATCAGTAGTGGTGCCCAGTTGGGGGTGATCGGGACCGTGTCGCATGTTGGGTTATCTTTTATTTTGGCACCGTAGGCGGGCCATGAGTGTTTGGATGATGTAATGTTATTTATGTACTTGTTTGACGTGGCGAGTGTAAGCCAACTATGTTATCTCCCCTTTTATGATTACATTACATGGGATGTTGTGAAGATTTCCTAACTTGCGACATATGCCTTCAATGCAAATATGCCTCTAAGTCGTGCCTCGACACGTGGGATATATAGTCGCATCGAGGGTGTTATATGATGTGAGACTATCTTCCCCTCCTTTTTGTCTTCTCCACAACCACCATCCTATTCCACCTATAGTGCTATATCCATGGCTCACGCTCATGTATTGCGTGAATATTGAAAAAGTTTTGAAAAAGTTGGAGTATGAAACAATTGCTTGGATTGTCATCGGGGTTGTGCATGATTTAAATACTTTGTGTGGTGAAGATGGAGCATAGCCAGACTATATGATTTTGTAGGGATAACTTTCTTTGGCCATGTTATTTTGAGAAGACATAATTGCTTTGTTAGTATGCATGAAGTATTATTATTTTTATGTCAATATAAACTTTCATCTTGAATCTTTCTAATCTGAATATTCATACCACAGTTAAGAACATTTGCATTGAAATTATGCCAAGTAGCACTCCGCATCAAAAATTCTCTTTTTATCATTTACCTACTCAAGGACGAGCATGAATTAAGCTTGGGATGCCTGATACGTCTCCAACGTATCTATAATTTTTGATTGCTCCATGCTATATTATCTACTGTTTTGGACTATATTGGGCTTTATTTTCCACTTTTATATTATTTTTGCGACTAACCTATTAACCGGATGCCCAGCCCAGAATTGCTGTTTTTTGCCTATTTCAGTGTTTCGAAGAAACAGAATATCAAACGGAGTCCAAACGGAATAAAATCTTCAGGAACGTGATTTTCTCACCGAACGTGATCCAGGAGACTTGGACCCTGCTCCAAGGAACAAAAGAGGCGGTCACAAGGGTGGGGGGCGCCCCCCCCTTAGGGCGCCCCCCTGCCTCGTGGGCCCCTCGTTGCTCCTCCGGCGTACTTCTTCCTCCTATATATACACACGTACCCCCAAACGATCAGAACAGGAGCCAAAAACCTAATTCCACCGCCGCAACTTTCTGTATCCACGAGATCTCATCTTGGGGCCTATTCCGGAGCTCCGCCGGAAGAGGGCCGTCATCACGGAGGGCTTCTACATCATCCTAGCCTCTCCGATGAAGTGTGAGTAGTTTACCTTAGACCTTTGGGTCCATAGTTAGTAGCTAGATGGCTTCTTCTCTCTCTTTGAATCTCATACAAAGTTCTCCCCCTCTCTTCTGGAGATCTATTCGATGTAATCTTCTTTTTGCGGTGTGTTTGTTGAGACCGATGAATTGTGGGTTTATGATCAAGTCTATCTATGAATAATATTTGAATCTTCTCTGAGTTCTTTTATGTATGATTGGTTATCTTTGCAAGTCTCTTCGAATTATCCGTTTGGTTTGGCCAACTAGATTGGTAGTTCTTGCCATGGGAGAAGTGCTTAGCTTTGGGTTCGATCTTGCGGTGTCCTTACCCAGTGACAGAAGGGGCAGCAAGGCACGTATTGCATCGTTGCCATCAAGGATAACAAGATGGGGTTTACTTCATATTGCATGAATTTATCTCTCTACATCATGTCATCTTGCTTAAGGCGTTACATTGTTTTAACTTAATACTCTAGATGCATGCTGGATAGCGGTCGATGAGTGGAGTAATAGTAGTAGATGCAGAATCGTTTCGATCTACTTGTCACGGACGTGATGCCTATATACATGATCATGCCTAGATATTCTCATAACTATGCTCAACTCTGTCAATTGCTCAACAGTAATTTGTTCACCCACCGTAGAATACTTATGCTCTTGAGAGAAGCCACTAGTGAAACCTATGGCCTCCGGGTCTATTCTCATCATATCAATCTCCATCACTTTAATCTTGTTTTGCTTTTTTACTTTGCCTTTACTTTTTACTTTGCATCTTTATACCAAAAATACCAAAAGTATTATATCTATCAGATCTCACTCTCGTAAGTGACCATGAAGGGATTGACAACCCCTAATCGCGTTTGTTGCGAGTAGCTATCGTTTTGTGTAGGTACGAGGGACTTGAGCGTGGCCTCCTACTGGATTGATACCTTGGTTCTCAAAAACTGAGGGAAATACTTACACTACTCTGCTGCATCATCCCTTCCTCTTCGGGGAAAACCAACGCAAGCTCAAGATGTAGCAAGTATCACCACGATCTCTTCCTGTAGCCTTCTGAGTTGCCTCACGCCAACCGACTTCCGAGAGATGACATCAAAAAAGTTGCATAGGCAAAATAGCGTTACACGGACGTGCGCATCCATGATCCCACAGATTGCAACTGGAAGTATCTGCGTCATCAGCACATGACAGTCGTGAGACTTCATCTCGCTGAACTTCTGCTTCACTGGGTCTAGGTATCTGCTTATCTTCCCCGTGTAACCGTAAGGAAGTTTTACTCCTACAAGGCAGGTGAAAAACTGATCGATCTCCTCCTGACTTAGAGTGAATCACGCGGGAGGGTAGTCATTTCCAGTCTTCTTGGCCTTTTTGCCTTTGCGACGACTTTCCGTGTCCTGCTTTGCCTCATCATCATTAGCGTGAAGCTCCTCCCTGATGCCCATTGATTTCAAGTCTGCCCTTGCTTTCAGCCCATCTTTGGTCCTCTTTGGCATGTTGAGCAGGGTACCTAGCAGACTCTCGCACATGTTCTTCGTGACATGCATGACATCAAGGCTGTGAGGCACACGGTGGATCTTCCAGTACGGCAAGTCCCAGAAAACAGACCTCGTTTTCCATACCTTCAGCAGTGGCTCTGGCGCCTTTTGCTTCTTTCCCGGTAGTGGGCAATCTTTCCAATTTTTCAAAAGCTCGTCTATTTCCTTGCCGCTCCTCGTATGTGGGCGTCTTCGGGGTTCGGTTTCACCATCGAACACATCCTTGCATTTCCTCCATGGGTCATCGTCGCAAAGCCACCTTCGATGTCCCATGAACATGGTTTTTGTCAGGACCCCGATCCTAAGTCACATCGATCTAGCATGTAACACCTCATATCACTTTGCGGCCTCACGCGCGGTATTCCCACGGGTGTCGCCTTACCATGCCCGGGACCGTTTGCGCCTTTTGGCACACGTATATGATAGTGTCGCTAGCATCCATATGACAGAGAACCCGAGCTGACATGGCTAGTCGTGAACCCAAAGTGGCACTAACTTATAGGGACAGGCATACATGACCCAGCATCGGACGTGTCGGTCATCAGCGAGTGAATCCGGGCTGTAGCAACTGGGCTAACAGGACTCCGGTAAACCGGGCTGTAGCGGGCTAACAGGACTCTGGTATTCATCGCGTGACATTTCCTCGAAGGGACAGACACATGAACGAAGAAGGACACATGCCGGCTAGCCTAAGTGTTCCGGAGCAGTAGCACGCTACCATGGCTCAGTGGAAACACTAGGAGACATTTCCCGGTAAGAGAGGCTACTAAGGATAAACAACTAGATAGTCAGATCCCACACATAGCAATACACGTTACACGTACGCATAACATCCAAGTATGTGTTGTACAACATGGCATCACAGCATAACCCAATAACTCACATAGATAAGGCTCAAAGAGCCATCGTAGCATTATTACAAACAGGGGTCACCTAACCCAACATTCAGAGCAATCAAGCAACAAGCGGAAGCATTACATGTCTGAGTACAGACATCTACAAATGAAAAAGGCTGAAGAGCCTGACTATCTACAACGTCCGATCAAGATCGTAGCTGAGGTACAAGCTACTTGTCGAAGTCCACGAGAACACTAGTAAGACCGAAGTCTCCGCTGCAAAAACATAAATAAAGCAACATGAGTACAAAGGTACTCAGCAAGACTTACATCAGATCCTATCATACATGCATTTGTATCAATAAGGTAATGTGGGGTTTAGTTGCAGCAAGCCAGCTTTGACTCTGTGGCTAACCTGTTCTACGACTACCAGAACTTCTTTGAGGTGATATGGCGCACACGAGTCCACTAATCACCACACAATACACTACTATGGATTCATCCCCGTCTCCCTACGAGAAGGCCATCCATAGCACTCACACTTGTCTTGAGCATTTTATAGTATCCACTTCAAGTTGTCTATGTATCATGTAAGCATCCAAGAAGTCCATAACCGCGGACCCGGCTATTCGAATAGATCATGTTAACCCTGCAGGGGTGTACTTCTTCACACACGCTCTCGCCACTTACCGCCATGTACACGTCATGTATCTCGGCAACCTTCAAGCGGAAGCCTGGTGAGGGTGTCGGCCACGACCTGACTAACCACACAAGACTCTAATCCAGGTTTATCGCCTATTCGGGTTCCATCCGCAAGGAGATCCGGCCGGGGTTTCGCTCATGGCCCCAAACGATGTGTACAGGGTTCCTGAGCCCACCATCCGGGTGCCACTCAGTACACCAGGCCACGTGTGCCTAGTCTGTCCCAAGCCCACCCTGCCGGGTGCCACTTGGTAGAAAAATAGCACTACCTACAAACACCAGAAACTAGTTGCGACTCCTGGACAGAGACCAAGTTGGTTAATAAGTCGAGAAGGGTCGAGTTACCGGAACCCAATGTGTGGTAGTATCGAGTCATTGGACAACATACATAGAACTCAGTGCTTAAGGACGGTTCCAGTGAGACAACCCACCATGTACTCCTACATGGCCTCTCACCGCTACCTTTACCAAATCGTGTTCACACACTTCACTCTCAGCACCAGAACATATCATAACACTCCAACTCATTCCCAATGAATCAGACCTGACACAACTCTAAGCAATAGCAGGCATAGCATGGTAGGAACACAACAATGGCTTCAATCAACTCCTACACATGCTAGTGGGTTTCAACTATTTACTGTGGCAATGACAGGTCATGCAGAGGAATGGGTTCAACTACCGCAGCAGAAAGTAGCAGATGAATCGTTGTTGTCCTAATGCAATAACTGAGAGCAGGAGCAAGAGAGTAGGATTGTATCAGAATGAACAAGGGGGTTTGCTTGCCTGGTAGATCAACCGAGGAGGCACTGCTTCACAGACAGGTACTCTGGAACGGTCTCCGGAGCAAGACCTATCGAGAAGGAACGGTGCCAACAATCAATACACAAGCATATGCAACAATATGATGCATGAACATGGCATGAAGATGTGATGTTGTTTGAGCTAATGCAACTAGTAATCATTTGGTTTGAAGTCCATTTGAACCAAAAGCTCAAATGCAACTCTAAAATAAGTCTCTTAATATGCCATAATGTGTTTTCTCATATTCAGAATGTATAAGTTGGTTTGTCATGCATGAAACTAGTACAGATGGATAGATTACATTTTTCTGATAATTTTTCATATATAAATTATTTCAATCTGAGCTACGGTTGAATTTCTATGAATTTTAGAAGTTTTGCTAATTTCTGGAATTTCCTGATTTAAATTTAAACCAGAAAATAAATAATTGCGTCAGCATGACGTCAGCACGACGTCAGCAGGTCAACCGGGGCTGACCAGGGTCAAACCTGACACGTGGGGTCCACATGTCAGTGTCATAGTTAGTTAACCGAGTTAATTAGCGCTAATTAAACTGACACCTAAACTAAACAGGGGCATGGCCCGCGCGTTAGTGACCCTGGGGGGGTCAAACCCTAGGTCAAACAAGTCAAACCCGCCGGCGGTTAGTCACCGGCGAGATCCGCGGCATACTTGTGCCCCGGGTTTCTTCTGTGGTGCTCCAAATGACGCGCGGCTAGGTGCGTTGGAGAGCCAGCTCGATGGCGCGTCGGCCGGTGGCCGTGGCTGGGCCTGGGATGGCCGGAGTCGGCGGCGGCGAGCTCGGTTGCGGCCGCCGGAGTTCGTTCGTGCATGAGAGCGCGTTTGGAGCTCGAAGACGAGCGAAGCAAAGCGCTAGGGATGCTCTACGGGGCCTTACGAGCTTGTTGGACTCGCCGGGGTGACCAAATGGTCACCGGAGCTGCGTCGACGGCGAGCTCGGCGACGGCGAAGGTTCGGCCATGGTGGAGACGACAGCTAGAGGGTGAGCACGGCCAGGGGAGAGAGGGGAGAAGAAAGCAGGGCTCACGGCGGACTTGCAGGGCTGCTCGTTGTGGCCGGGGACGAGCTGGAGACGGCGAATCGGAGTCGGCGGTCGGCGGCGTCCGAGGAGGAAGACGATGGCGACGGCGGCTCCACAGGGCGTCCGGCGTCTTGTGGCTTGACGGAGGAGACGAGGAAGTCGTGGTGGAGCTTCTGCGTGTGTCGGAGAGGCGAGGGGGAGGCTGTGGCTACGTAGGCGATGAGCGACGGCGACGAGCTCCGCTCGGTGGTGCTCGGGAGGGAGAGAGCAGACGAGGGAGAGACACGGGAGAGTGGGAGAGGGTCGAGGGTCGCGTGGCGTCTCCCGAGGCATCCAGACGAGGAGGGGAGAGGGCAGGCAGGCAGGGAGGCTGGTGGCGTGGCGCGGCGGCGCGCGCGCGCGTCGGGCACGCGCCCATCCTCCTGTCGAGGACGAACACGACAGAGGAGGGGCCAGTGGGCTGGGCCGGCGCTGGCTGCTGCTGGGCTGCACAGGGAGGAGGCCTAGGTAAGTATCCCTTTTTATTTCTGTTTTCTAATTTTCTGACATCTGTTTGATTTAATAAAAATACTAAACCATTTTATTACCTTATGCCAATTTTTGCAGGAGCTAACTATATTATTCCAGAGCTCCTTAATAAATGGCATAGTTTTTGGACCATATTATATATATATAACAATATATATCCAAAGCAAATAATTATCGGATTAATCCAAATGGCCAAAATTAAATATCCATGAGCTCCTAAAATATTTGTTTGAGTTTTACCTCTGACCAATATTTTCAGAGAGCAACATGAACATTTCCTTGGACCTTTTTGGAACAATTTTTATTTGGGTCATTTTCAGAGATGATTCTGAGGGTTTCACAAATCCCCATTTCAAATTTAAATGGAATTTAACATGATGCACAAATGACTAGCTAGTCTAGGTCATACCAGAACTAGGGATGTGACAGTTTTCGAAGACCCGAGATCTCTATGTAGCTGGCGATACGTTGTGTCATCCATGCACCTGACGCATCCAGAAAATCCGTGGACCACCTGCCCCGCGAGATATCCGTAACTGAGATAGTCGTGCACCGTCGTGAGCAGTGCAGCTCTCATAGGGAAATATTCTTTCTCTGCGGCGTCCCATGTATTGGCTAGCATTTTCCACAGCGTGTCTAGCTCCTCTTTCAGCAGCCCCAGATACAGATTGATGTCGTTCCCTAGTTGTTTCGGCCCTTCAATTAGCATACTCATGTGAATGTACTTCCTCTTCATGCACAACCAGGGGGGAAGGTTGTACATCCACACAAACATAGGCCAGGTGCTATGTGTGCTTCTCTGGCTGCCAAACGGATTGACTCCATCGGTGCTCGCGCCCAGCACGATGTTCCTTGGATCCTTCCCAAATTTTGGGTGTTCGAAGTTCAACGCTTTCCACTGGCTCCCATCCATAGGGTGACTTAGCATTTTGTCTTTTTTATTTATCTCCGGATCATTTGCGTCATCTTCTCGCTTCTTCTCCTCCCTATCCGCGTGCCAACGCAGGAGCTTTGCTACCTTAAGGTCCATGAAATACCGCTGCAGATGAGGAGTGATCGGAAAGTACCACACCGATTTTCGAGGAGCTTTCTTCCTCTTCTTGTATTGAGTGACACCGCACACCGAACATATGGTAGACTCCGCGTGCTCGTCCCGATAAATTATGCAATTGTTCATGCACACATGGTATTTCACGTGCGGTAAATCCAGAGGACACACGATTTTCTTCGCCTCCTCGAAACTGGTCAGGCACTTGTTCCCCTTGGGAAGACGTTCGTGCCAGAATGACATGTTCTCATCGAAGCATGCGTCGGTCATTTTGTGTTTTACCTTCATCTCCAGAGCCATGAGCGTTACTTTCAGGTGGGTATTCTCGGGCCTGCATCCTTCATACAATGGAGTAACCGCGTATATCTCGACTTGATCCAGCTTGGCTTTCTCTCGGGCGGCAGCTCTTGCGTTATCTGTCTGCTTGAGAAGCAGCTCTTGAATATGACGGTCTTGCACCCAGCCCATCGATGGTCCATCGTCATCTGCTGCGCCGGCATCTTCATCTTCATGATTATGCCCTTTGTCTACTCCGACATCTTCCTCATCATCATGTCCGGCATCTTCTACATGATGACTGTGTATAGCATCACCGTCGTGATCATGTCCTGGAGATTCTTCGTCTTCTCACCCACCCGAGCCGCGATGGTTGTCTTTCTGCCCTTCCTCATTTCTTGCCCAGCCCCCATGGACGACTTCATAGTCATCTTCATCACCTTACCACTGATAGCCATCCATGAAACCACGCAAGAGCAGGTGGTCCCGCACCTGCCCGGAATCCGGGTCCGCAATAAGGCTCTGCAGCTTGCATCTTCGACACAGACATCTTATCTCCATCTCGTTCTTTTGAAGCATCTCGGCCTTCACGAAGCTCAAAAACCTATTCACGATGCCTTCGGTCATCGTGCGGACCATGGTTGCCTGTGGGGTAGAGCAAAACGATATTTTAGAACCAAGAAAATATTTGGCATGACTTTCGCTAAAAATAGGACCAAAAAGAATGCATAGTGCCAAAATTCTCGCCGAAACAGAAATGAATCAACATTCCAGCAAAATATTGGCAACTATCGCATTTCAAATACTGGTACCTGCAAACACAAACATATATGCAACACCACAAATATACATAGATCTAGTTAGGCCACAAAAAGTGCATGTGCACATTGTTGGAGCGAGCTAGGGAGAAAAAGAGTAGATCTACAACATAAAGATAGCTTTCCCCTTACTTACCTATCAAACAAAGGTAATTTAACCACTTAATTTTGATGAATCTATGGTGCAAATGAGGTGAGGAGGAGGAGGAGGCAGCCGACACAAACTTGGAGAAGGAGGTGGAGGGAATGAAGTGGGGAAAGTGAGTGTGTAGGTGTGGCTGTCCAAAATATCTAGCTAGTCCCAGGTTACTAATGGCGCACCATCCACTCATGCGCCATTAGTAACCCTCGTTACTAATGGCGCACCAGTGTCAGGTGCGCCATTAGTAGTTTTGCAATATATATATATATATATATATATATATATGTGCGCCATTAGTAGTTT
Source organism: Triticum dicoccoides (assembly GCF_002162155.2). NCBI lineage: Eukaryota > Viridiplantae > Streptophyta > Magnoliopsida > Poales > Poaceae > Triticum > Triticum dicoccoides. Next base: position 415,165,150 of record NC_041386.1, on the reverse strand, counting down.
TGCAAAAAAAGAATAAAAATATACGGTAGTGGCGCACTGTGTGGCTGGTGCGCAATTACTAGTTAGAACTAGTAATGGCGCATTGTGCCTGGATGCGCCATTAGTGTGTTTGGAAAAATGATAAAAAATTGTCACTAGTGGCGCACCATGTGTCCGGTGCGCCATTAGTGTCTTCCACACTAATGGCGCATCTGCACATGGTGTGCCACTGCTATATAGTACTGGCGCACCACATGTCAGGTGCGCCATTAGTATCCATTTCATCTATAGTCCTTTTCCTAGTAGTGTCACGCGGGGACACACCCTCTGCCCCCACGTCTCATTATCTTCTCACACCGACACATACCAACACAAACACCACACACACAGAAAATTTCTGCTGGTGCCTCTATTCCCTCCCCCTTGCATATACACACTCAAGGAAATGGAATCTATTGTCGTGACGTCATATTCCTCTATCTCTCTCTCTCTAGACCACTCTCATTTCTCGTGCTATCTCTCCCACGCCCCCCGGTCGGCCCCTCTATCCATTCCTCTCTCGAATATGTAATACACACACATACTTCTCTAGGCCCCACAAAATGCATCAACTACACATTCACACATGTTACATCACGTACCCCATTGATCTAAAAATCCCTCTCTTCACGTTTATTTTGCATACAACATTCCTTTTGAATAAAGTGTGGCCAAAAAATTATTTTAGAGTTTCTACATATATACAACATTACAAAGTTATATGGAGGACTACGAACGCTAATTTGCATTGAATGGTGCCCACAATAATATTTATTCCGCACTGTGAATTTGTATATTTTTATACTATATACAAAGTTAGTCAGAATAAAGAGAAATGAAGAGAATCTCTCTCTCTCCATCGCATACCCCCTTGTACGCCCCTTTCACGTATGCACACGAAACTATCTCCAGGTCCTCTAAAAGTAAGCCCCCAGAAAATTCACGCATGTTTCATCTTTCTCTCGCGATATATGCAATGACGATCATTGTATTTGAAGCGAAAGCATGATACATACATTGGACTTCAGAATCCACTCATTACAGTCACCATTTATGTTTAGTGGTTATTATACAGTCATGGGCTCACCGTACAACTCTGTATTTGCTCATGACATGACTAGTTGACCAGTTAAACGCTCCATGTGGCACCTCTATTGTTGCATCACATTATCTCACTACCATCGTGCCCACCTGTGAACTTGTATCTAGTCTACATCTACACTCTTATAAAATACATAAAATACATAAAATACACTCTGATAAAAAACAGAGTTGGTGATGATGGTGTGCCTGCCATCCTGCAATATAGGCCGTCCGATTTATATTTGACGGATAGGAAAGAAACTATGGCAATTTTGCAAAAAGGTACCCACACACCTCTCCACATTTGCAAATAAGGCCTTCCTTTGTTCATCCTTCTCTCTCACAAGATAAACAAGTCATACAAATGCATCTTGATGTTACGTGCAACGCACGGGCATCTTGCTAGTAAGAATGAAAACAAACGACAAAAAAATATTTGGACGGTGGTTCGAAGTCATGACCGCGGGCACAGCAGACAAGGTGGCCTTGTATTGGTATGTTGAGCCGTCTGTTTTAACACACAGGACCTGGTGTGGTTATTATACACACATGCACACATGCACACGAACTACATCCACGCAACACTCACACAAACACAATCACCCACGCACGCACGCAACAATCACACGTACACACCCAGCCACGCACGCATGCAACACTCACACGCACACACACACGCATGCATGCACACACCAGTACACCACACGACCAACACACACACTCAAGCTCAAGTGCTCAACCTACACGTGCATGCGCACACATCAGGCCCTGACAGACACATACACAACCAGGTGATTCCCGCGCACGGGTTGGAGCCTTGTCGCGCCTGCATAAATTTGGGTTTATCTGACCTTTTTCCTATGCGAACTGACATGTGGGACCCACAAGGAACATGGTCAATTTAACTAGTCAACATGGCGCCACTCAGACTATGTGGCCGGTCAACAGAGTGCAATCCGATGCTGAACTGTGAGCAAGTGACCGTATAATCACCGCAAAACGTATATAGTTACCGTAATCAACTTATTCTAAAGTTCGGTGACCGTATTATGCTTTTCTCTCTGTAGGCCCTCCAAAACTACATCTCTACACGTTCTCGCATGTTAAATCTAACAGCTATGCAATACAACACTACTACTACACTCTAACATAATAAATCATATGTGTTTTTAGTTTTACTAGATATCATATTGTTACTTATAATTATTCAGTTTGCATACATTAAAATTGCCTTTGAAATGTATGGCCAGTATCATCTACCGTGCGGGAAAAATCCCGCCCTGTCCTATTTAATCGGGTTTGTATCGATGGATCATGCCAAACAGCAAAACTATAGTACTATACAGTACAAGTGACAGTTCACTTGGTCGTCGTGTCGTCTACTCCTCCGTTGTAAGAGTGGAGTGCTCGCTTTCATAAATCTTCTAGTCCCTTTCGCTGACATGTGGGACATCAAGCTACCGGGTCCACGTGCCATACCGGAATACAGTGCAGAGCGGCCAGGGTGAAGCACCCCAGTCATGGCACCGGTGTAGTAATGAGAAATGAGGCGTCAAATCACAAAGCTGCACATTTCCCGCGGTTAAGTTGGAGGGACGAAGCAAGCATCATTTCACTCGTTGCTGAATCCGCTTCTCCCTCATCTTCTTCAACTTAACCACGTGTTGCTTCTGTTGTTGTTCTGCCTCATGTGGGACGCGGATTGGCTTGGTAAAGCACTGACACATGGGACCGCATGTTAGCAAACTGCCAGGACAACATCCTCCGAAAATAAGAAGCCTAATCCTAGACTTACAAAGGGCTACGTAGCTACTACGTATACTTTCCATCTAATCTATATATGCCCCCCTGATTTTCAGGTGGGGTGGGCCTAATCCTCTCCTTTAATCCAATCAAATAGTCCCACATCACATCAGTTCGTAACTTTACGTAAACCATTACGTGGATGTAGCATTTCTCAAATAAGAAACCTCCCCCGCCATCCGCACGGCAAAATCACCTCCTTTTTACTAATCTTGCTTCTATAATTTTTTAGATCAATATAATTGAGATCTGTATAGGTAGCACACAGGAGCAAAACCAAGTGGTACGGTTAAGGGCATCCATAATGTTTAGCCAAACGTGAAAATTGCTTTTGGCATCGTGGGAACCATTGTGGACGGTGTTGCCAAAGCCAAAAAGATGGAACCGAAGCTACCTGATTGATTGATTGAAGGAATAGAAAAATGCAACATCTATCCTCTTTCTCCCATGCTTGGACGCATGTAGTATAGTATAGAGCACAGAGTCTATTCTCCTGTCCCTTCTATCACAAATCACAAAGCAGTGAGGCGTTAAATCACAAAAGCACGGACAAAGCAACCATCATTTCACTCTTCGCTGACTCCGCTTCTCCATCGTCTTCTTCGAGAAACCATCTCACCACACTAGTACTCCTAGTAGTACTCCCTCCGGTCCTTTTTTGTCTACATCTAAGAAAATTTCGTTTTCCCCACAATGCTTTGTGCATTGTCATTTTTTCGCTGCTCTTTCCAACCGGGCCCTCCATCCCTTTCCACCGCATGCGTGCCTGCAGTAATCCCATCTCTCCTTCCCATGTGCTTCGCATCTTCCCAAGGCAGAGAGAGCTTCTTGCATGCAGAAACAGGAGAGAGAGCGACAGGCGCATGCGTGCAGAGACATGGACAGGGGAGAGAGAGAGAGACGACATGCATGCAAAGTCTGAGCCAATCTCGCATGCAACCAGGGTCTCCTCAGATGAATCCAGGGGCAAAACAGTCCATTTTTTTGCTAATTGCTCCTCTCCTTGGTATACGGGCTGGACCTTAGACGCAAAGAAAAAAGGACCGGAGGGAGTACTAGTAAAGGACTTCCTGGATGCAAATAATGCGGTTGTCTCGGCTTGCAGGCGGCACTTGCGAACGACTTACCGTGGTCTCCCTCAATGGTGTTCTCCGTCGAACGCAGTTCGCCAAACCACCAAAAAAAGATATCGTCGACGTCACCGCAATGGGGAAGGAAGTCAAATATAGTTACTACCTCCATTTTTTGTACACAAGGCTAGTAATATCAAAATTACAATTTGCAAAGGGCCAATAACACTAGTCAAGGCAAAATTGATGGGGTTAGCAACCAAGGACATTAATATCCCCTGCATGCATGCGGAAGTGAGAAGGTTTGTTTGCATGGCGCTGCATTAATCAAGCGATGAGGAGTGAGATGGTTAGCTCTTTGGACTTTGGAGAAAAAAATACGCATTAATTGACACGTGAAACGAGGATTTGTATCGATTAAATCCTGCGAAGGAAAACCCCGCCTTTCTTTTTTAACACTAGTACTCCTAGTACGTACGTACTTATCCTGTTTGGGTCTAGGCCTTGCATTGCCAAACTTCGCCACACATTTTTGCCAAGCTTGCCTAAAGTTTTCAAAATGAGATGGAGGTACACTTGCGCACGGCTGTCGCGGTCGCACCGCACCCTCACACGGTCGCTCCTGTACGCCGCGGTCGCACCGCACCCTCACACGGTCGCTCCTGTACACCGCGGTCGCACCGCACCCTCACACAGTCGCTCCTGCATGCCGCAAACCCAACCAAGGGAACACACCCTCACTAACACGTGCTGTCGCATGTGAACAAACCAAACTCGACCATCCTCTCACTGACACATAATTTTCATTCATAGAGTATGTTTATCCAACCGCATGTTGGGGAGTATCCGTACGGCCCATGCGGTGGTCTGTTGGCGAAGAAGAAGAGGTGAGGAAGAAGGAAAGAAGGGTTAGGAGACGTAGGATATTCATCCAACCGCCTGAAATGTTAGACTGGACCAAGTCAGGTGACTTGCATAACAAATATATGTTTTTACACAGCAAAAGATGCATAAAAACAACAACATAAAGAGAAACTATCACTGCTCGCGGAAAGAGACGGCCTCGTCGTCTTTGGCTGCCGGCGCGAACCAGCCGTCGCTGCCGACGTGTGTCTCCGCACCGTGGTTGTCCTCGGCCTCCAGCTACTCGTTCAAGCGGAGCCTGTGGGCGCTCTGCATGGACGAGAGCATAGCCCGGTTCAAGTCGAGGACATCCGGTTCCACCTAGAGGAGGGCCTCGATGGCAGCGGCATACGTGCGCTCCGCGTCGAGTCGAGCCTCCGCCGCCCGGTTCAAGTCTAGGACGTCCGGTTCCGCCTACAAGAGGGCGTCGATGAGAGCGGCATCCACACGCTCTGCGTCGAGTCGAGCCTCTGCCACCGGTTCAAGTCCAGGACATCCGATTCCACCTGCAGGAGGGCCTCGATGGCAGCGGTATCCCCGCGCTCCACCTCAAGTTGAGCCTCTGCCGCCTGGTTCACATCCACGGCATCCGGTTCTACCTGCAGGAGAGCCTTGATGGCAGCGGCATGCACGTGCTCCATGTCGAGTTGAGCCTCTGCCTCCTGGTCCTCCTTTAGTATCGCCATGTTCAACCGCTGGTCCGCCTACACCATGGGGGACTCGGCGCCGGCACGAAGTCGACGTCCATCGTCTCATACCCATCGGGGGCCTTCTCCACCGCGACCTCGGCCATGAACATTGGATCGGCTTCCTCCTCCTCATAGCTTGGCTCCAGAGAACTCAGGGATTAGCCCGCCGCAAAGCGAGCTTGGGACCGGAGGTTTGTGGCACCGACAGCCGCCGCAATTTCTGCGTGGCGCTCCTGCGTCAGCATCTTGTAGTAAGTGATCTTGCGGCACACCATGGCTTTCCGGCGAACTAGGGGACGCTTGATGCGGGCTAGGGGATCGAAAGGTGGGGGAATGGGCTAGAGATTTGGTGTGGTTTTAGGGCAGTGGCTGGCGTAAGCCGAGCAGCGAAGGTTCTGGTGTGAATAGTGGTTCCAGTGATGACCGATCAATCGGTTTTTACTATACATCGCTCTTGTCGCGTTCGGGTTGCAGCCCGGCATGCTGGACCCTCCATGTCACTCACTGAATGGGACGCGCTTCATCTTGCGTTTTTTATCGCTTGTGGGACCGCAGTTGAGAGCAAACCGACGTCCCTCCCCCTCCCCCGCCCGCGTCATTTTTTATACCACCACTCCCTCCGTTTTATGCAGAGTAAATAAAAACAGCGGGAGTATACTACGGATGAGGATCCCCTGACGTGGCCGAACCCATTGAGTAACTGACATGTGGGGCCTAGCAAGCATGGGGTTCGCTAGTAAGTGACCGGAAGGGAGGGTAAGGCAGGGATACCTACGTCAGAGGATCCACTTCCACTATACTACTTTGACCAAATGTTAGAGTAATAATATATGACATGCAACTTACACAAATGTTAGAGTAATAATATATGACATGCAACTTACACAAATCATACATGGTCTAATGTGTTTTTAGAGGCTAACTTTGACCAAATGTTAGAGTAATAATATATGACATGCAACTTACACAAAGCATACGGTCAAATTCGTATGTGAAAGGAGTTTCCAATGATATAATTTTCACATTATACATCTCATGTACTATTAATCTTGTCAATAGTCAAATTGGAAACCATCTCGAGTACAAATCTAGGAGTACGTACGAATCTAACAATATTGATTGGGCATTGTTGAATGTTGATACCTTTTTGATCAAAGTAGAGATACTTTGACTACGCAAAAAAGTTATATGTAAACTAAAAAGGATAGGAGGGAGTATATTGTACGTTCAAAAACGAAACGAACATTGAATACCCTTTATATATGATTTGCGGATGCTATGATCACTGGTTCAAAATTTTGAATCCGCCTTAGGTATCATGTGCCCCCACTCGTTCCCTCTCGATTTCATCTTGGGGTCCGGAGATTTATTGAAAGAGGACTAGGTTGGGTACATGCGAATGATACTCGGCAGAATGTTCAAATGAGGCATGCGAGAGGATGGACTCGACTGTAGGGCGACATGATCGATGGAGAAGATGGTTGGAGAGGAATGCGAAATAAGCAAATGCCACATGATTATAATTTAACGGCTCAAATAAACAATAAGTTGTCTCGCTTGGCCTACATGGTGAAAGGCCTAATGTGCAACGCGGAGCACTAACGCTCGAATATGGTCGGGAAAACAGGGAAACCGACATGTGGGGCACACCCGTTGGGACGATGTAGTGCAGACTAGTCCAATGGAGGAGCTGGCCCACGACCTCCTCGCCACCGACAACCGTTCATGTGGGTCGTTGGGGCCAACAACGGGGCGCAGCTCCAGCACCGCCTCTGGACACGGCGACCGCGGTGAGCGACACGCTCATATCGTAGCTAGACACGGTTGGTTTAAGTGTGCCAAGGGTGGCGTTAGTGCTATGGCACGACCAACGGTATGTTTGGTTTGTGGCCAAGGTTGCCCGATCAAAGCATTGGATAGCCAAAATTTTGGGTGAGGTATTGGTTGCCCATGATTTGGCTGACATTGGAAAGAAAAATGAACTAGAGTTGGCTAGAGTTCATTGGCATGCCAAAGAAATGGCAACCATCCAAACAAAGACCAATCTTTGGGTCATGACCAAAATTTTGGTAAGGTGCACTTTGGCCACAACCCAAACACACCCCAACACCCAGCTCGTCGAGGATGCACGGGACAGCGCGACGCGTCCACGGAGTGGTGTAGCACGGCCAACTGCATCCTCTAGACCTGAGACCATGCCGTGTCGTCTTGCTTTTTCAGTGACATGCGGGGATTGCATGTGAGCAAAGGGCATCTCCAACGTTGCCACGACCGCAGCTGACTACCCTGGCACACCAAAACCCTCATCCCTCGTGTCGTCGTGCGGTGCGTTCCCAGCCGGCGCCAGCTGCCTGCACTCATGCCGTCCGTTCGTATGTCGTCGCTAAGAGGCTCGGTGCCCGAGGAACCAACTCCGGCGACTTAATGACGCACCCAGACGCTTGGCCTCACCGGAATGCGCTACTTTAAGTAGCAACGCCCAGCTAACCTCCACACCATAGCGCATCGTCCTCCTACCTGGCACCACATCCGCCATGACCGCAAGTGTGAACGCTCTGTGGGAGAGCTTGTCTTCGGGGATGAAGCTCGAGCTCGCCGCCCTTGCTCAAGTCGCCTCTCGCGATGCAATAGCGTCATAGCCGAACGCGGACGCGACCGCACAATCGGTGGCCACGCTGGCGGCCGACGATGAGAGCACCGTCAGCCACGTGTCCTACTTGCTGTCGTCCAACGTCCGGCACCGCCGAGGTCGGGGACTCCTCCGAGGATCAGTAGGGCATGGGAGGCGGCAGGGCATGGTGTGCAAACTGGCCGATCCGTATCCCGTGTTCTACTCTTCCTCGCCGGAGACTGCACCTTCACTTCATGGGTCTTGAACCCCGCCCGCGTACATCGAGATCGCAGATGGAGGACGTCGGTCGCCGCCGTAGAATAGGTTTAGGGTCAGGTTTCTTTTATTTTTCTGTACTATAAAAGTTCGAAATGTAATGAAAATCTGTCGTGTTTGCATTAATCTCGGCCGGTGTATATGAACTTTCACAATAATATACATATTGTAGGAGTACTAGCAAGATTGCCATGCGTTGCACGGAAGATCAAGATCTTGTGGGAGAAAAGGATGAATGAGGAAAAGCCATGTCTGCAAAAGTGGAGAGGAGTGCAGGTAAATTGTCATAGTTTACTTCATATTCGTTAGATATAGATCGGACGGCCTATATTGCAGGATGATAGGCACACCATCATCACCAACTCTGCTTTTTATTGAACCAAGACAAATCTAACATGCGAAGTAAAATAAACACATAGGGTCCATACATACACAAATTATCTTAGGCACTCCAATAGTACGTCCACTACACATTCACGCATTTCACATCTTTCTACATCTACGGGAACCTACGAAAGGGTTTACGTAAATTACCTCTGTCTCTCCTCCCCTGATTTTCATGGTGGTGGGCCCCTCCCTCCCCCAATCTACAATCAACAGCTCACACGTTTCACATTACGTTAATTACGTAACTGGGATTACGTAGGTATTACTCGTCCTAAAAGACCCAACTAAGCCAACCTCCCAGCATATCGCGCGGGAAAAGACCCGGCCGTGCTGTTTTAGTCGGGATTACCGGATTACTAGTAGTAGTATCGATGGATCACGCGAAGCAACACATTTTTTTAGGGGGCGAAGCACCTAGTTTAAAAGGAAAAAAAGGTGGTACACTCACATCACTCCTGTCGCGGTCGCATTGCACCCCACACACGTTCGGTCCTGCACATGGCTCACGCAAACGGAATGCGCTTCGGCTTGCCTCTTCACTGACACGTGGGACTGCACTTGGAGAAACCGACCATGAGCCAAACTCCCCCCGCCCACCATGCGAAAATCCTCCCCCCACACCCAAAAATCCCCCCCAAATCCAATTCAACCGCCCTTCGGCCAACTAGCCAATAATATTCCCCAAACCCCCTCCCCCCTGTCCCCTCCACTCCATTCGCTCCGCCAAAGCCGCCCTTCCCACCGCGCCGATACATCGGCGCCGCGGTTCGGCGATCCTCTCGCTCCCACAATACGCTCTCGTAGACTGCCGTCCTTTAGCCGCGCCGCCACCTCTGGCTACGTTCTTGTGGAGGCGCACGGGCTCAATGTTTTCGATTATTCTGTTCGAGTTACAGGGAAGAGTCGACAAGAGCACAAACCTAAAGATTTGGACAAAATGGTTTGGTATGTGTTGAATAACTATCTTTAGATACTACCTTATATCAAGTAAGTGCAGTACTGCAACTTATACATCGTAATCTACTAAACTTGCAACACATTCTTATATATTTAGATGTTTGACGCGATCACTATGTTGTGCAGCATCTACAAAGAGGAGTTACTGCCGCAAAATTCAAGAAGCATTAACAAACTGGTTATGGCAGGATTTGCGAAATGGTTCAAGAACCATGTAAGCTTTTGAAGTGCACTATCAGTTTTTTTAATATATTGAGTACATAAGATGATCGGCTTGTCTATTTTCTAACCATTGGTTAAGAAGATGTGGCAGTTGATGATGCCCTTTACTCACTAGCAATGGGTCCTGATACTCGGGTAAGACATTATGAATCTTGCGTTGTTGGAGATGTGCGCTACAACACCCTTGCACGAGACGAAGGCAGGAAGACACAAAACAGTGCCATCATGAGCACGGATACGTATGACAAAGAGACAACTGACATGTATTCTAACATAACAGACATTGTTTAGTTGCAGTATATCTCAAGTTTCGAGGATCATCAGTGTGTGGTTCTATTCTGCTGTCGGTGTTATAACCTATTTTCCAGGATCGCAAAACCCAGGGCTGATGATTATTTCAAATCCATCAATGTCAAGGCGGCGTACTAGACCATCGATCCCTTTATTTTGGCAAATCAAGCAAAACATATATTTTTCTTGGAAGACACATTTGCACGTAGCGATGACTAGAGAGTATTGCAAAGGTTTGAGCAGAGGAATTCGTTTAATGAAGATGCACAACAAGATGATGCTTACACTGCTCCTGATGTAAAAGATAACACATATGTTCCTAATATCTTTGAGAACCATCACGTCAATGACGCCGGCGAAAAGATTGCCTGTCGTGCTGTGGACATAGAAGAGTTGATCAAGAAGAAGCCAACGTTTGAGGACATTGAGGACGAAGAAGAAGATGACACCATGGGGAATTACGATTCAGACTGATACACATGGCGAAGATGTTGACGCTGCTGCTGCGGATGATGATTACATTGCTTTTGTCGTATTTGCCTGTCAGAAGACGTTTTTTTATCTACTATGTGAAATTGTGTTTGCTATGACAACTGAAACCTGATGAACATATTGTTTAGTATTTTGCTGTGAGAACATCACTTGTTATGTATGCTGATTTGTGTTTGGTGATTGTATGACAACTAAAACATGATGACATTGTTGTTTAGTTGTACTCATATTTGGCCGTGAAACTTGAATTTGATGACATAGTTTGTTGTAGGACTGCAATTTGCTCGACGTCTTCGAATGAGAACAAAGTTGTCCTGACAGGGCCTCTACTATTTATTTATTTATATGAGCAAAAGGGGATACCCCATGATTTCCGTTAATAGAAATCATTAGATGTTCACAACACTATGCCCAGCCTTCTACACAGGTTTCATTCATTACTAGTTTCAGCAAAGTGCTCATGTCATAGCCACTGAATACATCACGAGTGCTACATACACTACAAATAAAGAGACAATCATCCTACAGAGCACATCAATTTTGCCCATTATCTTCACAAGCTCTTTCATATCCTCATTGCTGTCAAGGCCATTCAGCAGCTGTTGCTTGGCCATGATAAGAGGAACTGCATCTTTAACCTTCTTCTCTGCATCTTCCTCTTCTGTCGTTCCATCAGTTACTTGTCCAACACCCCAACCTGCTGGTATTGGGATGCCTCGGCTAACCAAATAATCAGCGTAGTTGCATTCCCCCACATCAGCAACTTCCCAGAAATACAAATCACATGAATCTTCCCTTTTCTGCATGAATCAAATTGGAAGATCATCAATGAAACTATTAAAAAAATCAACAACTGAAAGAAGCAGAACAACACTTAAACATATTATTACCCCATGATTCTGGCATTTGTAGAAGACTCAGGCAGGGTTGCAGATTGTGGTTGAGACGCGATGGATGGCTCTGCGTGATTTGCAGTAGTGGCACCACACCAACGGCAGCGGGTTGCGATGAGCAATCGGCTGCGGTGCGCATGCCGGCGGGGGTGTGATGATACCCATAGGCAATGGTATGGGTGGCGACTTGGCGCATATCTGGTTGTTGCCTGCTGAAGAGCAGGTGGACGAGCAGCCAGCGGACATGGTTCACTACTAGAAAAACCCCTACTAATGGCGCACCTAATATGGCCATTAATGGCGCATCTGTGGTGCGCCATTAACAGCACGCCATTAGTAATTTTTACTAATGGCGCACCACCTGGTGCGCCATTAGTATCTGGTATACTAATGGCGCACCGCGGGTGCGCCATTAGTATAGGCCAGCGTGCGCCATTAGTATGCCTCCCAGGGGCCATGTATACCCAGGTGCTTTGGCATACTAATGGCGCACCACCACTGGATGCGCCATTAGTAACCGCAGCATACTAATGGCGCACTACCCAGTGATGCGCCATTAGTATGCACTGTCATACTAATGGCGCACTGTCCTGTGATGCGCCATTAGTATGAATATTAGGTTTTTTTTATCTTTTTATTTTCTGTTTTTTGCACAGGTTACAAAATGTATAGTTTGACAAAATATAGACAGCACACATCAACAACAGATTCATCGAATACAATAGAAGATTAGTCTTTGAATACAATTCATCATATTAGTCTCCGAATACAATTCATCATATTAGTCTCCGAATTAAAAAGACCGAACAAAGATAGAACATTATATTACAAGTCTCGAGACCGCGAGTAGCGAGTTTGTCTTCACATTACAAGTCGATATCGATCATCTAAACTACCATCACATAGATGAGAGCTGCGGTCATCACGATGAGCATCATCACGATGAAACTCGTCTTCATCCGGTTCCTCCAACGCTCCCTCCCCTCTCCCGCTAGATAGCGGGCGTATCTAGATTCGGCCTCGGCCCTAGTGGTGTACCCTTTGTAACTGTTACAACTGAATCGGTGAACCTGTCTCCGACACTCCTCCCAGTCATCGTAGACTCCGGGAACCTTACCCTTGTACACGACATACGTCGGCATCGCTATGCACTAGCCAAACGAAACGTTAGTACCAATTCACAGACAATACATAAGCAATATATAATTATGCAACAGAACGATCGGAAGAGAAAAGGAAGACATTAATAGCATCGATTACATCTAAGTTGAACGACTCTCGAAACCAAAGAGACATACTACAAGTTCATTAAAGTTTAATTACAACATGAGCCAATCGATGTTTCAGAACTAGACAACTCGACTCAAGGGACCGGAGCGTGGATGAAGCCGCCGTCTATTGTGGGAGTCATGAAAGAACGGGCGTTGTCATCCTGCATTTGTAGCATTGTGTCGATGTCACTGTTGGACGGTTGATTTCTGAGGTAGAACTGCCCCGAGGTACGAAGGACATCTTGATGGATGATTTCCGCAAACTCCGACTGGATGCGAAAGAATTCTTGTCGGAGGTCCGCGTCCTGGATTGCCGACACGCTCGCGGCCCAATCTTTGAGTTTACTCGGTAGCAGAAGTTGATGATGGTCCCGTACGATCGCCCGCATGTGATGGATGGCGTAGTAGGCACCCTTCTGACCGCCTGGCGGCTGCTTGACGCAGCAGAACGTCGTATTGTGGGAGAACACGTGCTTGCCGTACTTATGAATAGGCCTGGTGAAGGTGCCTCCAGATTGGGCGTAGCCGGGGAGAACATCATCAAGAACCTTCTTGACATTTGTGTAGTCTATGTTCGACTGACGGTCCGGGTCGAAATACGTGGCCATGGAATATTTGGGGCTTAGGAGGATGAGCGTGCAACGTGTGTCACTGCAGAAAACACAGAATGTTAAAAGAAAAACGATCGAAAAGTAAGAATTCATATGTTACGGGCCGGTTGAGGGGAGGACTTACTCGGGAAAGTAAGGCACGAGGAAGTTATCCTTATCTTGGTTTGCCAGAATGACGCCTTCGAGGTAAGAACTCGCGACTTGCCGGTCCCCAGCGCTGCCCAAGATCTTGGCACGCATGTATAAGGGGTCGACTATCACGATGTCCGGGGTCTTGTCGCGAATGATCCGCATCTCCATACTCAGCGAAAATAGCCGAACGAAGGTGTAGTGCAGCGGATGAAGGTTCAACATAGCGTGGATGTCATCAAAACGCAGGACGATCGTACGCCCGATGGAGTTATCCACAAAGCCCTTGCCCTCTGGCACCTTGGCCGCGAAAACCGGGTATGCCACATCCTTCTCCCTGAGACGCCGCTTCTCCAAAGCAAGAACACTGTCATGCAGACTCCGCATAGCACCGGTTGCAGCATTGAGCATATTTGTCGGTAGCATCGCCCTACCCGCCACATGCACCCTCCTCGAGATATCCTGCGGTGAAGGTGGCCCGTCCTGAGCACGGATCATACTCGGTGCCGACTGGCTCGCACCCTTCTTAGTCTTTCTTTTGCGTGCCTTCTTCTTCTCCTGTAATGGGACCGAGTTCTGCTCACAGACCGCCTTCTTGAGTGTGTTGGGGCTGATAATATTTCGCACCTCGCCTATCTGAGGCTCGGTGAAGTCGGCAGCTGGAGGCGTCTCCTGAGAGCTGAACGCCAGACGGCGCCTGTTGCAACTTGGCTTCTCCGCGGTACGAGCTAGATCGCACACGTCTTTTGTTGGGTTTGGTTCTTGAGAAGGAGGCCCCATGAAGTCGCCATCGTACCCATGCTCGGCAAAGTACTGATCGACGTTGCCAAATGTATCATCGTCGTCGTTCGTCGTCGTTCTGATCCTGTGCCATATGCATGTTTGGATCCAGTGGCATAGGGATGTCCGGCACCGTTACGGCGGTCTTGCCATGGGGCCGACTTGGCGCCGGCACGACTGGCGGTGTTGTCTTTGGGGTGGTGTCCCCCGCCCCCAAACAAATCTGGCTCTTCGGCCAAAGCAGGGGCCAGCTCAGGCAGGCGCTGAGGGTCATCACGTCATCATCGTCGGCCCCGACGGGTCGAATCGGAGGTAACAAGTCGTCGCAGCCTGGCAGCAGCCGAACCAGTTGAACCCTAAACAAGTTGGGTGGCATCTGGGTACCGTGGAACAAGGGGTTGCCCGGTTGAACGATTTTGCCCTTGGCGACATCGACCAACTCGTTGTTCACGAAGTGGAGGAGAGTGCACGGAACGTCGGCGGCGCCCTGCGAAAACATGTAGGGCGTCAGGGATGCCCAGTCAAAGGCAAGGAGATGAAGTCCTCGGCCGAGAGAGGCTTAATTAGTTACCGTGATGATGGCGTCGAGCTCGGCTAATGTCGAGGCACCGCCAACGGCGGGCGTGCAGTTGACGGAGCGGCCGCTTGCTGAAGAGGTGCCGGCCGGCGTACACCCGGGTGCATTAAGCTCCCGTGCTGGCGTCGGAGACACCAATGCCGCCTCCGCCGGAGGCACCAATGGCCCCGCCATCGCATTATGCGAGTTGCTGGCCGTGAAGCTAGGAATCGGGGGCGGCCCCTGTTGGCCGCCCGCAATCCACGCACTCAACCCCGAGATCAAGGTAGGCACAAGGGCGGTGATCGTCGCTCCGAGTCGTTGTTCCACTTGCTCTTGGACAATCTCCGGAATCCGCGCCACCTGTGCCTTGAGTTCTTGAACCTCTCGCGCCTGGCTTTCCGAGCTGGTCTTTTTCTCCTTCCGCACACCAGCGGTATAGTATGACCCCCATTTTGTCGACAAGCCTTTGTCGGCCACACGACCAGCTGACGTCGGCTTACTGAGCTTATCCTTGTTCTTCATTATATTCAACCCCCTATTTAGAGTGGTGTCCCAAGGGTTGCTCTTAGTCGACCCCGCGCTACTGCTTTCAGTCGCCTGCGGAAGGAATGTGAACCATTTAGAAATTTGGCTTCATTAATTAGAATGCAACCATATGGAGCTAATTACGCGGGGGTGTATTCCTTACCAGAACAAGCTCAAGCCGCCTGGTCTTCGGATCCGTTGTAAGCTCCTTTGTTTTCGGGTCCTTCTTGTACCGGGCCCTGACAAAGTTCCTGGTCTGCTTGTCACCGTATTTATCGAAGAGGGGCGGTAGGCCTTGCTCGGCACGGTCCGCCTCCTCCTTGTCCCATATAGGCTCCGCCACTCTGTAACCGCCGGGACCGAGTGTGTGTTCCCCTATGTTCAGCTCCCGCATTTGTTTCCCCCACTCACTTGATTGGGAGCTTGCGGTGCTCGAGCAATTGATCTTGAAGTCGTTGTAGTCATCTTCGGTGATCGAAGGATTTTTCTCCTTGATCTTCTCATAACTCTCACCTTTCTCGATCATTCTCTTCACATTGCTTTTCCAAGTAGACAGGACCTTGCTCATCTTCGTGAGGGCAGCATTGTTCACTTTATTCCCTTTGAGGCTTGTGTTTTCGAATTCAGCGGGGAACTTGTATCATTCGTGCAGCTTCGTGAAGAGGAGGTGGCGCAAATTCCCTCGGTCAGGATGCCTCAGGTTCTCGGTGTTGATCGAGACGGTGCTCCGGACAATGCACCCGAGCTGAAGCGAGTACCCCTTGACTATTCGTTCGGGCGCCGTTGGATTCCCGTTGGAGTCCACTTCAGTAACTTCCTCCTTGAGGGTGCGGAGCACGATCGGGCGCCGGTCCTTCCGTTGCCTCTTCGGCTGGCTGCTATCTGTGCGTGCGCCGCCATCATCAGTGGTGGCATCCTCAGCGGCACCATCAGTGGTGGCATCAGTGTGGTCATCCTCGGCGGCACCATCCGTGGTCTCAGGATCGGTGGGGAAGGCGGCGGCCTCATACAAGTGAGGTTGTTCCTCCATCTCCTGGGACAGCTCCCAGAATGCCTTGCCGCCCGAACCCCCGGCCTCATCGTTATGGGCCATGTTTCTCTCGAAATAGAAACAAATTTGGTCAAAAAGTTGGTTATTGTCAAGGAACAAGATCATGGTCTCATCATTTAGGGTTTGTCGACACCGAGGCATCCTAAAATCTAAGCTTTTATCATTGAGGGTTTTTCGACGCCAAGGCACCCTAAAAGCCTAACTTTTCATCATTTCGGTTTTTATCGACACCGAGGCACCCTAAAAGCCATGCATTAGTCACAAGTACGCCGTGGCACTTGATCCTACTTAATTAACTACTAAGATACCCCGGCCTATGCATTAGTCACAAGTACCCCATATGTCCTATTTTTAGCAAAGTCATGCTAAAATTCACGGAAAATTTCAGCATGACCTTTGCTGAAAATAGGACATATGGAGTACCCGAATTTGCCGGAACGGAAGTTAATCGACATTCCGGCAAACTCAAGGGCCTCTCGGGGTACCTGCAAAATCATCACGACACGATGGTCGGAGACAAAACCCAGCAAACTAGCAAAATCATCACAAATTGGTTTCTGTTAAAGATGATCATCATCTTTACAAGTCTTTCTCAATGTGATCACAAGTAATTCAGAGGCATCACAAGTAATTCAGAGCATCACAAGGCATTAGTAGTTCAGTACATGAACAAGTTTTGCAAACCCATATAAGAACAAGTGAATTCTAGTCCCATTGACACTCCTGGTTTCCTACAAACACCAAGTACTAGGGCACACAAAAGTTCTGAAATTTGTGTGCCTAACTGAATTAACTGAATTTTCAGTAGCCGAATAAACTGAATTTTCAAAACTGCAAGAAGCCAATTAAAAAAAATCCAACAGCACTAGAACTGAGCTGATTGACAGTAGTTTTGTTCACTGTTATGAAGAGAAACTTCTTCTTGTAAGAAAGGACTTCGCGTGTGGTTTGGAATATTCAGAAATCAAGTTGAAATATAAAACCATATAGAGGTAGGTATGCTACAAGTCTACAACATATATACTAATTAATCAACTGCAATCAGGAGACAGTTTCTTCTTCTAAGTCCATCTCACGGTTCGCTGAATTAAGAAAAATACATCATCATTTCAGAAAACTTACGCAAACTACTCAAAACAGGAAGAAGAAGAAAAACACATTTCAGAAGGAAAAAACTTTTGTATAGCTAGAATTCAGAATGCATTCAACAATCCAAACTTTTGTATTTCCTGGATAACAAACAGTAATGATCTCTAG
>NC_041386.1:415144890-415145502 GCF_002162155.2 Triticum dicoccoides | reverse complement strand
GGCGGGGTCGGGGCGGGGTCGAGGCGGCGTCGGCGCGGCGTCCGGGCGGCGAGGAGAGGGCGAGGGAGGGAGAGGGCGAGGGCGAGGGCGAGGGCGAGGGCAGCGGCGGCGGCGGCGGTGGATCGAGAGGGAGAGAATTGGCGAGGGGGATCGGGCGAAGGGGGATCGGGCGAAGGGGGGATCGGGCGAAGGGGGGCCACAATACTAATGGCGCACCTCACCGTGGTGCGCCATTAGCATGTCCATACTAATGGCGCACCTCACCGTGGTGCGCCCTTAGTATTTTTTTTTATTTCAACTCGAGCCAAAAGGTTATGTAGTACCAGAACCTATCTATGTCAAGCCCACTCTACTAGCTCGACTGGTCAGCAGCCAGTTCTCACACCAGGAGGTCCTGGGTTCGACTCCCAGGCTCCACAAATTTTTTTAGCATTTAAAAAGCTGTTTGATACTTATTTATGTTTAAATATGTTCAAACTTGTTTAAATAATAACAGTAATATTTTTTATAAGACAGTAGCATTTAAAAGCTGTTTGATACTAATTTTTTTTATAAGACGGTGCGCGGGGTGCGGGGGGTCGGCGGCGGCGGTTGAGTAGGGGAATCGAGGGT
>NC_041386.1:415074083-415140538 GCF_002162155.2 Triticum dicoccoides | reverse complement strand
AAATGAGGTGAAAAAGAGGAGGCACCCGAGACAAGGAGGAGGCGGTGGAGAGAATGAAGTGGGGAGAAAGTGAGTGTGGGAGGAGAGGCTGTCCAAAATATCTTGTTGCTGCCCACTTACTAATGGCGCACCAGCAACAAATGCGCCATTAGTAATCCAGGTTACTAATGGCGCACCCCCTGGCGGTGCGCCATTAGAACTTTTGCAAAAAAAGGAATAAAAGCAATAATAAAAAAAATAACATTAGTGGCGCACCTCCTGGATGGTGCGCCATTACTAGTTACAACTAGTAATGGCGCACCACCAGGGGATGCGCCATTAGTATGTTTGGACAGGCGCACTAGTTCAAAAAAAAATTGGTACTAATGGCGCACCGTGGTCAGGGTGCGCCATTAGTAGTTTCAACACTAATGGCGCATCAGAGGGTGGTGCGTCATTAGTATATACTAATGGCGCACCACTTGTCTGGTGCGCCATTAGTGTCATTTCCATCTATAGCCCTTTTCCTAGTAGTGGTTGCTGCGGCCAGAGCTTCTGATGCTAGGAAGAGTAAGTAGAGAAGAGGAGAAGCGAACGTTGGATATGTCAGTTTCATTACTTGCAGAATAGCATAGCACCATATATAGTCATAGTCTAGGTTTGGATTCGAACCAGCTACAGGAGCACGTCTTTCTTTTTTCTAAAACTCGGCAACGTCTCTTTATTGGTACACTAGCTTGTTCTGTACGCCTTCCCAAGTCTTTGATTTTCTTTCTATATATAAAAAAGTATGCTACTTGGTGTCCGCTTAGTCAACAAATGATTGTGCCAACCTTGACCGTTGGATTGACATTCAACGTCTGTCGCATTTCTTCAGTGTCTCTTCCTTGAGCCGCCAAAGCCAAACCAGCGCCGGCGGGACCGCCTGCTCCTACCTCCCACGGCTGGCTGTGATCTTCCCTGGCTCCTATTCGTTCCCGTCCGAGGCCTCACCATCGTCCTCCGACTTGGTTCGCTCGCCGCGGCGCGGCCCTCCGGTGTTATCAACACGGTCAACAACCGAGAGGAATAAGGAGATGACTGCACATGGTGAGGATGACAGTAGGGACCCAGCAGCACGCGCAGTAATTTTGTGTTTTCGGGAAGGAGAAGGGTATCAACTGGGTTGTGCGGGACCCGTGGCCCGTCTAGCCCAGGCTTTTATTTCATATGTTTAGCACATGACCAGCCCAGTTTGTTTGTTTTTTCTTTTTGAAAATGGCTAGCCAGCTATTTTGTTTTTTGCAGAATAACCAACGTAGGCCTACTTGATTTTCTACGCCCTGTTGGGCCGGAAATCTTTCAAGACGAGGAGGGATGCATTTTGCCCAGAAAATGGGCTATAAGTAATAAGAAATGGGCTATAAGTAATAATAAATGGGCTATAAAATGAAAAAAATACAACAAACAGGCAATTAGTTCCAAAATACTGTTTTCTTTCGAATTTTGATATTTTAAATTTCATTGTTTTTGTGCGGGTAAAATTTCATTGAATTTAAATTAAGGTATATTTAGATTTAAAATTAATTTGAATCTAGCTAGAAATTTCGGGATGTATGCTGTTTGGGATAGATTTGCAGGTTGACTTGTGGGTCTACTAGGTTGACGTGTATTTTGGCTTTGTCAACTTAGTCCACAAACGATTCTAGTAGTGGTGACCGTTGGATGTTAATCCAACGGCGGTGCTGCTTCTTCAATATCTGATCTTCTTGCTCCAGCCGCCCAAACCAGCTCCGGTGGGACTGCCTGTTGCCGCCTCCCATGGGCGGCTGTGCTGCCGCACAGGCTGCACCGCCCCACCCTACTTCATTGCTAGCCAGGCCATTCCTCTACTCACCCACACCTCCTGTTATTTTCCGATGACGGCAGCTGGACCGGTAAACCCTCGTACACCCCACCGCGTGGGCAACCATTGCCGATTCTTCCCCGGCTCTACGTCGTTCCCTTCCTAGGCCTCATCGTCGTCCACCGCCATGGTGCTATAGGCGCGGCCTGGTCAACATGGTCAACGAACGACATCCATCGGCTATGGACTGTACGCGCAAAATAATGATTCCTCCACCTGACAGCTGGGACCCACTGGAAGGGCCTCTATATTTCGCGAAAAAAACGTTCCCCCCGCTGACATGTTGGACCCACCAGCTATATCTTTGCACGCAACGAAGTGTCTCCTTATTACGCACAAAAAAATGAATACCCCCCTGCTAGTTGGGACCCACCATTGTGGGAGGCTGACTTGTGGGCCTACTAAGTTGATGGGGATGGAGGGCTTTGTCAACTTAGTCAATATGAACGATTCTAGCTCCAGTGACCGTACGATGTCCACCCAATGGCCGTAGTGCTTATTCAACCTCTGGTCTTCTTGCTCCAGCCGCCCAAAGCAGCGCCGGTCGTGCCGCATGCTCCTGCCTCCCGTGGCCGGCTGTGCTGCCGCGGAGGCCTCACCGCCCCCTACTATTCCCACCATTGGCCAGGCCCTGCGGCGACGGCAGCCTCACACCGCAGCCAAACCAGTGAACCCTCGTACTCCTCTCCGCGCGGGCTTCCATTGCCGCGTCTTCCCCGGCTCCGCATCGTCCCCTTCCTAGGCCTCGCCATCGTCCACCGTCGTGGTGCTCTCCGCGCGGCGTGGTCAACGTGGTCAAGGAACGACTTCCATCGGAAGAGTACTATACGTGGAGAGGCTGACAGCTGGGTCCATGGCCACAGCCCAGTTTTTTTGTGATTTGCCAAGTAAGTCGCTTTGTCAGGCCTGTTGGGCTGCAAATCTTTCAAGATGAGGAGAGCTTTCATTCGGCTGGCCGAGAAAATGGCCCATCAGTAATGAGAAATGGGCTATACATTTTTAAAACACATCAAACCGGCAATTAGTTTCAAATA
This sequence comes from Triticum dicoccoides, assembly GCF_002162155.2. Lineage (NCBI taxonomy): Eukaryota > Viridiplantae > Streptophyta > Magnoliopsida > Poales > Poaceae > Triticum > Triticum dicoccoides. The sequence goes on along the minus strand of NC_041386.1, from coordinate 415,137,640 downwards.
TATTTTTTCATTTCAAGATTTTAAATTACATTATTTTTTATGCGTGGAGAATTTGTTGGATTTTATATTGATATACATTTATTTTTAAAATCAGTTTGAATGTGAGTCGAAATTTCGGGATTAAAAACAGGACCGCACCGAAATATGCAAAATTTCATATAATTTTTTAACCGTGGCCACAATATGGGCTATAATGCTAACAAAAAGAATATGGGCTCCAAAAAAACCTTAAGAATTAGAAAATGGGTTGTAAATTATTAGAAATAATGGCAGATGGGCTATATGTTGTTTTCCACAGATTTGAGGCTTTCCTAAAAAAAGGTTGACGCACAAGTAGTGACTATTGGATGTCCATCGAATGGCCGTCGTGCTTCTTCAATCTCTGCTCTTCCTGCTCCAGCCGCTCAAACAAGCGCCAGCGAGACTGCCTGCTCCCTCCTCCCCACGGCCGGCTGTGCTACCGCGCAGGCCTCACCACCCACCATACTCCCATCGCTGGGCTAGCCATCCCTCTACTCACCCACAACTGTTGTTATTCTCCGGTAATGGCAGACGAACCAGTAAACCCTCGTAAAGTCGTACTCCCCTCTGCGTGGGAAACAACTGCCGAGTCTTCCCTGCCTCTGTGTCGTTCCCTTCCTAGGCCTCGCCGTCGTCCACCGCCCTGGTGCTCTCGGTGTGGCCTGGTCAACATGGTCAACGACCGACATGCATCTGAAGTGGACTGTACGTGGAGAGGCCGACAGCTGGGTCCACGGTCGCACGCAAGGAAATGCCTCCTTATTACATGCAAAATAATGATTCTTCCACCTGACATCAGGGACACACCGAAAGGGCCTCTGTATTTCGTGAAAAAACGTTACCGCCGCTAACAGCTCGGACCCACCAGCTATATCTTCGCACATAAGGAAGTGCCTCCTTATTACGCACAAAAAAAATGAATACTCCCTGTGTTAGCTGGGACCCAGTATAGTGGCAGGCTGACTTGTGGGCCTACTAAGTTGACGGGGACGGAGGGCTTTGTCAACTTAGTCAATATGCACGATTCTAACTCAAGTGACCGTACAATGTCCATCCAACGGCCGTAGTGCTTCTTCAACCTCTGGTCTTCTTGCTCCAGCCGCCCAAACCAGCGCGGGTCATGCCTCATGCTCCTGCCTCCCGTGGCCGGCTGCGATGCGGCAGAGGCCGCACCGCCCCCTACTACTCCCACCGCTGGCTAGGCCATCCCTCTACTCACCCACATCCCCTGTTATTCTGCGGCGACAGCAGCCTCACACCGCAGCGAACCAGTGAACCCTCGTACTCCTCTACACGTGGACATCCACTGCCGCGTCTTCCCCGGCTTTGCGTTGTCCCCTTCCTAGGCCTCACCGTCGTCCATCGCCCTGGTGCTCTCGGTGCGGCGTGGTCAACGTGGTCAAGGAACGGCTTCCATCGGACGTGGACTGTATGTGGAGAGGCTGACAGCTGGATCCCCGGCCGCAGCAAGGAAGTGCCTCCTTATTACATGCAAAATAATTATTCCTCCACCTGACAGCGGGGACCCACCGGACGGGCCACCGTATTTCACGAAAAAAATGTTTCCCCCCTGACTGCTGGGACCCACCAGCTACATCTTCGCACGCAAGGAAGTGCCTGACAGTCGGGACCCACCTGGTCAAAGCGTACGTAGCGTTGTCATTCTGGTCGCGAACATGTACGTACATATATACTGGTGGATGTAGAGGCGCGCACGTGACGTAGTAGAGGCGCACACGTAGCATGTACACGTACGTACAGCGGCCAGGGTGCAAGAAAGAAAATACGGCCACGTATGTGTACATACGGGCGGGGTTTCGAATGCCTACTCGCGCATACGTACGGCCAGGGCTCGTCTACATGGCTGGGTCGGAACGGAGAAACAACATCGTCGTCGTGTTCATGGGGAGGCAACAGAATGCGTCGTGTTCATGGGGAGGCAACAGAATGCATTGTGTTCATCGGGAGGCAAAGGAACGCGTGGGAGCCAACCGGCTGGGTCAGAACGGAATGCGTGGTCGTGTTCATCGGGAGGGCTTGGATGGAACAGGCGATGGAAATGAGGCCTGGCGTACCGCACAATGGAGGAAGCGGACCTCCTACGTTCGAAATGGGGTCCTGTTGATCGGGAGGGGTTTGGCGTACCGCAAAACAGAGGAAACTGACCTCCTACGGTCGAAACGGGGGTCCTGGTCCTCGGGAGGGGTGTGGCGTACCACAAAACCGACGAAACGGACCTCCTATGGTCGAAATGGGGGTCCTGTTGATCGGGAGGGGTGTGGCATACCGCAAAACGGACGAAACGGACTTGTGTTGGAGTTCTACGGTCGAAACGGGGGTCCTGTTCATCGGGAGGGGTGTGGCGTACCGCAAAACGGGACTCCACGGGATACTGTTCATCTTCATCGTCGACCTCCTCCAGCCTCCACGGGCTCCTGTTCATCCAGCCTCCACCGCGCGCTACTCCACCGGCTACTGTTCAACCACCCCTCCACGGGCACCCCTCCACCATCTACTGTTCATCCAGCCCTCCACACCACGGGCCCCTGTTCAACCACCCCTCCACGGGCACCCCTCCACCGTCTACTCTTCATCCAGCCCTCCACCACACCACGGGATCCTGTTCATCCAGAGGCAACACGACCGCTCACTGTTCATCCAAAACCCCCGCAACACTCACTGTTCATCCCAGAGGCAGCATCGATCGACTTTAGTTAGCAGCAGCAGCGAAGGAATCGCTCGATGAAGTTCAGTTAATAGCCATCGATCGATCGCTCGGGTTCAGTAATGCGTAGCCTGTAGTGCAATCGCTCGGTTCAGTTAGAGCCCAACGCCTCGCTCGGGTTCAGTTAGAGCCAACGCCCCGCACACACACGCGTACGTGTACGAGAGAAACGCGCATCGCTCGGCCCCCGACCTCCCACCATAACCGGGAACTCCCAGAAATTTTCCTCGCCCTCGCTTCTCCCATGGTTTTTTCCGTCATGGACAGCCCAAAGAATGTCATGCAGTTGCATCTCCGGCCCGCCCCAGGATGAAAAGCCCATTTTCTGTCATGATTTTTTGTCATAGAAGTAGGAGCCCACCACATCTATGATGATACCGGGTTTTGTCACAATTATCGTCATAGAAGTGTCATATGTATAACAGAAAAAAATTCGTTCGGCCCAAAATGTCACGGATGTGTCTTTTTTTCTAGTGAACTGTGCCTTGGCTGACACACATGTCGTAGTCCTCGACAAGGTCGAGCTACTCTCCACGGCCAACGATTCCATCAAGGACCTGAAGCTGAAGCTGGAGGGTCTTGAGGGGACGCTCTCGGAGGTCAAGGCCCGGGAGGAGACCCTGACCAAGAATCTGGAGGAGGAGAGGCAGCTGTGGAAGAATGACGCCATCAACCACGCAGATTTTGTGGAGGGTGAGAAACTCTGGGTTAGTTGCCTCGCAGATGTGGAGCGTTCACTGCGTCCACCAAGGATGCCACTTGTTCGGTCATCTTCTTCCTTGGAGTGACGACCACAATGAAGCCGTTGCTTTAACAAGACCAGATTTCCACAATTGCACACCCACTACCTGGCGCGCAAGAGATGTCAGTGGGAAACGACACCTATGGGATCACTGGGATCCCTTCTACGGTTGGCGGGCATGGGGTTGTGCAAAGAGCGGGTCTAGCGGTCAGCACAAGGATCGTTTACCCAGGTTTGGGCCATGGAGACGTGTAATACCCTAGTCCTGCTTTGATGTATATTTGAGTGTTCTTGAGTTCTTGAACTAGCTACGGTGTCTCTCTAGTTCCAAAGATCCGAATCCCACTCCAGTAAGCCTCGGGCCTCCTTTTATAGACAGAAGGGGTCGCCATAGTGGCACACAGGAGGTGGGAAGGTGCATTGCGGCTGAGTCTATCCTCTGGCACCGTCGGACAAACTCATTTAATGCACTGCCGACGTGCCCCTCTTGCTTTATCAGGGACGGAAAGGAAGCTCGTCCTAGCTGTCGCCGCCTCACCTGGCTCCGACGCGCTTCCGAGCTAACAAGGCGTTGTAGCGTCACGTTGGCTGGCCGCTGGGCTGGCGTGATGGAGGAGACTTCACGAAGATCTGCATGCCACCATGCAGGTGCTTGATGAGTCGGTGTGGAGGCCGCACGCTGCCACGAAGACGCCTGCTCAACTGGTTGAGCTAGCAGCTGCATGGGAGTGGCGATGGAGTCTTGGCAAACGTGGATTGGGCTGCGGCCCCGCAGATGTCTTCGACAAGGGTCTTGCCGGGGGCCCAACAAGGATCTTGTTGTGGCACCATAGTCATCCCCGGCAAGGATCTTGCCGGGGGTCTCGTGGATTTCCTTGGCAAGGATCTCGCCAAGGATCGTCGTCTTTTGGTTCTCATCTGATCTTGTGTATTTATAATCTCCACAAAGATCTTCATGCCACCATGGAGGTGCCTCCCGAGCCTTGGCTTTGATGTGGCTGATGGCGTCGGAAACCCTTGGGCTCAAGGGTGGCACGCTCGGCTGGTGTCAGGCAAGTTGCCCCGGCAAGGACCTTGCCGGGGCTGCGGAAGACGCCCCGACAAGTGTCTTGCTGGGGGAGTCCACCTCACCCTCTTGCTCTCTTTGTGCCCCTGGTCTTGGCGTTGCTCTGGCTGTCTTGCGCTCTGGCATCCCTCCTCTGCCCTACTCGGTGCGGCTGTGGGCGCTACTCTGACTGGCCGTGCACAAGTAAAGGGGTGCAAAAGAAGAGCCCCTACTTTTGTACACCGACACAATTCTTTTTGCAGAAGATTAATATAAAAAATTCTCATGTGGTCCTAAGTTTTGAGAATTTTTGGAGTTATAGAAGTATTTGAAATATTCAGATTGCTACAGACTGATGTGATTTTGACAGATTCTGTTTTCTTTGCGTTGTGTGCTTGATTTTATGAGCCTACGGTTTTCTTCGAAGAGTTTTTTCCATAGAAAAGTTGTAATACAGATATAATGCAAGAATAAAATTTGAATGGGTTTGCAACAATACTTATAGTAGCGATTTGTTTTCTTATATTTGCGGATCTCACGAAGGTTTTGTTGAGTTTTGTGTGATTGAAGTTTTCAAGTTTTGGGTGATGTTATGATGGATTAAGGAATAAGGAGTAGGAAGAGCCTAAGCTTGGGGATTTCCATGGCATCCCAAGCTATTACCCAAAGAGAAGCAAGCAACTAAGCTTGGGGATGCCCGAGTGGCATCCACTCTTTCTTCTAATGACCATCGGTATTTTACTCGAAGCTATATTGTTATTCGTCACATACTAGGAGTTTTCTTGGAGCGTCTTGTATGATAAGAGTCTTTGCTTGTTTTGCTTTTTTTTCTTTAAGTCTTGAATCCTTGCTGGACACACCTATTTGAGAGAGCCAAAATTATGCCTTGACTTTTAGAATTGCTCTCTATGCTTCACTTAAATTTTTATGAGCTATGGAATTGCTCTAGTGCTTCACTTATATCTTTTTGAGCACGGTGTGCTTTAGTATTTTTTGAAGAAATGCTCTCAGCTTCACTTAGATTTATTTGAGATTTAGTAATTTTTAAGAAATTCTCTCTTGCTTCACTTAAATTAATTTGAGAGAAAGAAATATTATGCTCATGATCTTCACTTATATTTGTTTGAGCTTATCAAAGGCAACACATGAAAATTAGTTCCAAAGTGATAGATATCCAAGGAGGATATAACAAAAACTTTCATGAAGATCATTGGACAAAATAAACTTGATTCCTTTTAATAGTTTTGAGATATGATGATGTGATATGTGAGTCATGTTGATGAGAAATTATGCTTTAGTAAGAATATTGGTGTTAAGGTTTGTGATTCCCTATGCAAGCATGAAAGTCAATAGTTATGCAATGAAATTACCTCCTACTTGTGGTGCATTATTCGGTGTTAATTATGCTTAATGCTCGCTTATGAGATTTTTTGTTTCTTGGTTGGTAGCTTCTCAATCTTTTGCTAGCCTTCATTTTGCACTAAGTGTGATCGCTACTTGTGCATCCAAAATCCTTTAAACCAGTTTTGCCATATGAGTCCACCATACCTACCTATATGCGGTATTCTTTTGTCGTTCTAAGCAAATTTGTATGTGCCATCTCTAACTTTAAAAATAATTTTCTCTTTTGTGTGCTCGTACCGCTCATGAAACGGTAGGGGGTGGCTAATATATTTCTATGCTAGATATGTTATTCTCGAGATGAGTGTTTATTCACTTGTCATTGCATGAGAGTAAGGCAAAGGTATTAGGGATGCCCAATCCCAAAATGACAAATGAATTTACTTTGTGTTATCAAATAATAAATTCCTTGGAAAGTGTTGGTATGGAAGGCACTGATACGTCTCCAACGTATCTACTTTTCCTAACACTTTTCCTCTTGCTTTGGACTCTAATTTAAATAATTTGAATGAAACTAACCCTGGACTGATGCTATTTTCATTAGAACTACCATGGTGTTATTTTCGTGCAGAAATAAAAGTTCTCAGAATGGAACAAAACTTTGTGAGGAATTTTCATACAATAAATAAGAATTTCTGGAGCCAAGATCCACCAGAGAGGGGCACCTGGGTGGGCACAACCCACCAGGACACACGCCCGTCTCCTAGCGCGCCCAGGTCAGTTGTCCCCACCTGGTGGCCCCGCAGAACCTAAAACCGACGCTATAAAATCCTATTTTTCCAGAAAAAATCAAGGAGAAAGAATTATCGCGATCCTCGTGATGGAGCCGCCGGCACCTCCCGTTCTTCATTGGGAGGCCAGATCTGGAGTCCGTTTGGGGCTTTGGAGAGGGGGATCTTCGTTCTTCATCATCACCAACCCTTATCCATCGCCAATTCCATGATGCTCCCCACCGTGAGTGAGTAATTCCTTCGTAGGCTCGCTGGTCCGTGAGGAGTTGGATGAGATTCATCATGTAATCGAGTTACTTTTGTTAGGGCTTGATCCCTAGTATCCATAATGTTCTTAGATTGATGTTGCTATGACTTTGCCATGCTTAATGCTTGTCACTTTGAGCCCGGGTGCCATGATTTCAGATCTGAACCGTTTATGTTATCACCATTATATCCATGTTCTACATCCGATCTTGCAAGTTATAGTCACCTACTACGTGTTATGATCCAGCAACCCCGGAGTGACAATAATCGGGACCACTCCTAGTGATGACCGTAGTTTGAGGAGTTCATGTCTTCACCATGTGTTGATGATTTGTTCCGGTTCTCTATTAAAAGGAGGCCTTAATATCCCTTAGTTTCCAATATGGACCCCGCTGCCAAGGGAGGGTAGGACAAAAGATGTCATGCAAGTTCTTTCCATAAGTACATATGACTATTTACGGAATGCATGCCTACACTATATCAATGGACTTGAGCTAGCACCGTATCGCCCTAGGTTATAACTATCTCATGATGAATATCATGAAACAAGTCACTGATCCAATGCCTACAAATTTATCCATTATTATTCTTGCTAAGTTACTACTGCTATCATCACTATTACACTTGCTACAAATTATTGCTATCACTGTTACCACTACCGTTACTGCTGCTACTATTATCAAAACTATCATACTACTTTGCTACTGATCACTTTGTGCAGATAATTAATCTCCAGGTGTGGTTGAGTTGACAACTCAGCTGCTAATACCTTCAACTATTCTTTGGCTCCCCTTGTGTCGAATCTATAAATTTGGGTTGAATACTCTACCCTCGAAAATTGTTGTGATACCTTACACTTGTGGGTTATCAAGACCATATTGTAGCATCGTTTCCGGGAAGTGAAGTGCCTTTGGTAAGTGGAATTTGGTAAGGAAACATTTATATAGTGTGCTAGAATTTATTGTCACTTGTTACTATGGAAAACAATCCTTTGAGGGGTTTGTTCGGGGTATCTTCACCTCATCCGGAACCACAATTAGCTACCCCTCAACCTACCGCACCTACTGAAAATATTGAATATGAAATTCCTTTGGGTATGATAGAACAACTGCTAGCTAATCCTAATGCAGGAGATGGAACCGAACATCCTGATATACAGTTGATATATGTAGAACAAATTTGTGGACTGTTTAAGCTTGTAGGTTTACCTGGATATAAAGTTATGAAGAAGGTTTTCCTTTATCTTTGAAGGGAAAATTATTGGCTTGGTATAGACTATGTGATGATATTGGATCTTGGAATTGGAATTGTTTGAAACTGGAGTTCCACCAAAAAATTATCTTATGCATCTAGTTCATCATGATCGGAATTATATATATAATTTTTGGCCTCGTGAAGGAGAAAGTATCGCTCTAGCTTGGGCGAGGCTTAAGTCAATGTTATATTCATGCCCCAATCATGAGCTCTTAAGAGAAATCATTATTCAGAACTTTTATTCTTGGCTTTCTCGTAATGATCAAACTATGCTTGATACTTCTTGTGCTGGTTCTTTTATGAAGAAGACTGTTGAATTCTGGTTGGATCTTTTGGAAAGAGTTAAACGCATATATGAAGATTAGGAACTAGACAAAGGTAAAGAGTCAGGTATTAAACTTGAGTATGATTGTGTTAAATCTTTCATGGATACCGATGCTTTTCAAAAGTTTAGCACTAAATATGGACTTGACTCTGAGATAGTAGCCTCCTTTTGTGAGTCATTTGCTACTCATGTTGAACTCCCTAAAGAGAATTGGTTTAAATATCACCCACCTAGCAAAGAAGAAATGAAAGAACCGGTACCAGTTAAAGAAGAAACTATACATTATAATGTTGATCCAGTTGTTCCTTCTGCTTATATTGAGAAACCACCTTTCCCTATTAGGATAAAGGAACATGCTAAAGTTTCAACTGTGGTTAACAAAAGCTATATTAGAACACCTAAACTTGATGAGCAAATTAAAGTAGAACCTAGTATTGCTATGGTTAAAGATCTCTTGGAAGAAGATGTGGACGGACATGTTATTTACTTTCGTGAAGAAGCTGCTAGAATTGCCAAACCGAATAAGAAAGATAAACATAGACCTGTTATTGGCATGCTTGTCATCTCACTTAAAATAGGAGATCACTGTTATCATGGTTCATGTGACATAGGTGCTAGTGTGAGTGCTATTCCTTATACCTTATATCAAGAAATTATGAAAGACATAGCACCTGCAGAGATAGAAGAAATAGATGTTACTATTAAACTTGCTAATAGAGACACAATATCACCAATTGGGATTGTTAGAGATGTTGAAGTCTTGTGTGGGAAAATAAAATACCCTACTGATTTTCTTGTTCTTGGTTCCCCACAAGATGACTTTTGTCCCATTATGTTTGGTAGACCTTTCTTGAACACCATTAATGCTAAGATAGATTGTGAGAAACAAACTGTCGGTGTTAGTTTTGGTAATGAGTCTCATGAGTTTCATTTTTCCAAGTTTAGTGTAAATCTTCATGAAAAAGAATTGCCTAGTAAAGATGAATTAATTGGTCTTGCTTCTATTGTTGTACCCCCTACTGGTCCTTTAGAATAATATGTGCTAGACCATGAGAATGATTTTCATATGCATGAAAGAAATGACATAGATAAAATATTCTTTGAACAACGTCCTCTGCTTAAACACAATTCGCCTATTGAAACTCTAGGAGGTTCTCCTCCACCTAAAGGTGATCATGTGTTTGAATTAAAACAATCGCCAGACATTTTGAAATATGCTTATCTTGATGAAAAGAAGATATATTCTATTATTATTAGTGCTAACCTTTCAAAACATGAAGAAGAATGATTATTGAAAGTTGTAAGGAAGCACCGAGCTGCTACTAGATATACTCTTGATGATTTAAAGTGCATTAGTCCAACTCTATGTCAGCACAAAATTAATATGGAACCTGATGCTAAACTCGTTGTTGATCACCAATGCCGGTTAAATCCGAAGATGAAAGAAGTGGTAAGAACGGAAATATTAAAACTTCTAGAAGCTGGTATAATCTATCCCATAACTGATAGTAGATGGGTAAGCCCTGTTCATTGTGTTCCTAAGAAAGGAGGTATAACTGTTGTTCCTAATGATAAGAATGAACTTATTCCACAAAGAATTGTTATAGGCTATAGAATGGTAATGGATTTTATAAAATTAAACAAAGCAACTAGAAAAATCATTACCCTTTGCCTTTTATTGATCAAATGCTTGAAAGATTATCTAAGAACACACACTTTTGCTTCCTTGATGGATATTTTGGTTTTTCAAAAATACCTGTTTCTCAACCTGATCAAGAAAAAACCACTTCTACTTGTCCCTTTGGAAATTATGCTTATAGACATATGCCTTTTGGTTTATGTAATGCACCTGCTACCTTTCAAAGATGTATGACTGCTATATTCTCTGACTTTTGTGAAAAGATTGTTGAGGTTTCCATGGATGACTTTTCTGTTTATGGGAAGTATTTTGATGATTGTTTAAGCAATCTTGATCGAGTTTTGTAAATATGTGAACAAACAAATCATGTCTTGAATTGTGAGAAGTGCCACTTTATGGTTAACGAGGGCATTGTCTTGGGTCATAAAATTTCCGAAAGAGGTATTGAAGTGGATAAAACTAAGGTTGATGAAATTGAGAAAATGCCATGTCCTAAAGATATAAAAGGTATTCGTAGTTTCTTAGGTCATGCCAATTTCTATAGGAGATTTATCAAAGACTTTTCAAAATAATTCTAGGCCTCTTACTAGTCTCTTGCAGAAGGATAATACTTTTGTTTTTGATGATGATTGTTTAGAAGCCTTTGAAACAGTTAAGAAAGCCTTAATTTCTGCACCTATTGTTCAACCACCTGATTGGAACTTGCCTTTTGAAATTATGTGTGATGCTAGTGATTATGCTATTGGTGCTGTTCTACGACAAAGAGTTGACAAGAAACTTAATGTTATTCATTATGCTAGTAAAACTCTAGACAGTGCTCAAGGAAATTATGCTACTTACAATTTCAGCACTTGCAGACATTACCTTACTAAAAACTACTTGCCATTTTCTTCTGCTCCTCATTGGGTTCAGCACTCTTACTTATCGAGAAAGAGCTACAATTGATCCCCTATACTAGTGGGTCATCAAGGCTATTTTGCGGTGCCGTTGCCGAGGAGCATAGCTATATTTGTTGAGTCACTTGGGATTATTATCATATTATCACTATGAAGAATCTGAAGGATGCTAAGACTAAGATATTTCCCTTAAAGACGAGGGGGGTTAAGGAACTGCCATCCAGTTCTGCTTTAGATTCCCCTTCTATTATAAGTAAACTTGCAACATCTCCACATGCTATTAATTCTGAAATGTCTCAAGTTATTGATGATGCTACCTCTGCTATGGATAATGCCTATGATGATGCTAGTACCTTGCTTAATGATGATGTGCCACTTGGTGACTTTCTTGATAAACAAATTGCATGAGTTATACAACATCATGTTGTTGCATTTGATGATGAGCTTGAAACTGAAACTCCTCAAACTCCTGCTAGAACTAGTCCTCTTGGATATGAATTGCCTAAGGTACCAGAAGGTTATGTTATGAGTGAAGAAACAACTAGATATATTATTGTTTGCAGAGATAGAGATGATCTAGAGATAGAGATGATCTAGAGAAATTATTATGAAAGTATAAAGAAAAATCTCTGAATGCTAGAATGAAATGTGATCCTAAATTTTCTACTTCACCTATCTTTATTGATGATAAGGATTATGAATTCTCTGTCTACCCAGAATTAATTACTTTGGTTGAATCTGATCCTTTCCATGGTTATGAAATTGAAACTGTTGTGGCACATCTTACTAAGTTGAATGACATAGCCACCCTTTTTACTCATGATAAGAAAACTCGCTACTAATTTATTCTCAAATTATTTCATTTCTCATTAAAGGTTGATGCTAAAGCTTGGTACAATACTCTTGCTCCTGGTTGTGTGCGTAGTCCCTAGGATATCATTTATTACTTCTCTAAAATATATTTTCCTGCTCATAAGAAACAAGTTGCCTTACAAGAAATATTTAACTTTCTATAAATTAAAGAAGAGAGTCTCCCACAAGCTTGCGGAGGCTTTGCCAATTACTTAATGCTTTGCCTGATCATCCTCTTAAGAAAAATGAAATACTTGATATCTTCTATAATGGACTAACCAATGCTTCTAGGGACTTCCTAGATAGTTGTCCTGGTTGTGTTTTTAGGGAATGAACTGTTGGACAAGCTGAAGAATTATTGAACAATATATTGAAAAATTATGATGGTTGGACTCTTTCTGAACCACAGCCCAAACCCACTCTGAAGAAGAGGGGTACATTATATCTCAGTCCTGAAGATATGCAAGAGGCAAAGAAATCCATGAAGGAAAAAGGTATTAAAGCTGAGGATGTTAAAAATTTACCTCCTATTGAAGAAATACATGGGCTTAATACACCACCACTACCTAAGGTGGTAGAGGTAAATTCTATTATGAAGTTCAATGATAATCACAATCCTCACAATATGCAACCTAGCCGATGACTTTATGAGTTTGAAAATTATATTAGAAAACAAGATCACTTCAACGCAAATGTTATGAAACAATTGAAATACAATTCTGATATGATTGCTCGCTTTGGTGACTTGTTATTTATAATATCAAATGATGTTAGAGGTGTTGGAAAGCCTGCTTCTATGGTTCAAACTCAGTTAGAACAAGTTGCTAAATCTCAAAGAGAGTTGCTTGATGAAATGAATAATAATATGCATGACTTTGCTGTTAGAGATGCAACTAGAGGAGGTGAAATGACTCAGGAACCACTTTATCCCGAGGGACACCCTAAAAGAATTGAACAAGATTCAAAAAGAGACAACACTAGTGCACCTAGTTCTTCTAAAAAGAAAAAGAAAAAGAAGAATGATAGGACTTCACATGCTCCTAATGACCCTGAAATAGAGAAACCTCCTAATAATGATAATGAAACTTCTATCTCAGATGCTGAAACTCAATCTGATAATGAACACTCACCTAGTGATAATGAAAAACATAATGCCAATGTTCATGAAGACACTCAACCAAATAATAAAGAACTAGACAATGATGTTGAGATAGAACCACTTGTTGATCTTGATAACACACAACCTAAGAATAAAAGATATGATAAAAGAGACTTCATTGCTAGAAAACACGGTAAAGAAAGAGAACCTTGGGTTCAAAAACCTATGCCTTTTCCACCTAAGTCAACTAAAAACAATGATGATGAAGAATTTGAACGCTTTGCTAAAATGCTGAGGCTAGTCTTTTTGCGTACTCGCTTGACTGATATCTTGAAAATGCCTCCTTATGCAAACTATAAGAAAGACATCATCACAAATAAGAGAAAAATAAAGGAAGCTGAAATCTCCACTATGTTTGCTAATTATACTTTTAGGTGGACTACCTAAAAACTTGGAGATCCGGGAATACCAACTATACCTTGCTCCATCAAAAAGAATTATGTGAAAACTGCTTTGTGTGATTTAGGAGCTGGTGTTAGTGTTATGCCTTTCTCTTTATATAAAAGACTTGGTTTGAATAAACTCACACCTACTAAAATATCTTTGCAAATGGCTGATAAATCAACTGCCATACCTATTGGTATCTGTGAGGATGTGCCCGTTGTTGTTGCTAATGTTACTATTTTGACTGACTTTGTTATACTTGAGATGCCCGAGGATGACAACATGTTGATTATCCTTGATAGACTCTTCTTGAATACTGCAGGGGTTGTTATTGATTGCAATAAAAGCAAGGTCACTTTTCATATCAATGGTAATGAGCATACGGTGCACTTTCCGAAGAAACAATTTCAAGTGAATGGTATTAATATTATTGAAAAATCTCCGACAATCACTATTGGAAGTTTTCAAATACCTCTAGCTACCGCCAAAAGAAATATGAAATGCTTATTGTTGGGGACATTCGTATCCCCATTGAGGTAACTTAGTGAATTACGAAAGTTCTTCGGTTTCATGCTAAGCGAAAGTGGTTGTTAATAAGACTTGATCAACCTTATTAATGGATCATTTTTGAGCGGTATGAAGTTGATGAATTTAGTAAGCACTACCTTCTGTCCCTACTTTTTATTCTCTGTTTTTATTAGTTAAATAAAATAAAATGTCGTGTTTTGTTTGTTTGTTGAATTTCCCGTGCAATATAAAAATGACCCAAAAATAAAAGTTCTCAGAATGCCCTGAAAATTTAATACGATTTTTTTGAATATTTCCGAATTTTTGGTGCAAATAATATCAAAGGGAGGTGCACCAGGTGGGCACAATCCACCTGGGTGCGCTAGGACCCCCAGGCGCGCCCTGGTGGGTTGTGGTCCCCACGTGGGCCCCCTCACTTATCTCTTCATACCACATCATCACTTACCTATAGTAAAAAATCTCCATTGCTCTCTCTCTCTATCTCTCGTTTTCTTTCTCTCAAACCCGCGGATTTCGATCTCTTTGCTCAAAGATCCATTTTCGAAACTGTTTCAGGGGATTGTTGCTTGGTATGTGACTCCATCATTTGTCCAATAAGTTTTTGTTTTAGTGGTTTATATTTTGAATAATTAGCTGCTCTTGGTGATGTTGTAGATGAGCTTGCATGTTGAACTCGTAGTGTTCTAAGTAGTTTGAATGCTTGCTTTGGCCTCTATGTATCCCTATGAGTAGTTGGTATCATTTTTGTGATGTTTTGTTGAGAAACTTTTGTGGGCTAATAAATTTCAGAATTTTGTTCATAGGAAAACCATGAATATCTTGAGGAAGTTTCGCTCCAAGAAGAATTCCAAGGGTGTTATTGGGGAGTCATCTGATAGTGATCTCCATCCTCGGAGGTTGGCGGAGGTACGGCCGTGTGAATGGCCGCACACCCCGTTCTTGGAAGAGGCTAGAACCCTTCGGGAGTTCATGCAATATGCTGCTAATGTCGGCCTCACTGACTTCATCGCAGACGAGTGTGAACAGCACCAAATCCTCACAAACATTTTTGTTTCAGAGCTTTACTTTCCTTCCTAGGAATAATCCTCCTGAAGTTAGCTTTGATTTATATGCTGAAAACCATCAGATACCACTTACTGAATTTTGTAACATATGCATGATCCCTTTTGATGGGAGCTTGGCCGAGCCTAGGCCGGCTGGTTTGAGTCCTTTTATCGCACTTTGACAGTGGGAGATGAGAGAGGGGTGTCAGCTACCACTTCCACTGGCTTGCATTTTCCTGCTGTCCATTACTTTGCAATTTTCATTACAAAATGCTTTCTTGCTAGAGAGAAGGTGGGTGCACTTAGTTCACCAGACCTTGCTATTTTACTCGTGCATTAGAGGGCAACAACACTTATAGATTGGGAGCTATTGTGGCTCGTCGCCTCTACCTTAATAAATCTGAGGGTAAAATCCAGGGTGGGGTTTATGCTACTCGTTTGGCGGCTCACTTTAATGTTGGGATACGCCCTAATGATTACCCTCTGACCAAGGTTTACCTAGAACGTGAAGCCATGGAACATCATCATTTTATTGCACGAGATTATCCTAACATTCCTATTCCTTATAACTTGGTCTTTATCATTGAAACTCATGATATTATTCCGTTTCCTGCCCCTGCTTTGTTTGATTCTGTTGCCAGGGGCGGATATAATATCATGCCTGCAGACATCATCGCCTACCGGAATGCTCAGGCTGCTGCGAAGGCAACATAGGAGGAGCCTCGGCACTGGGATGACTGGGTGCCCGCTCCTCAGTACCCCTACTACCATCCAGACTTCTGACCGACTACCAAGTTAGGCCAAAAGCCTAAGCTTCGGGGAGTACGTGTTTCCCACCAACATTACATTGATGTCCAATTATTCATCTTGTCGGTGTTCACACTTTTTCATTGTATCATCCATGTTTAAATATTATATTTCTTGCTTTCTTCTTGTGTGTTTGAAAAACATTAGAAAAACCAAAAAAAGTTGCAGCTAGTTTATTTTCTATGCATGCTTAGCTATAGTATTAAAAAGAAAACCCAACAGGATTTCCTTGTTCTTCTTCTGCCCGTTGGGAGCTTTCCCGTGTAAATAGTTTTTCTCGCTTTTGCTTTCCCCTTTTAATTGCATGTTCAATAAAACCAAAAACTCCAAAAATATTTCAGTGTGTTTTTCT
Source organism: Triticum dicoccoides (assembly GCF_002162155.2). Classification (NCBI taxonomy): domain Eukaryota; kingdom Viridiplantae; phylum Streptophyta; class Magnoliopsida; order Poales; family Poaceae; genus Triticum; species Triticum dicoccoides. The sequence continues at coordinate 415,121,490 of NC_041386.1, read as the reverse complement.
GAATTTCTTTTCCTTTTATTCGAGTTGTACGGAGGAGAAGACCACGATGAAAATTTTGAGTGGCTCTCATATGAATAATTGTTGAACTAATAAAGAGCCCATTTTACCTTGTCTTCTCATGTTGAATAAAATGTTTTGCAGATTCTCTTAGTCCATGGCACTCTTGCACTATTATTATTTTCACATCGTTCGGTCATGCAAGTGCAGGGCTATAATGACGACATTCGATGAACTGGCCGTGGCAGAGAGAAATTGGTATGAACTCGACTTGTTCTGTTTGTGTAAATATGTTTAACCTAGTATCCATGATTCAGCCCATTATGATTAAACATGTTTGCAATGAAAATTAGAGATTATAGTTTCTCCAGCCATGTATAAGTAGCTGGGAGTGGATAATGATTTATCTTGGATATCAACATTGCATTAAAATGATTCTGATGTAGTATGATGATATGGTATCCTCCTGTGAATGTTCGAGTGGCTTGACTTGGCACATGTTCATGCATGTAGTTGAATCAAAACCAACATAGCCTTTATGATATTTATGTTCATGATGTTCATATCCTACTCATGCTAGTGTCCAATGTTACTTATGCATAATGCATGATCATGATCGTTGTTGCTCTCTAGCTGGCCGCTTCTCAATCTAATTGCTAGCCTTTGCCTGTACTAAGTGGGAATTCTGCTTGTACATCAATACACCTGAATCCAAAGTTATTCTAGATGAGTCCACGATACCTACCTATATGTGGTATTACCCTGCCGTCCTAAGTAAGTTTGCATGTGCCACCTCTAAAAACTTCTAAAAAATATCCGTTTTGTGTGCATGGATCGTTCATGGAACGATAGGAGGTAGTCGGTATCTTCCATGCTAAGCGGGTTATTCTCAGGTCGAGTGTTTATTCACTTGCCATCGCAGGAGAAAAGGGTGGCAATAGGGATGCCCAGTCCCAAACTGCAAACACAAAAAGAGTTAATCTCTCAAATAATCAAACAAAAACTCCCAATGGAGTCAAAACCTTTACTTTTTATCGCTTGGGAACCGCCACTAGCTTGTTTAGCATGGGAGATATTGATAACTGATGGTCGTGAAGTTAATTGAATGGTGCATGTCTCAAAATACCAATTATCTCTGTTGTAAAACTTGAGCTCTGGCACCTCTGCAAATCACTGCTTCCCTCTATGAAGGGACTATCTATTTACTTTTATATTTTGTCATCACCTTCTAAATCAAGTGCGAGAACCTGAGAGCACAACTGTCATGACTTATGCATTGTGTGTAGCTAATGTTGGGTGCATCATGACTGAATCTTTTCTACCATGAATTAAAAATGTTTAGTCGCTGCTTGAACTTTGGAGGTGCTCTGCATTTATGTTTTGCGGTCTCAGAAAGGGCTAGCGAGATACCACTATTGTCATATTATATCATGGTTGTTTTGACAACATGTTGCCGTTTGAGATACCTTATTATTGCTCGCTAGCTGATTATGTCATTGATATGAGTTAATATAATATTTAAGAGTTATTGTCGGCGTGGTTAGTTATAATGTTGGCTGAAAACCTGGGTGTTGTGTAAGCTTATTTATGCAAACAAGAGCAGAAGAGTTCGTAAAAGTTTTTCTTTTTCACTTTCAGTTTATCAACTGAATTGCTTGAGGACAAGCAAAGGTTTAAGCTTGGGGGAGTTGATACGTCTCTAACGTATCTACTTTTCCTAATGCTTTTCCTCTTGTTTTGGACTCTAATTTGCATGATATGAATGAAACTAACTCCGGACTGACGTTGTTTTCAACAGAACTACCATGGTGTTGTTTTTGTGCAAAAATAAAAGTTCTCGGAATGGAACGAAACTTCACGAGGAATTTTCATACATGGTGTTGTGTCAACTAGAAGTGGGTTACTATCCGCGAGGGTTGGGGTTAGATGGGTTGTAGCTAGTTCTCTGTCGAACGGTGTAAGTGTGCAATCTGGAAGAGTCTCGATTATGTGTGGTGGGGCTAGTTTGTGGGCCAGTACAACCATGGTTCTATCTGCATCGACGGGTAGAAACGTCTTTTATGAAGAATGGGTTTTTACTCCCTTAGATACTACCATCACCCCCTCCAATTCAAATGGCTGATAAACAAGAAAAGAAATTGAACATACAGACATTGTATAATAGACAGATGTGGTAATTCACATATATGTTGTCTAACCAAACAGGACAGCATGACACAATTTCACATATATGATGGCTAACTAAATAGGATAGCATGACACCATTTCAGATATATGATTGATAACTCAATAGGATATAATGGCATAATTCAACATATGATGAGTATCTAAAAAGGATGACATGACAAAACTATATGATGTCTTTCTAAAATATGTTGGGATGAAATAATTCACATACATCTTGTCTAAGTATACAGGATGGCATGATATAATTGACATAATTGATTCGTATACTAAGTAGCTGGCACTCACATGTATGATCTCTAAACTAAGTAGATGGAATTAAATATTGTGCATATGATGTCTAAACTAAACAATGCAAGACACCACATGCATGATATGAGAAATATAAACATTGCAAGTTAGAGCATACACCTCAGATGGGATATAGGATTGGTCATCTGTCTCTGAATCCTCCTTTGAGGAGCTACATGTAAACATTGAGATATATGCTTCAACAGGTACCACTGCCTGCTCAAATGGCTGATACATGTGAAGAGTAGTTCAATATACACATATTGTCGACAAATGGAATACGTAATGAAAAAAGGATGGCATGAGATAATTCACATATATGATGTCTGACTACATGGCGGTGCATAATTCACATATATGATAACTGGCTGAAAAACATGGCATTGCATAATTCACATATCTGATATAGAAAGCAAACATGAGGCATTCACACAAAGCATGTCTAATCTAAGCAGATGGCATGGCAATGCAAGACATCATATGCATGATATGAGCAATATAACCCTGCCAAGTTAGAGCATACACCTCGGGGATGGGGAATATGACTGGTCATCTGTTTCTGAATCCTCCTCTAAGGAGTGATACGTCTCCAACATATCTATAATTTTTTATTGTTCCATGCTATTACATTATCTGTTTTGGATGTTTTATATGTATTAATATGCTATTTTATATTATTTTTGGGACTAACCTATTAACCTAGAGCCAAGTGCCAGTTCCTGTTTCTTCCCTATTTTTGAGTTTCGCAGAAAAGGAATACCAAATGGAGTCCAAACGGAATAAAACCTTCGCAATGATTTTTCTTGGACTAGAAGACAAACAGGAGACTTGGAGATGAAGTTAGTGGAGCCACGAGGCGGCCAAAAGGACGGAGCGCACGCTGATGTCACTTGAAACTACGTCGGTATTCCCCCAAAGAGGAAGGGATGATGCAGCATAGCGGCGGTTGGTACTTCCCTCAGATGTGAAACCAAGGTTATCGAACCAGTAGGAGAACCAAGCAATGCAACATAAACAACATCTGCACACAAATAGCAACTTCTCGCAACCCGACATGTTAAAGGGGTTGTCAATCCCTTCCGGGGTACGGCGCCTCAAGTAGGCAAACGGGCGTGAGGTAAATTTGTAGTAGATTGATAGATAGAACACCAAATTAATAAATAAGAATTAATTGCGGCAAGGTATTTTGGGGGTTTTTGGTTTAGTCAATCTAAAAATAAACGCAAAGGAAAATAGATCGCAAAGGCAAATAATATGAGAAAGAGACTCGGGGGCCGTAGGTTTCACTACTGGCTTCTCTCGATAAAAATAGCAAATGTCGGGTGAACGAATTACTGTTGGGAAATTTATAGAACTTCAAATACTCATGACGATATCCAGGAAATGATCATTACAAAAGCATCACGTCCAAGATTAGTAGACCGACTCCTGCCTCCATCAACTACTATTACTCCACACATCGACCGCTATCCAGCATGCATCTAGTGTATTAAGTTCATGGAGAAATGGAGTAATGCAATATGAACGATGACATGATGTAGACAAGATCTATCTATGTTGTAGCGACCCGACCTCAGACGGTCAAGCCTCTGTGTATCTGTGCCATGCTTGGATCGGTATGCTGGCACACATAGTACATCAATGTATATATAAAAGTGCAATCACATGTATAAATAACATAAAACTGATATATACCTCATAAGTCTCAGCGGAAACAAACAATCGGGTGTGGAGTCCCGTCAATGCCATCGGCAGGTTGAGTGTAGACCGTAACCCTGTACCATACTCTTACTCGTCGGAAGGACATATCTGCAACATGAGACGTTGCAGCCATGTAGGTCAGTACATTGAATGTACCGGCAAGATCACAATATGAGAAAGCAGATGATAAAACTATTCTATATGCAATATGGCTTTGTGGCTCTGTGTCTGATGTTTTTGCGTAAAAGCTGGTTTTATTTTCCCTACAACAAAGGAATATCAGGAGTCTGTACTACGAAGTTTTCTGTCATGACATGGTTCCACCAAACGATGTCTCATACCCAAATCATCATAAGTTTCCCAAAATTATGTTATTAGTCCGGTGTTGAGAGTTCCGAGATAGATCCAAGTCCAGAGGCTCAAATTGTCCGTAACCGGGGACACGGCTAATCGATTAGGTTTTAACCCTATGCAGAGGTTTGTACACTTTACCCGCAAGATTCGATCCCTCTCTTTACATTCTCGCACTTCAGGGTGTTTGAGAATAAGATGACTGAAACATGGTCTTCCGAAGAGTTCCTCTGACCACTGTCCGGTGCTCATCCAATCCTACCGTAGTTCTACATCTGCTAGCACCGTCCCAGCCAGAGTCACAACTAAGGTCAACCAAGCCAGAGCCCATAGTGACTTGCGGTTGCATAGGTAAGCTTCCGGGCATGAATTATTCTTCCGTCTCTTTGAGTTTGGGTGAAGGTTTCCGCAAGATGTCATGGCACTTCTCCATGCATCCCGACCAACCACTGGTTTCTCCAGGGTGCCCGTCAACCGTCCTTCACCCAGTAGTGTGTATTGAATTCTTGTCTCGAGTCTTGAAATCTTGAGTCATGAAGATGCAGTCCGTGCCGGTGCCATCATGAAGTTGTCGCCATTGACGTACTCACGCACTCATACCAAACCCCATCTACTATAGCATAGCATTAAAACTGTATAATGTCCCGGGCTTGATAACAGGGAGATGGGTTCCTACCTCATGCATTCTACTCAACTACAAGAAATCAATATCACTACTAGAGGGATTATTGAAAAGGTGCTACTACATGCAAATAAAACATGGGTATGAAAAACATGGTCAAAGTGAACTTGCCTGGTATTACTTGATGAAGAATAATAACGCTCTCAGAAACTTGATAAGACTATACGCAACTCCCCGATGAAATCTATAATAATATACATGGCATTCACATAAGCAATCATTCTACCACTCAAAATAACAATCAAAACAACAAGGAAACTCAATAATAAAACTCAAACCAATTCCAAAGAAAACTCGACGAAAACAAAATCAAGGTTTTCATCACTTCAAGCAACAACAAAGAAATAGTTTTATCCTACTAACACTTTTCTTAACAGAACCAAAACACGGGTTTTGCTAACTAACATAAAGGAAAACAACATATAAACTAGGTGCAAAAAGAATCACATTAATATCGATTATAGAACTCCTGTTATACCTAAAACAAAACTAATAAGAAAATAAAATAAAACTTTTATTTTGCTGAAAATAAATGTTCACCCTCTGTAACTACAGAAACTAATCTAAAATAAATTATAACAGGGGTAACTTAAAATTCTATAATAACTAGAACAGCAGCAAGCAGCAGCAAGCTAAATAAAACTAGAAAAGCTTGATTTCGACTAAAACAAATTTTAATACAATCTACAAATACCCCAACAAGTTCCTACTGCTAGGCTAGGTCACAACTAAGCAGTGGCAAAAAGAATCACCTAAAAATATTAATTCTAGCTCAAATTATAGTAGAAATACTAATCTGACTAAAATCTTATAAAACTATTCTTAAAAACTAAAACATGGTCTAATCTATTTTCTACATAAACTACAAGAAATTTGTAAACTAAAAAAAAGAATCAACTAAAAATATTAAACAACCTAAAAGATATAGATTTTACAAGAACAGAACTGTTCTGTTTTAAAAACAGAAACGAAAAAAATACTAAAAGAAACTATCGGGCACTATTGGGCCGAAAGGTGGGCGATCGGAAACTAAACAGCGCTCGGGCGATATATAAACTAAACCGTACACGCACTTAATAATAGAAAACCGACCGATTCGATAAAAAACCGTAACTAAACCGAAAAAAGACCGAACTAAAAAGATTAAACCTAACCATTCATCCATTTAATCTGTACCGTAGATTTAGAATCGGACGGAGGAGGGGAAGTGGAGAGCTCACCGCGGGGAGGGTCGACGACGAGCGACTCGAACGTCGTCGGCGGCGGCGCTCCGATCGTCGGCGGGCTCCGGCGTTGGTACGGGTTGACGCGGCGTTCGACGGCGAGTCCAGCGGTGGTCGAGATGGTGTCGTAGGTGGACGGAGGAGGTCGACGGCGAGGTCGAGGCAGCGGTGGCGTTCGGGCGTCGGCGGTGGCGGCGCTCCGGTGGGTTTCGGGCTCACGCGAGCGCACGGGGAGGTGCGAAAGAGCGAGGGGGTTACGGTGGTGGTCTCAAGTGGTGGCTAGGTGGTCGGAGTAGCTCGGTGGGGCGGCAATGGCGCGCCGACGGCTTCAGCTCCGGCGAGCAAGCGGGCGAGGCAGAGGGCACGGGGAAGAGGGGTTTTGCGGGGGAATCGGACGAGGGAGAGGGGTATTTATAGGGGAAAGGGTTCTTAAAGGAGGGGGCGGATCAAGCAGAGGATCCCGAGGAATCCGGGAATCGGCGGCGAGGTCGTGGTTCTGGCGTGGGGAGGAAGAAGGTGCGGGGTGAGGTAGGTGGGCCGAGGGAGAGAGAGATGGGCCGCGGTGCTGGGCACTATTGGCCCAGTTGGCTTCGGCCGTTTTTTTAAGATAGCAGAGAAGATTAAAAGAAATAAATAAGTTCAAATATAAATATAATATATACATATTATATATCAAAACGTTCAGAAAAAGACTTCCTACAACATGAACTATTTTTCAAGTTCAAATAAAATCCTTCAAAATTCACAAAAGTCAAATAGTGCTTCTATTGAAATAAAACCCAACAAAATCATTTTTTAGAATACCCAAAATGATTTCAAATTTATTTTCTCCTAATTTTTCATTGAAGGGAATCATTTTACCCTTATTTCCATTTATTTATTTTTAGGAGAAAAATAATTTGAAAAAAGGCAATTAACTCCTAAATTGAAAGTGGGTTTCAAAATACTTCCAAATGACTTTCAATTTGATTCCTTTAACTTCCAACTCATATTTCATATAATTTGAAGAAGTCATTTTATCTTCTCTCATGAAAATCATTGAGTTGCATAAAGTTTCGAATCTGAAATATTTTCAAATGGAATTCAAATCTTTTCAAATCCCTTTTTCATTTAATTAAATGGAAGAAGTCATATCATCTTCACTCTATGGTTTTTGCGATGAAATGGATTTGAATTCATGAAGTTCAAAATGCAAGATGAAAGTTTGGGAAAATCATTTCATTCCATTTCATTCAACTTTTCAAGAGTTTCAAATTCCACTCAATTTCAATCAACCAATCACCCAAACAATCAAAAAAATATCAAAACTATTTGTTTAATATAACATTCCAAAATTTAGAATTTTGGGATGTTACATATGTAGAGATAGACCCCATTGTTTTATCCTTAGAAGAAACGATACATGCGTGTCGGTTCCCCTTTTGTCATTGGGATCAAGCACCGTAAGATGGAACCCACTACAAAGCACCTCTTCCCATTGCAAGGTAAATAGATCAAGTTGGCTAAACAAAACCCAAATATCGAAGAAGAAATACAAGGCTATAAGCAATCATGCATAAAAGATATCAAAGAAACTCAAATACTTTCATGGATATAAAAAGATAGATCCAATCATAAACTCAAAGTTCATTGATCCCAACAAACACACCCCAAAAGAGTTACATCATATGGATCTCCAAGAGGTCATTGTATTGAGAATCAAGAGAGAGAGAGAGAGAGAGAGAGAGAGAAAGGAAGCCAAATAGCTACTAACTACGGAACCGAAGGTCTACAAAGAACTACTCACGCATCATGGGAGAGGCACCAATGGAGGTGGTGAACCCCATCCGAGATGGTGTCTAGATTGGATATGGTGGTTCTGGACTCTGCGGCAGCTAGATCAATATTTTGTTGACTCCCCTAGGGTTTTGGGAATATTGGGGTATTTATAGAGCAAAGAGGTGGTATGGGGGGGCACCCGAGGTGGGCACAACCCACTAGGGACCGCTTGGGCCTCCTGGCGCACCCTGGTGGGTTGTGCCCCCTGTGGGCACTCCCCAGGCACATCCAGGGCCCGTTGTGTTCCTTCTGGCCCATAAAAATTCTCGATAAAGTTTCGTGGCATTCGGACTCCGTTTGATATTGATTTTCCGCGATGTAAAAAACATGGAAATAAACCACAACTGGCACTTGGCACTATGTCAATAGGTTAGTACCAAAAAATGATATGAAATGACTACAAAATGATTATAAAACATCCAAGATTGATAATATAACAACATGGAACAATAAAAATTATAGATATGTTGGAGACGTATCAGCATCCCCAAGCTTAACTCCTACTCGTCCTCGAGTAGGGAAGTGATAAAAACAGAACTTTTGATGTGGAACGCTGCCTAACATGTCATATCATATTTCTTTCTTTATAGCATGTACATTTGGACTTTTATATTGTTCAAAGCAATGTCTAGTTTTGACATGATAATTTAAATACTCAAGCAACCATGTCTTTCAAAATATGAACGCTAAAATAAGCTATCCCTAGCCCATCATGCTCAACCCGATCCATTCATGAAACACCTCGCATATTAGCTACATCCAATACTCAATTACGATCATATTGCCTCCTAGTTGGTGCTTTTACAAGAGAAGATGGAGACTCAAATTCAAAAATAAAAATTGCATAAAGTAAAAGAAAGGCCCTTCGGAGAGGGAAGTAGGGATTTGTAGAGGTGCCAGAGCTCAAAGCAAAAAACTTAGAGATAAAAACATTTTGGGAGGTCTATCCATCCCACCAACGAAAATGACTTAGAGTTCCCAATACTTTCCATGCTTAGATATATCATAGGCGGTTCCCAAACAGAAAATAAATTTTATTCCTTTTCCACCATACTTTCACTTTCCATGGATAGCCGTATCCACGGTTGCACTCCATACCAACACTTTCCAAGGAATTTATCATTTGACAACATAAAGTAAATTCATTTCTTTCATTTCGGGACTAGGCATCCCTAATACCTTGGCCTTACTCTCGTGCAATGACAAGTGAATAAACACTCATCGTGAGAATAACACATCTAGCATGGAAAATATTAGCAACCCCCCACCACTCCGCGAGCGAAACGAACACACAAAAGAGAAGTTTATTTTTGAAAATTAGAGATGGCACGTGCAAATTTGCTTAGAACCGCAAAAGAATACCGCATATAGGTAGATATAGTGGACTCATGTGGTAAAACTAGTTTAAAGGTTTTTGGATGCACAAGTAGTGATCATACTTAGTGCAAAATGAAGGCTAGCAAAAGATTGAGCAGCGACCAACCAAGAAACGAATAATCTCATAAGCGAGCATTAAGCATAACTAACACTGAATAATGCACCACAAGTAGGATATAATTTCATTGCATAACTATTGACTTTCATGCTTGCATAGGGAATCACAAACCTTAACACCAATATTCTTACTAAAGCATAATTACTCATCAAGATGACTCACATATCACATCATCATATCTCAAAACTATTACTAATAATCAAGTTTATTTTGTCCAATGATCTTCATGAAAGTTTTTATTATATCCTTCTTGGATATCTATCACTTTGGGACTAATTTTCATGTGTTGATTTTGACAATCTCAAACAAATATAAGTGAAGATGATGAGCATAATATTTCTTTCTATCAAATTAATTTAAGTGAAGCAAGAGAGAATTTCTTGAATATTTTACTAACTCTCAAATAAATCTAAGTGAAGCAAGAGAGCAATTATTCAAAAATACTACCGTGCTCAAAAAGATATAAGTGAAGCACTAGACCAAGTCCATAGCTCATAAAAATTGAAGTGAAGCATAGAGAGCAATTCTAACAAGTCATGACATAATTTTGGCTCTCTCTAATAGGTGTGTCCAGCAAGGGATCAAGACTTAAAACAAGAAATAAAACAAGTGAAGACTCATATCATACAAGACGCTCCAAGCAAAACACATATTATGTGATGAATAAAAATATAGCTTCGAGTAAAATACCGATGGTCATTAGAAGAAAGAGGGGATGCCACTCGGGGGCAGCCCCAAGCTTAGTTGGTTGCTCTTTTTTGGATAATAGCTTGGGATGTCGGGCATCCCCAAGCTTAGCCTCTTATACTCCTTATTCCTTCAACCATCGTAAGATAACCCAAAACTTGAAAACTTCAATCACACAAAACTCAACAAAACCTTCATGAGATTCGTTAGTATAAGAATAATAAATCACTACTATAAGTGTTGTATCAAACCAATTCATATCACTTCAACAAAATCCGGGTGAATACCAATCATCTTAAGATCTTCTTTATTACTATTACTAGAGGTTGCACCCTTGTTCTTGGTAGCTCTACCAATCTTTATGGGAGTTTTTTTGATTGTTTTAGCGGAAGTTAAAGCCGTGCTTAGATTACTAAAAATTTCTTCTAATTTATAAATTTGAGATGGGATTTCTTCTATTCTTTCATGAATTACGGTACCCTTTTCCCTTAACAACTTAAGAATATATCCCGCTTTTGATCCAATATTGGTGGCAAAATTATGCATCTTTTTATCTATAATTTCCATATGATCTTCGGTGAGCATTTTCTTTTCAATAGCATCTAGTCTTTCCATAACATGCTCAAGAGTCAAAGTTGCTTCATTAATCATGAGGGGTGGTGAGCCCACTAAATTTCCCATAGCATCAAAGGCATCAAGAGAAGGACACATCAAGAAATTTCCACCGGTAATCGTATCAAGGACGAATCTATACCAAGTGGTGATGCCAACATAAAAACAACAATGGATTGCTTATGGGTACATCTATTATGAGCATTGCAAATCCTATACCAAGCATCTTTTATATTTTATCCTCCCCTTTGTTTAAAGTTGAGAACCTCGTTCTCAGGAGTGCAAGCTATAGAGAAAGAACTATCCACAATGATAATAATGGCAAACAAGGTTGCACACAATGACAGATCTGGCAAGAAAATGACGAACAGAAAAAGAGAGGCGATTAAAACGGCATTTTTTTGTGAAGTGGGGGAGAGAAAAACGAGAGGCAAATGGCAAATAATGTAAATTGTGAAGATATGAGATTTGTCATTAGGAACCTCGTATGTGTTTAAGATCCTCCCTGGCAACGGCGCCAGAAATTGGCGAGTTGACGGGAGACTATCTTGACTTGATCTTCCCCGGCAACAGCGCCAAAAATTCCTTTTGATGTCGCTTGAAGCTACGTCGATATTTCCCCAAAGAGGAAGGTATGATGTAGCACAGCGGCGGTAGGTATTTCCCTCAGATGTGAAACCAAGGTTATCGAACCAGTAGCAGAACCAAACAACACAACGTAAACAACACCTACACACAAATGACAACTTCTCACAACCCGACGTGTTAAAGGGGTTGTCAATCCCTTCCAGGGTACGGCGTCTCAAGATAGGCAAACAGACATGAGGTAAATTTGTAGTAGATTGATAGATCAAATGCCAAATAAATAAATAAGAATAAATTGCAGCAAGGTATTTTGGGGTTTTTAGGTCGAGTAGATCGGAAAATAAACGCAAAGGAAAATAGATCGCAAAGGCAAATAATATGAGAAAGAGACCCGGGGCCATAGGTTTCACTAGTGGCTTCTCTCGAGAAAAATAGCAAATGGCGGGTCAACAAATTACTGTTGGGTAATTGATAGAACTTCAAATACTCATGACGATATGCAGGCAATGATCATTACATAGCCATCACGTCCAAGATTAGTAGACCGACTCCTGCTTGCATCTACTACTATTACTCCACACATCGACCGCTATCCAGCATGCATCTAGTGTATTAAGTTCATGGAGAAACAGAGTTATGCAATAAGAATGATGACATGATGTAGACAAGATCTATCTACTTAGAGATAGACCCCATATTTTTATCCTTGGTAGCAACAATACATACGTGTCAGTTCCCCTTTTGTCACTCGGATCAAGCACCGTAAGATTGAACCCACTACAAAGCACCTCTTCCCATTGCAAGATAAATAGATCAAGATGGCCAAACAAAACCAAAATATCAGAGAAGAAATACGAGGCTATAAGCAATCATGCATAAAAGAGTTCAAAGAAACTCAAATACTTTCATGGATATAAAAATATAGATCTGATCATAAACTCAAAGTTCATCGATCCCAACAAACACACGCAAAAGAGTTACATCATATAGATCTCCAAGAGACCATTGTATTGAGAATCAAGGGAGAGAGAGAGAGAGAGGAAGCCATCTAGCTACTAAGTACGGACCCGAAGGTCTACAAAGAACTACACACGCATCATCGGAGAGGCACCAATGGAGGTGGTGAACCCCATCCGAGATGGTGTCTACATTGGATCTGGTGGTTCTGGACTCTGAGGCAGCTGGATCAATATTTTGTCGCCTCCCCTAGGTTTTTGGGAATATTGGGGTATTTATAGAGCAAAGATGCGGTTCGGGGGGCACCCAAGGTGGGCACAACCCACCAGGATGCGCCCTGGTGGGTTGTGCCCCCCTTGGGGCACCCCCCAGGCATAGCCAAGGCCCGTTGTGTTCTTTCTGGCCCATAAAAATTATCTGTAAAGTTTCATGGCATTTGGACTCTGTTTGACATTGATTTTCTGTGATCTAAAAAACATGGAAAAACAGCAACTGGCACTTGGCACTATGTCAATAGGTTAGTACCAAAAAATGATATAAAATGATTATCAAACATCCAAGATTGATAATATAATAGCATGGAATAATCAAAAATTATAGATACGTTGGAGACGTATCACGCGCCCAGGGGGTAGGGCGCGCCCCCACCCTTGTGGGCCCCTCGTGCACCTCCTGACCTAATTCTTTCGCCTATATATTCCTATATATCCCCAAACCATAGAGGCATCCACGAAAACACTTTTCCACCACTGCAACCTTCTGTACCCATGAGATCCCATCTAGGGACCTTTTCTGGCACTCCGCCGGAGGCGGATTCGATCACGGAGGGCTTGTACATCAACTCTATTGCCCTTTCGATGAAGCGTGAGTAGTTTACCATAGACCTACGGGTTCGTAGCTAGTAGCTAGATGGCTTCTTTTCTCTCGCTTTCATTCTCAATACCATGTTCTCCTCGATGTTCTTGGAGATCTATTTGATGTAATACTTTTTTGCAGGTGTTTGCCGAGATCCGATGAATTGTGGATTATAATCAGCTTATCTATGAATATTATTTGAATCTTTTCTGAATTCTTTTATGCATGATTTGATATCTTTGAAATTATCTTCAAACTATCGGTTTGGTTTGGCCAACTAGATTGGTTTTTCTTGCAATGGGAGAAGTGCTTAGCTTTGGGTTCAATCTTGCGGTGTCCTTTCCCAGTGACAGTAGGGGCATCAAGGCACGTATTGTATTGTTTCCATTGGGCATAAAAATGGGGTTTTCATCATATTTCTTGAGTTAATTCCTCTACATCATGTCATCTTGCTTAATGTGTTACTCCGTTCTTTATGAACTTAATACTCTAGATGCATGTTGGATAGTGGTCAATGTGTGGAGTAATAGTAGTAGATACAGAGTCGTTTCGGTCTACTTGACACGGACGCGATGCGTATATTTATGATCATTTCCTTAGATATCATCATAACTTTGCGCTTTTCTATCAATTGCTTGGGGAAAATTTGTTCACCCATCGTATTATTTGCTATCTTGAGAGAAGCCTCTAGTGAAACATATCGCCCCCGGGTCTATTTTCCATCGTATTAGTTTCCGATCTGCTATTTTGCAATCTTTTACTTTCTCATCTATAAACCAAAAATACCGGAGATATTTACTTTACTTTATAGTTTATCTATCTCTATCAGATCTCACTTTTGCAAGTAACTGTGAAGGGATTGACAACCCCTTTATCGCGTTGGGTGCAAGTTGTTTGATTGTTTCTGCAGGTATTCCGTGACTTGTGCATTGTCTCCTACTTGATTGATACCTTGGTTCTCAAACTGAGGGAAATACTTATCTCTACTTTGATGCATCACCCATTCCTCTTCAAGGGAAAAACCAATGCAAGCTCAAGAAGTAGCAGGAAGAATTTCTAGCGCCGTTGTCGGGGAGATATAAGCTAAGTCAAGACATACCAAGTACCCATCATAACCTCTCATCTCTTGCATTAAATTATTCGCCATTCGCCTCTCGTTTTCCTCTCCCCCACTTAAAAAATGATTTTCAAGAAGATTTGCCTTTTTCTTCGCCCTTCTTTCGTTCGATCTTATGTTTGCTTGTGTTGCCATGTGCCTTCTATTTGCTTGTATCTTCGCTTGCTAAAAATCTATTGATATGGATCCTCATCCACTTGCTAATCTTTTTAAAAGATTCGATTTTGATGAACCAATTGCTAGTGAGTTGAGTGCACTAGATTATATTTATGAGGTTTTGCTTGAAATTCGTGAATCTGAAAATTGTGTTGAAGTGTTGAAAGAAGAAATTTATGAAGTGATTCACGATAGGTCCTTGAATGAAAACCATGATTGCAATGATATTATTATAAATTCTATTATTGTCAATTGTGTTAATGATATGCAAAACCCTAAGCTTGGGGATACTAGATTTACGATGTCCACTATTTGTTGCAATGATCATGATTGGGGTGATTATTCTTCTTATAATCTTGAAAATTTATTTAAGTCCTGTGGTGAATATCAGATTGATAATAATGTTTGCAATAATACTGAAAGTGGGTTTTGAAGAGTGTCAACTTTAGATCCCTTATATTTGGATAATGTTCAATCTTATGAATTTTTTGATAAAAGTGGGTTCAGAGAGGTCATGACTTTATTTTATAATAATCCCACTATTTCGGAAGAGTATCAACTTTGCATGCATGTGGATCATGAAGAGAATATTTTATGTGATAGTTATATTGTTGAATTTGAATATGATCCTACTTGTAATTATTATGAGAGACGATAATATGGTTGTAGAAAACCTCATGTTACTAAATTACCTCTCATTATGTTGAGATTGCTATTGTTTCTTTCTTTTTACTTGCATATGCTAGTTCTTGCTTGTCTTCATAATTTGTTTTCTTATAAAATGCCTATGCATAGGAAGTATGTTAGGCTTAAATTTGTTTTTCACATGCTACATGATGCTCTGTTCGTGTTTCAATTGCTATCTTTCATGTGAGCATCATTGAAATCTCAATGCCTAGCCATGGCTGTTAAACAATAGCGCTTGTTGGGAGGCCA
Organism: Triticum dicoccoides; assembly: GCF_002162155.2. NCBI lineage: Eukaryota > Viridiplantae > Streptophyta > Magnoliopsida > Poales > Poaceae > Triticum > Triticum dicoccoides. The sequence goes on along the minus strand of NC_041386.1, from coordinate 415,105,843 downwards.
CCCAACTTTGTTTTTACTTTTGCTTTTTAGGTTCTGTTTTGCAATAAATAATTCATCTAGCCTCTGGTTAGATGTGATTTTTTTTGTGTTTTAATTAGTGTTTGTGCCAAGTAAGACCTTTGGGATAGCTTACGGTGATAGTTGATTTGATCTTGCTGAAAAACAGAAACTTTTGCGCCCAGGAAAATAATTTTCATTTTTCGCAGTAGCACAATAAAAATACTGATTCTTTTTGCAGAAGATTAACAAACAAATTGCTTATGATGTTCTAATGTTTCAGAATTTTTGAAGTTACAGAAGTATTGGAACTAGCCAGATTGCTACATACTGTTCTGTTTTTGACAGATTTTGTTTTCTATGTGTTGTTTGCTTATTTTGATGATTCTATGGGTAGTATCGGGGGGTATGAACCATGGATAAGTTGGAATACAGTAGATATTGCATCAGTATAAATAAAGAATGAGTTCACAACATTACCAAAAGTGGGATTTATTTTCTTATACTAACGGAGCTTATGAGATTTTCTGTTGAGTTTTGTGTTGTGAAGTTTTCAAGTTTTGGGTAAGGATTTGATGGCCTATAGAACAAGGAGTGGCAAGAGCCTAAGCTTGGGGATGCCCAAGGCACCCCAAGGTAATATTCATGGACAACCAAGAGCCTAAGCTTGGGGATGCTCTGGAAGGCATCCCCTCTTTCGTCTTCATCTATCGGTAACTTTACTTGAGGCTATATTTTGATTCACCACATGATATGTGTTTTGCTTGGAGAGTCTTGTATGATTTCAGTTTTTGCTTTTTAGTTTGCCACAATCATCCTTGCTGTACACACCTTTTGAGAGGGACACGCATGAATTGTGATTTATTAGAATACTCTATGTGCTTCACTTATATCTTTTGAGATAGGCAATATTTCTCTAGTGCTTCACTTATACCTTTTTAGAGCACGACGGTGGTTTTATTTTATAGAAATTAATGAACTCTCATGCTTAACTTTTATTATTTTGAGAGTCTTTAAACAACATGGTAATTTGCGTTGGTTATAAATTTAGTCCTAATATGATAGGCATCCAAGAGGGATATAATAAAAACTTTCATATAAAGTGCATTGAATACTATGAGAAGTTTGATTCCTTATGATTGTTTTGAGATATGAAGATGGTGATATTAGAGTCATGCTAGTGAGTAGTTGTGAATTTGAGAAATAGTTGTGTTAAGGTTAGTGGGTCCCGTAGCATGCACGTATGGTGAACCGTTATGTAACAAAGTTGGAGCATGAGATATTTTTTGATTTTCTTCCTTATGAGTGACGGTCGGGGACGAGCGATGGTCTTTTCCTACCAATCTATCCCCCTAGGAGCATGCACATAGTACTTTGTTTCGATGACTAGTAGATCTTTGCAATAAGTATGTGAGTTCTTTATGACTAATGTTGAGTCCATGGATTATACGCACTCTCACCCTTCCACCATTGCTAGCCTCTCTAGTACCGCAAAAATTTCACCGGTACCATAAACCCACCATATGCCTTCCTCAAAACACCACCATACCTACCTATTATGGCATTTCCATAGCCATTCTGAGATATATTGCCATGCAACTTTCCACCATTCTATTTATTATGACATGCATCATCATTGTCATATTTCTTTACATGATCTTGTAGTTGACATCGTATTTGTGGCAAAGCCACCTTTCATCATTTTTATACATGTCGCTCTTGATTCATTGCACATCCCGGTACACCACCGGAGGCATTCATATAGAGTCATATTTTGTTCTAGTATCGAGTTGTAATTCTTGAGTTGTAAGTAAATAAAGTTGTGATGATCTTCATTATTAGAGCATTGTCCCATGTGAGGAAATAAACGAAAGAGAGAAAAGGCCAAAAAAAGAGAAAGCCCAAAAATGAGAGAAAAAGAGAGAAGGGGCAATATTACTATCCTTTTACCACACTTGTGCTTCAAAATAGCACCATGATCTTCATGATGGACAGTCTCCTATATTGTCACTTCCATATACTAGTGGGAATTTTCATTATAGAACTTGGCTTGTATATTCCAACAATGGGCTTCCTCAAATTGCCCTAGGTCTTCATGAGCAAGCAACTTGGATGCACAACCACTTAGTTTTCTTTTTTAAGCTTTCATAAACTTATAGCTCTAGTGCATCCATTGCATGGCAATCCCTACTCACTCATATTGATATCTATTGATGGGCATCTCCATAGCCCGTTGATACGCCTAGTTGATGTGAGACTATCTCCTTCTTTTTGTCTTCTCCACAACCACCTTCTATTCCACCTATAGTGCTATGTCCATGTCTCATCCTCATGTATTGCGTGAAAGTTGAAAAAGTTTGAGAACATCAAAGTATGAAACAATTGCTTGTCTTGTCATCGGGGTTTTGCATGATTTGAGTATTTTGTGTGATAAAGATGGAGCATAGCCAGACTATACGATTTTGTAGGAATAATCTTTCTTTGGCCATGTTATTTTGAGAATACATAATTGCCTTGTTAGTATGCTTGAAGTATTATTCTTTTTATGTCAATATTAAACTTTTGTTTTGAATCTTACGGATCTAAACATTCATGACACAATAAATAAATTACATGGATAAATATGTTAGGTAGCATTCTAGATCAAAAAATTTGTTTTTATCATTTACCTACTTGAGGACGAGCAGGAATTAAGCTTGGGGATGCTTGATACGTCTCCAATGTATCTATAATTTTTGATTATTCCATGCTATTATATTATCTGTTTTGGATGTTTTATATGCATTAATATGCTATTAGGAACAGTAAAACTGCACCTAATTCCTGTCCTCTCGGTAATTAGGCTTTTCTGTCCATTGGATTTTGCCTATTGGGCATTTTTCAACATTGGATTTGCGTTTAACTGTAAGGCAATAGCAAAGTGGCCTAAATGTGGCGACGGCTGCTGCTCCGGTAGCTTTTTTGGAGTCCCTGGTTAATTGGGCTCCATCAGCCCATTTTCCTAGCCCAATGCAATGAACAAACCTCAGCGAGTACCGCTGCACCACCTAGAAAAATCGCTCCAGAGAGGAGGTGCGGTCGATACAAAGAGCAGTCAATCGAGGGCATCTAGCACGGGATGCGGGTCGCGAGTCGATCGAGAGGATCCTGCACCGGGGGCCGGTCCTTTCAACCGGTGGGCGATAATGGAGATCGGTGCTCCCGGCTAGCTGGAGGTGGCCGCGCCTAGCAACCAAGATCGCGGACAGAGGACGGATGGGGGTTGTGGCGGCTCTCCACGGACCACGGTCATGGAGAGGCTTCACCAGCGGAAAGATGCATGGAAAGTCAGGGGTAGTAACTATCAAGAGATTTAGTGCTCGCCTGATGCAATACGATCAGGGTATTAGGGAAGTTAGAACCAGGTCTTCCTTTCCTCAGTTTTACTATATATGACCAATCAATTGTCAACCAAAGCAGAGTACGGGTGGAACTAAGTAGTAAATTTTCACTTATTGTTTCTACCTAAGGGAAATTTCCAGAGATTTTTTGTTTAATAGTGGGTAGTACATATAGCTCGGGTATTTGGCTACCAATTTCCTATGTAGTCACTTGACTACATAGCCAGTCTTCACCAAGCCACTGATGGTGCGAGGATGGTGATAGGAAGATGAGAGGATGAGGACCGAAAGATGGGAAGGTGAGTCGAGATGGAATATGTATGGGCGCCATGGCGTGCCTTACTTAGGTTGATCCTCTCTTTTACACGACTTCCCCAGCCTGGCCCATGCCCTCTATTGGTGGAACCAATGGGGACTTCACATTGGCCTTCTACAGGTTCAATCTTTGTGTGTATCTACAACGTACATTTATATGTTGCACTGCAAATATTGGTTAATTTTCTCCCTAGAGGGTTGCAAAGCGATGTGACCAGGTTGCTGGCCGTTATTATCATTAACATGCATATGTATATACTATAGTGTTTGTTAGGTGATAGATGTTCTTAACTGTTTTATTGGTTAGATGAAAATGTTTCTAGCATTGGTTAATTGGTGGGAAAAAGAACCATATTGTGTGGTAAAACTGACATGCTAAAAATGTTCCACATTTAGCACTTTGTTGATTCTACCATCATCTATTTTGGGTTGTAATCTCACTTTCAACTTCTAATTTACCTCCTATATTGTCATTATTGAGGTGTTCTAAGTACTGCAATAGTTATAAATTATCATTTTAGTTGTTGATATCAATTTTAATTTCTATGTATGCATAAGACTGAATTTGAAAAAATAAATAATGCATTGATCTTTTATTCAATATCTTTTCTACAATCGTTCATTAATTTAGCGTTTCTCATGATACATCTACTTGAGATTCTTCTAAGTGCCTTATATGAGTGCTTTATTAAATTTTCTACTATTAATACTATCAAAATGAATGTGAAACATTTGTTGTTGTTATGCTTAGAAAGCCTTCACCTTAGCCACAGATGATGGCCATCCATGTGTATGCGTGTGCTAATTTTTAGTTGTGATATTGCAGGTGCATGATGCTGATATGTTGAGGTTCTTATTTGCATTCCAACACAACAAGATATCCTATGAAAGGTTTCATGTTCCTATTTGCAGTTTAATCGTTTGCTACTTGGAGGCGAGCAGAGGGAAGGCATCTCATTTTAGGTTACAGAGGACTCGTGTTATGTATTGTATTGTGATGCAACCGCATCCAGTTTACATTTGGCTTATTGGAAGCAAAGATGCCTATAGACACCTGACTTCTTATATAGCTATGTTCAATCAATAGATCAAGGATTCTCCAAAGCTCTGCTTTCGAGGTACGCCTTTATAACTTTATGGATTCCAAGGAATTACAAAGTCATATTACTCAACAAAAATTCTTAGATAACTCGGCATTTCAATTCCTGAAAAGTTGATTTTTATGCAAGTTTAAGCAACTTATTTCATATTTAACATCAATATTCAATGCCATCATATATTAATGAAATTTCCTATGATTATAGTTGAAAATAGACGGGTGAGGCAACGAGCACCATCAATGATCTAGTTTGATATTATTTTTGGGACTAACCTATTAACTGTAGCGACCAGACCTCAAACGGTCCAATCTCTGTGCTCAGGTGTCATCCCTGGATCAGTAATGCTGACACCACACAGTACTTGAAGGATTTATAATAGAGTAGCAATCACACACTTATTACATCGAGTGCCTCAAAAGAGAACTTATTACAATAAATATGGCTTAAGGCCATATAATAACGATAACAACGGAAGGCTTGGGAGATAAGTGAGTCCATCAACTCCAACGACATCACTGAGTATAGAACCACAACCTAAAGGCACCTTACTCGTCGTCTGAAAAGTCTGCAACATGAACGCTGCAGCCCGAAACGGGTCAGCACATGGAATATGCTGGCAATGTAACACATAGAGAGCAATGAAGGAATAAGACTATACTATATGCATATTTTGCCGGTGGAAAGCTCTATGGTTGCAGTTTTGCGTAAAGCCAATTTTTCCCTACTGCAAAGGAATAAATTTTATTTAACTATCATGGTGATTGTTAAACATTGAGAGTGTAGACACCCTCTCAATCCCGATTAAACATCATCATTAAAACCCAACAAAATTAATTAGAGTAACATGATGAGATTCACATGATAATCCAAGTACTAGATACTCAAGATGTCCATAACCGGGGACATAGCTAACCATGATTAGTTTATACACTCTACAGAGGTTTGCGCACTTTTCCCCACAAGACTTGATCTCCTCCGCTGGGATTCTCGCACTACATGGTGTTTGAGAAACAGATGACCAAGACATAGTCTTTCAAAAGCGCTAGCACCTTACGAACGGGTAGACCGTTACACCTACTTTCCCCTACATCTGCTAGTCTACCACTGTAAGAGTTCGCATGACTTAATCAACTATGCTAGAGCCCATAGTAGCTTGTAGATGCACACGGAAGTTTCTAGTATGAATAATCTCATGATCCCTTTGAGCCTAGGTGGCGGTCCAAAAGAAAAACAGGCAATCGCTAGAATACCCAGGTGCCTCAATCCACCCAGATGTGTATTTAAGTTGCCACCTTAGATAAACCGTTAATTTAACAAACTCACATCTGTCATGGATTTCACTCACCCAATCCACGTCTACTAGCATAGCATGGCATAATAAGCAAACATAGAAATAACTCCCAAAGGTTTGATAATAAGACAAGTGATAGGTACTACCTCATCTAGTTCCCAAACCCACAATTTAATTAGATCCTAATCATGCAATGTGTGAGGATTGATCTAATGCAATAAAACTGGGAAGTAGGAGGTATGATCAAAGTGTTACTTGCCTTGCTGATGATCCGCAAAACCTAGCGACTCGTAGTAGCAAGCGGCGCACTCCGGGTACTCTATCGCATACAAACAAGCATACAATAAGTACTCATCTAATGCACAGGTAAAGATCAAATAAGAGATCTAACCAGAAAGTTCAACTTAAGAACTCCGGTTGGCAAAAAGAACCAAATCGAACGAAGCAACGAAAGACAAACGGCAAAAGAAACAAGCTTCGTTTACTATTCTGGATCTAGGTCAAATTTTACAGAGGCAAAAACTTGCTGGAGTTGGTTAAACGGAAAGAGGGTTTCGAGACGAAACTCCAGGCGCTTGAATCGCCTCATTCCGATAAACGAGCGAAAAGTTATACTAAAACGAAAATCAGATCAGAAATCGCGATCAGAAAAATCACGGATTTAATCCGAGAAAAAGAAAAATGACGAACAGATTAACAAACGAACGTTCGTTATCTGGATCTAAACGATGAATGCGTGCATTAAAACGAACGAACAACCGAACGCTCGCTAAATAAACTAAACCGGAAAAATAAACTGAACCGGAGAAAAAAACGGATCTAGGCTTTTGAAAAAAACCGATTGGTTTTCTTCGTGAAAACCGAGGTAACAGCGGCCACCTCGGGCGGCTCCGGCGAACGACAGCGGGACGACGCGGCTCCGGTGCGGCGGCGGCGGCGCTCCTGGCGGGTAGGGTTTCGGCTAGGTTGCGGTTCCGCTAGGGCCCTCGCGGATATAAAAGGCCGGCCGGGCCAGGTGTCGTGGTCGGACACGGCCCGGTTAGGTCGGTTCGACTTTTTTTATATAATTATGCTCAGAAAAAAACAAAAAGAATACTAAACGGACTCCAAAAATCATAAAATAAATTTTCCCCGGCTTCTAAAATCAAGCCGCACAGGATGAACATTTATTTGGCGCCTAAATGCAATTTTGAAAAACGTGCATTTTTCCTAAATAAAATAGCAAATAAATCCAAAATAAAATCTTATTTGATTTTTTATTAAATCCTCAATATTTCTTTATTTGGGAAATTCATTTTATTCCCTCTCTCATATTTTGATAATAGAAATAATTGAAGATAAAATAAATAAAATTAAATGATCCTATTTTCAAAATTTGAGAAACTCAAATATGAAAATAACGAAATCCCCAAGTCTCTCCGAGGGTCCTTGAGTTGCGTAAATTTTTTAGGATCAACCTAAATGCAATAAAATATGATATGCAATGATGATCTAGTGTATAACATTCCAAAATGAAATTTTGGGATGTTACAAACCTACCCCCCTTAAGATGAATCTCGCCCTCGAGATTCGGGTTGGCTAGAAAATAGGTGAGGGTGGTCCTTCAGCAATTCTTCCTCTCATTCTCAGGTGGCTTCATCCTCCGTGTGGTGGCTCCAGTGAACTTTGCAAAACTTTATATCCTTGCTGCGGGTGACTCGACTGGCATACTCAAGAATCTTGACTAGTTTCTCCTGATAGGTCAAATCACCGTCCAACTGAATCGCTTCCAGCGGCACTGTATCTCTCAGCGGTATATCAGCCATCTCTGCATGGCACTTCTTCAACTGGGAAACGTGGAATACATCGTGAACTCCTGACAATCCTTCGGGCAATTCCAACTTGTAGGCTACTTCTCCCATGTGTTCCAAAACCTTGTATGGTCCTACAAAATGTGGTGCTAACTTTCCCTTAACTCCAAAGCGCTTAACTCCTCGAAGTGGAGATACTCGAAGATAAACTTGGTCTCCAACTTCGTAAACTGTCTCCTTGCGTTTTGAATCTGCGTAGCTCTTCTGCCTGGATTGGGCTACGTTGAGCCTATCGCGAATACATTTCACCTTCTGTTCAGACTCCTTAATCAGATCCGGTCCAAACAACTCTCGGCCTCCAACTTCATCCCATGACAATGGTGTTCCGCACCTTCTTCCGTACAAAGCTTCAAAAGGGGCCATCTTCAAACTGGATTGATAACTATTGTTGTAAGAGAACTCTGCGTATGGCAAATTCTCGTCCCAACTAGATCCATAATCTAGCGCACAAGCTCTCAGCATATCCTCCAAAATCTGATTGACTCTCTTGGTCTGTCCATCTGTCTGCGGATGGAAGGCTGTATTGAACTCTATCCTAGTACCCAAAGTTTCATGCAACTGATTCTAGAATTTTGAGGTAAACTAGGTTCCTCTATCTGATACAATGCTCCTTGGAACTCCATGCAGACACACGATCCTGGTCATGTATATCTTTGCTAACTTGGCACTGGTATAGGTAGTCTTCACTGGGATGAAATGAGCTACCTTTGTCAAATGATCGACTACAACCCATATCGAGTCATAGCCTGAACGTGTTCTGGGCAATCCTGTGATAAAATCCATGCCTAACTTATCCCACTTCCATTCGGGTATTGGCAATGGTTGTAGGAATCCTGCCGTCTTCTGATGCTCTGCCTTTACTCTCTGACATACATCACAAACTGCTACATACTCCGCAATATCCTTCTTCATTGCGGTCCACCAGAAAGTATCCTTCAAATCCAAATGCATCTTGGTATTTCTTGGGTGAATCGAATATGGTGAATCATGGGCCTCTTGCAGAATCAACTTCCTGATCTCCGGGTCATTGGGCACATAAACACGGTCTTCAAACCATAAGGTATCGTGCTCATCCTCACGAAATCCTTTGGCTTTTCTTTTGCTCATTTTCTCCTTAATAGAAGCGATCTCCTTGTCAGTCCTTTGGGCTTCTCTGATCTTATCCATCAAAGTAGACTGAATTTCCAATGCTGCTACATAGCCTCTCGGTACTATCTCCAAACATAGCTCATGAAGATTTTCGGCTAACTCCCTTGGTAAATCTCCCGTCATTAGGGTGTTGACATGGCTCTTATGGCTCAGCGCATCGGCTACTACGTTAGCCTTTCTGGGGTGATAATGCAATCTCATATCGTAATCCTTGATGAGCTCCTACCATCGCCTTTGCCTGAGATTCAACTCCTTCTGCGTGAAAATATACTTCAAACTCTTGTGATCCATGTACACCTCGCAATGGTTTCCAATGATAAAATGTCTCCAAGTCTTCAATGCATGCACTACGACTGCTAACTCCAAATCATGCGTGGCATAATTTAACTCATGAGGCTTAAGGTGTCGTGAGGCATATGATACAACTCTTCCTTCCTGCATAAGCACTGCTCCAAGTCCTCGACGTGAAGCGTCGCAATACACCTCATAATCCTTGGTCTGATCTGGCAAAATCAACACTTGTGATGTAACCAAACGTTTCTTCAACTCCTAGAAACTGGCCTAACATTCCTTGGTCCATATGAACTCGGTATCCTTCTTCAACAACTCTGTCATAGGCTTTGCAATCTGCGAGAAATTTTCAATGAATCTCCGGTAGTATCATGCAAGTCCAAGAAAACTCCGGATCTCTCTAACTGTTGTTGGCGCTTCCCAATTTGTTACAGTGTTAACTTTAGTGGGATCTACTGCTATACCCTCTCCGGATATAACGTGTCCGAGAAATCCAACTTCCTTCAACCAAAACTCACATTTGCTAAACTTGGCATATAACTGATGTTCCCTGAGCTTACCAAGTACCAAACGCAAATGCTCCTTATGCTCCTCTTCATTCTTCGAGTAAACCAGGATATCATCGATGAACACTATGATGAACTTATCCAAAAACTCCATAAACACTTTGTTCATCATGTTCATAAAATATGCAGGTGCATTAGTCAGACCAAATGACATAACGGTATACTCGTACAACCCATACCTGGTGGTAAAAGCCGTCTTAGGTATATCCTGTTCTCGAATCTTCAACTGATGGTATCCTGATCACAGATCGATCTTGGAAAATACCTTAGCTCCTTGCAATCGATCAAACAGATCATTGATCATCGGTAGTGGGTACTTGTTCTTGATGGTTACTTCATTCAATCCTCGATAATCAACAACCATCCTTAACGATCCATCCTTCTTCTCCACTACAAGTACTAGTGATCCCCAAGACGAAGAACTTGGGTGGATATAACCTTTATCCAGTAACTCCTTAATCTGCTTCTTAATCTCTTCCAAATCCTTTGTGGGCATCCTATATGGTCTCTTAGATATTGGCCCTGTGCCTGGCAAAAGCTCAATCAAAAACTCAATATCTCTATCCGGTGGCATGCCTGGCAACTCCTTTGGAAATACATCAGGGAAATCCTTTACTACTGGTACTTCCTCCTGCACAATTCCTATTAACGAATTTACTTGAGTCCTTTTTGGCACATGTCGGGATACATACTTGATCCTTCTCCCTTCCGGGGTGGTAAGCAAAATTGACTTACTGGTGCAATCGATGTTTCCTCCATACATCGACAGCCAATCCATACCCAGAATTACATCCAAACCTTGTGATTCCAAAATGATTAAATCCGAGTGAAACACATGCCTGCCTATACTCAATGGCACTTGAAAACATCCCTTACTAGCCATATACTCTGCTCCTGGTGAGCTTACTAACATAGGTGTTCTAAGAACTTTGGTGGGTAGGTTATACTTATCCACAAATCCCCTTGATATGTATGAATGTGATGCACCAGTGTCGAAAAGAACGAGTGTAGTAAATGACTTAACCAAAAACTTACCGATTACTGCATCTGGCTGCTCTTCAACCTCCTCCACGTTAACGTGGTTCACCTGTCCCCTATTGAAAGGGTTCAGCTTCTTCCCAGATCTCCCATTGCCATTTCCATTCTGGGATTCAGGACATTCATTGGCATAATGTCCGGTCTTCTAGCACTTAAAGCAAGTGACTTGGCTCAGGTCTCTATTGGCTGGGGTTGATGGGTTGGTATGGTTCTGGCCATTGCTTCCTCCATTCCCATTACCATTCTTGGTGCCATTGTGATTGTGCGAGCTATCTCCTCCATGGGTATGCTGAAAATGTCCTCCCGGTCTAGGGGTAAAACGTGTCTTCTGCTAAGCTCCAGAATTGTACTTCCCTTGTCCATACTTCCTCTTGCGGTTCTCAATTTGCTGCTGCTTGCCTTCAATCATGAGAGCACGATCTACCAACTCCTGGTAGTTGTTGAAGGTTGCTACCATCAACTGCATGCTCAACTCATCATTCAGTCCTTCCAGAAACTTCTCCTGCTTAGTTGCATTCGTAGCAACGTCATCTGGGGCATAACGTGCTAGCTTACTAAAGTCCTCCACATACTGGCCAACTGTCCGTCCTCCTTGGCGCAAGTTGTGAAACTCTCGCTTCTTCATGGCCATAGCTCCTGCTGAAACATGGGCAGTATGGAAAGCCTGCTGGAATTGGTCCCATGTGACAGTGTCGATAGGGAAAGTGGCGGTGAAATTCTCCCACCATGATGCTGCGGGTCCTTCAAGCTGATGTGCAGCAAACTTCACCTTTTCCGCATCTGTGCATCCTGCCGTGGTCAACTCCCTTGTTGTCTTGTGGAGCCAATCATCTGCTACTATAGGCTCGGTACTACTGGAAAATACCGGCGGATTCAGCCTAAGGAAACGGGCTAAGTGATCAACAGGTGGTGGTGGTGGTGGTGGGTTATTGTTGTTGTTCCCCTGATTCTGATTCTGGACTAGCAACTACATCAATGTGTTCTGCTGCTGGATCAACTGGGTGAGCTCCGGTGGGAAGGTAAATTCGGAGTCACGCCTCGGAGGCATCTGAGGGTTTAGAAAAGATGAGATTTAAGAATAGAGAGGGGTCTAGAGAGAAAACACTACACATATGCACATGAGACAAAAGCAAACAATTCACTTCATTCAATCAAGCAAGGGCATACAATCGATCTAACTATTGCAAAAGTGCTCGGACTACTATATTTACATGGTGGACTACTACTACTAATGGGGTGGTCTACTAGAAATATTCTTCGGTTGCAGACTCCATGATATCTGCTCCAGCTTCATCAACACAGTCATCATCGCTATCGTCTGGGTCCGAGTCGGTGTCGCCGATGATGATGTAGTCTTCCGAGCGAATCTCCTTGGGTTCTTCTTCTTCTTCTACTGGTGTAGGGCCTCCCATAAATATTCCGATCTTCTTGATCAGATCGTCATTCTTCTCCACTAATACTTTGATTTCCTCTTCATAATCTTCATGTGTAGCCTTGAGTTCTTCCTCCAGTTCCTTGATTCTTGTCCTCGCCCTCTTCAGATCTATCATGTCGGCGCACATCTGGTTCTCCTGACATCGAATGTGCTGGTTTAACTCTTGAATAAAAGCTGCAACTGATCTATCCTTCCTGGTGCTGATCATCTCCCAGTGCTCATCTCGGCGCCCACAAATCTGGTAGATAGTATCCTTGAGATCATTGCGGTAAACTTCTCCAATGCGTCCCATGGCGATGTGAGCTGCCATGCTCTTTCCTAGACTCTAGGTTGGTGCATCAAAGGAAAACTCTATGGGCTTAGTGACTGGCATGAACATACATCCTGGAACTTGAACTTGAATCATCCAGCGCTCCTCTTCCGGTAAAGTGGCGTTGTAGGTTCTGGTGAAGCTTGGTACTCCTATGTTCAGATATCTAGTGACTTCCTTCAAGTGACGTTCAAAGGGTGTATCTTCATCCGGTTCCGTGAACTTGATCCTTGCATCCGCCACCCTAAAAGAGTAGAAAAGATGAGAAGTCAGAATGAGAAGAGTGAGTAGTGATCTAGGGATTTAGCTTAGTAGTCGTGTCCTACAGTTAGTGTGTGCTCTGATACCATCTTGTAGCGACCAGACTTCAAAAGGTCCAATATTTGTGCTCAGGTGTCGTCCCTGGATCAGTAATGCTAACACCACACAGTACTTGAAGGATTTATAAGAGAGTAGCAATCACAAACTTATTACATCGAGTGCCTCAAAAGAGAACTTATTACAATAAATATGGCTTAAGGCCATCTAATAACGATAACAACGGAAGGCTTGGGAGATAAGTGAGCCATCAACTCCAATGACATGACTAAGTATAGAACCACGACCTAAAGGCACCTTACTCATCGTCTGAAAAGTCTGCAACATGAACGTTGCAGCCCGAAATGGGTCAGCACATGGAATATGCTAGCAATGTAACACATAGAGAGCAATGAAGGAATAAAACTATACTATATGCATATTTTGCCGGTGGAAAGCTCTATGGTTACAGTTTTGCGTAAAGCCAATTTTTCCCTACTGCAAAGGAATAAATTTTATTTAACTATCATGGTGGTTGTTAAACATTAAGAGTGTAGACACCCTCTCATTCCCGATTAAACATCATCATTAAAACCCAACAAAATTAATTAGAGTAACATGATGAGATTCACATGATAATCCAAGTACTAGATACTCAAGATGTCCATAATCGGGGACACGGCTAACCATGATTAGTTTATACACTCTGCAGAGGTTTGCGCACTTTTCCCCACAAGACTCGATCTCCTTCGATGGGATTCTCGCACTACATGGTGTTTGAGAAACGGATGACCGAGACATAGTCTTTCAAAAGCGCTAGCACCTTACGAACGGGTGGACCGTTACACCTACTTTCCCCTACATATGCTAGTCTACCACTATAAGAGTTCGCACGACTTAATCAACTATGCTAGAGCCCATAGTAGCTTGTGGATGCACACGGAAGTTTCTAGTATGAATATCTCATGATCCCTTTGAGCCTGGGTGGCGGTCCAAAAGAAAAACAAGCAATCGCTGGAATACCCAGGTGCCTCAATCCACCCAGATGTGTATTTAAGTTGCCACCTTAGATAAACCATTAATTTAACAATCTCACATATGTCATGGATACACTCACCCAATCCACGTCTACTAGCATAGCATGGCATAATAAGCAAACGTAGAAATAACTCCCAAAGGTTTGATAATAAGACAGGTGATAGGTACTACCTCATCTACTTCCCAAACCCACAATTTAATTAGATCCTAGTCATGCAATGTGTGAGGATTGATCTAATGCAATAAAACTGGGTAGTAGGAGGTATGATCAAAGTGTTACTTGCCTTGCTGATGATCCATAAAGCCTAGCGATTCGAAGTAGCAAGCAGCGCACTCCGGGTACTCTATCGCAAACAAACAAGCATACAATAAGTACTCAACTAATGCATAGGTAAAGCTCAAATAAGAGATCTAACCAGAAAGTTCAACTTAAGAACTCCGGTTGGCAAAAAGAACCAAATAGAACGAAGCAACGAAAGACAAACGACAAAAGAAACAAGCTTCGTTACTATTCTGGATCTAGGTCAAATTTTATAGAGGCAAAAACTTGTTGGAGTTGGTTAAACGGAAAGAGAGTTTCGAGAAGAAACTCCAGGCGCTTGAATCACCTCATTCCGATAAACGAGCGAAAAGTTATACTAAAACGAAAATCGGATCAGAAACCGCGATCAGAAAAATCACGGATTTAATCCGAGAAAAAGAAAAATGACGAACAGATTAATGAACAAACATTCGTTATCTGTATCTAAACGATGAACGCGTTCGTTAAAACGAACGAACGAGCGAACGCTCGCTAAATAAACTAAACCGGAAAAATAAACCGAACCGGAGAAAAAAACGGATCTAGGTTTTCGAAAAAAATCGATTGGTTTTCTTCGCGAAAACCGAGGTAACAGCGGCTACCTCGGGCGGCTCTGGCGAACAACAGCGGGGCGGCGCGGCTCAGGTGCGGCAGCGGCGGGAGGCGGCGGCGCACGGACCGAGGCGGCGGCGACGCTCCTGGCGGCTAGGGTTTCGGCTAGGTTGTGGCTCCGCTCGAGCCCTCGCGGATATAAAAGGCCGGCCGGGCCAGGTGTCCTGGTCGGACACGGCCCGGTTAGGTCGGTTCGACTTTTTTTATATAATTACGCTGAGAAAAAAAACAAAAGGAATACTAAACGGACTCCAAAAATCCCGAACTAAATTTTCCCCCGCTTCTAAAATCAAGCCGCACATGATGAACATTTATTTGGGGCCTAAATGCAATTTTTCCTAAATTCAAATAAAATAGCAAATAAATCCAAAATAAAATCTTATTTGATTTTTTTATTAAAATCCTCAATATTTCTTTATTTTGGGAAAGTCGTTTTATTCCCTCTCTCATATTTTGATAATAGAAATAATTGAAGATAAAATAAATAAAATCAAATGATCCTATTTTCAAAATTTGAGAAAACTCAAATATGAAAATAACGAAATCCCCAACTCTCTCCGAGGGTCCTTGAGTTGCGTAAAATTTGTAGGATCAACCTAAATGCAATAAAATATGATATGCAATGATGATCTAGTGTATAACATTTCAAATTGAAAATTTGGGATGTTACATTAACCTAGAGCCCAGTGCAGTATTTCCCTATTTTTGAGTTTCACAGAAAAGGAATACCAAACGGAGTGCAAACGGAATAAAACCTTCGCGATGATTTTTCTTGGGCCAGAAGACAACTAGGAGACATGTAGATGGAGTCGGAGGAGCCACGAGGCAGCACAAGGACGGAGGGCACACCCAGGGGGTAGGGCACCCCCACTCTTGTGGGCCCCTCGTGCACCTCCTAACCTAATTCGTTCGCCTATATATTCGCATATATCCCCAAACCACCAGAGGCATCCATGAAAACACTTTTCCATCGTCGCAACCTCCTGTACCCGTGAGATCCCATCTAGGGACCTTTTCCGGCACTCCGCCAAAGGGGGATTGGATCACAGAGGGCTTCTACATCAACTCTATTGCCCTTCCGATGAAGCATGAGTAGTTTACCACAGACCTATGGGTCCATAGCTAGCAGCTAGATGGCATCTTGTCTCTCTTTGGTTCTCTATACCATGTTCTCCTCGATGTTCTTGGAGATCTATTCGATGTAATACTTTTTTGTGGTGTGTTTGCCAAGATCCAATGAATTGTGGATTTATGATCAGCTTATCTATGAATATTATTTGAATCTTCTCTGAATTCTTTATGCATAATTTGATATCTTCGTAATTCTCTTCGAACTATCGGTTTGGTTTGGCCAACTAGATTGGTTTTTCTTGCAATGGGAGAAGTGCTTAGCTTTGGATTCAACCTTGCAGTGTCCTTTCCCAGTGACAGTAGGGGCAGCAAGGCATGTATTGTATTGTTGCCATCAGGGATAAAAAGATGGGGTTTTCATCATATTTCATGAGTTAATTCCTCTACATCATGTCATCTTGCTTAATGCATTACTCCGTTCTTTGTGAACTTAATACTCTAGATCATGTTGGATAGCGGTCGGTGTGTGGAATAATAGTAGTAGATGCATAATCGTTTCGGTCTACTTGACAGGGACGTGATGCCTATATTCATGATTATTGCCTTAGATATCGTCAGAACTTTGTGTTTTTCTATCAATTGCTCGGCAATAATTTTTTCACCAACCATATTAATTGCTATCTTGAGAGAAGCCTCTAGCGAGACCTATGGCCCCCGGGTCTATTTTCCATCATATTAGTTTCCGATCTACTATTTTTGCAGTCTTTTACTTTCCGATTTATAAACCAAAAATATTTACTTTATCGTTTATCTATCTCTATCAGATCTCACTTTTGCAAGTAACCATGAAGGGATTGACAACCCTTGTATCGTGTTGGGTGCAAGTTGTTTGATTATTTGTGCAGGTATTCAGTGACTTGTGCGTTATCTCCTACTGGATTGATACCTTGGTTCTCAAACTGAGGGAAATACTTCTCTCTACTTTGCTGCATCACCCTTTCCTCTTCAAGGGAAAAACCAACACAAGCTCAAGAAGTAGCAAGGAGCTATCCGTAACCAGCAAGAAATCTGCATCGACAGGTAGCACTGACTGCTCAGTAGACCTTGTTTTCACTCTAGATTTTCCCATGACCAACTCAAATGGTTGATGCACAAGAAGAGTAGATGAATGTATAAACATTGTTGACAAATGGAATACATTATGAAAAAAATATGGCACGATACAATTCACATATATGATGATAGGCTAAACAGGATGGCATTGCATGATTCACGTATATGATGCTTGGCTAAAAAAGATGGCATTGCATAATTCCCATATACTCCCTCCGTTCCTAAATATTTGTATTTTTAGAGATTTGAAATGGACTACCACATACGGATGTATATAGACATATTTTAGAGTGTAGATTCACTCATTTTGCTCCATATGTAGTCACTTGTTGAAATCTCTAAAAAGACAAATATTTAGTAATAGTGGGAGTATGATATAGAAACCAAAGAGGTGGCATTCACACAAAGCAAATCTAAACTAAGCTGATGACATATAAGATGTATAATGTAAGCAATGTGAGGCGGCATATGCATGGTATGACCAACATCAACATACCAAGTTAGAGCAAACACCTTAGGGGTAAATAGGAGTGGTCGGCTCCCTCTGAATCCCCCTCTGAACAGTTATCTTCCTCTGGAATACAATCTAAAATGGCGGGAGGGGGCCCCACTTCGCCCACCATGGAGCAGTGTCTGCATGACATTATATTCCGACATAACGGTCTTCTCTTTTTCTCTACATGTTCAGTACGATTGTGTACAATAACTAACATGCATAATAAAAAACATAGTTAGGTTATGTAAGGCCTAAGGGGTGCATGTAGAAATAAGGATTGATGGTAGCAAATGAGTGGATAGATCCAAAACTAATGATAGCAGATAGATTATAGCTTCAGTTTAAAAAGATAGACAATGGATCATCTACTGTTTGTTGCCCACCCAACATGGCCCCAGATGAACCAGATAGTAGACAGATATTATTTGTTGTTGCCTCGATATGCACCCCATGGATATTTTAAAACTCTTGAACATTAGTTTCGACCTAACTCAGAGTCTAAGAGGTGAACAGGATGATAAAGTAGCAGGTAATAATAACCGATGTATAATGTAAGTAGACATGAAAGAGTGCGATCTCTCTTCCGGGACTGTGTAGTCCTTAGGTTCATCTGCTCATTTTATGAGGGTAATGCAGTTGGCGTGGCTTCCGGCAACGGGGAAGATGATCTGATGCGCCGAAAGAAAGTTTGCAGGGGGATCTCTACTACAGTGAATGCTTCCATTGATGGCGCACCTCAGGTGGGGTGGATGATAGCACGGTAGGAGCGGGACATAACACACAGAGTTTTCTTTGACACCTATCTGAAAATGAAGTAAATCTGTAAGGCTCCTTAGAACTGGAGGATTCTATAAATGCAGGGATAGGAAAAACACAGGATGACGCCGGTAGCCTGTTCAAACGAGGCTTTTATGTTGTCCTGCAACCTCGCCCAGCCAAAGAACTGATCCATCTGGCTATGGACGATCGCATGCATGCGCATGTAAGAGTCCTCGCCTGCCAGCAAGACAATTTCCTAGGTCGCCGCGGTGCGAGAGGACATCTCTACTGCTTCTGTGGTGCGGCTGGACCAGTCTGCTGCATCGACGGCGTGGCGGGACCTCCGTGCTGCTTCGGCGGTGCGGCGGGACCACTAAGTTGCTACTGCCGCACGGTGGGACATGCCAGCTGCTGTCATGGCGAGGTGGGACATCTCTCGTGCTTCCGCTTCCATGCTCGCCTCTTCCTGGTGATAATCTCTCAACCCAGAACTCACACTGTCCATGGCAGATGCAAGGGAATGATGTTGAATGACTTGTTTGTTTCTGTGGATGAGGAGTTGAGGAGGAATGTGCAGTCATCTTGGCATAGTAGTACTTATAACCGAGTACTAATATGCTGCTAAGTGGGAAACTGTTTAGGTTGTGATCGGTGTGAACAGGTTTGCAATTAAATATAGCGCGGTAGTAATTTGGAATGTGACGGAGCAATCGGGTGATTACTACTAGTAGTACTACTACTTTGATGTGTCGCATCAACTCGCACAAGTATGCAACACTTCTTCAACAAACAAGCATATTAGTGATAATCACCAAGTGCAAGGAATCATCGTAGCAATTACCAAAGGTGGAAGTGATAAGTATGGAGTGTCGAACCCACAATGAGCTAAAGGTAAGATCAATATTCTATCAAGTCCTATCTGCCACTGACATGACTCTACATACACCGAACATTTGCTTCCATCTAGTAATGAGAAATAAAACTACGTTGTGGGTATGAAGAGGATAACTTTGCATGATATCGGGGAACTAAAATAAAAAATAGGTGTTGTTAACATAAAGTTTGAATATATTACTATATATTATAAATAGCGAGTGTGGAATAATGATGGATCGGTGTGCGGAATTATCCTAAGCAACTGTTAACAAGATCGGTGGTCGTCATTGCAATTTTATATGAGGGAGAGGCATAAGCTAACATGCTTTCTCTCCTTGGATCATATGCACTTATGATTGGAACTCTAGCAAGCATCCGGAACTACCAAAGATCATTAAGGTAAAACCCAAGCATAGCATTAAATTATCAAGTCCCCTTTATCCCATAGGCAACAACCCCCTTACTCGGGTTTATGCTTCTATCACTCAAGCAACTCACTATAAGAAAATCATGAACGTATTGCGACACCTTACAGCAGGAATCCCTCACGTGTGCGTGACACGGAAGGCACCATACGACAGCACCAAAATAAAACATACAACCCAAACCAATCTATTTCATCAATCAACCAAAAAGACAAAATAAATCTACTCAAAACATCATATGTTGGCAACACATCATTGGCTCATAATATGTGGCATGAAGCACCATGTTAAAGTAGGGGATTACAGCGGGGTCCGGGAGAGTGGACTGTGTAAAAGAGATGAGGACGGTGATGAAGAAGGTGATGTTGGTGAAGACGATCACCGTGGAGATGGTTCCTCCGGTGGCACTCGGGAACCACCGAGAGAGAGGGGGAGAGAGTCTCCCCCTTGTGCTTCCTCCCCCCCCTAGATGGGGAGAGGTTCTCCCTTTGGTCCTTGGCCTCCATGGTGATGATGGCCTCCTCCAGTTTCCTCCTCCATGGCATCCGGTCATGATGGCCCCCTCCAGCAGGGTGCCAGAGAGGGCCTAGATTGATTTTTCATGGCTACAAAGGCTTGCAGCGGCGGAATTCTTGATCTCGGTTTATTTCTTGGGGTTTTGGTATTTGTAAGAATTTTTGGCGTCGGTCTCACGTCAAGATGGTCCGCGAGGCAGCGACAAGGTAGGAGCACCCTCCCGGGGGTAGGGCGCGCCCCCTACCTTGTCATCGCCTCGGGACTCTTCTGGTCCAAATCTTGTGCTTTGGGAATTCTCTTTTGGTCCATAAAAAGCATTGTAAATTTTCATCCCATTTAGAGAACTTCTATTTCTGCACAAAAAACGACACCATGATAGTTCTGCTGAAAACAGTGGAAGTCTGGGTTAGTTTTAATGAAATGGTACCAAAACCATATAAAATTGTTGTAAAAATGGCATGAATACTTCATAAAATATAGATACGTCGGAGACATATCAGCATCCCCATGCTTAATTCCTGCTCTTCCTCAGGTAGGTAAATGATAAAAGAAATAATTTGTGAAGAGTGAATGCTAGAATAGTGCATAAATTTGATCAATGATAGTTCCAAACTCTTTTTCTAGCATTATTTTTTATCATAAACAGTAGCTCATCTCATAAAACTTCTCATGATCAAGTAGCAACCTATTCACATGTTAAAGTATAGACCATAAAGTTTATTGAAAACTAACAAACCATGTTCTCGGTCACCAAACAATTGCAATTCATCTTATCTTCAGGAAGGGTCTATGTAAGAGCTTTGACTTAGCAAACCCCACATACTCAACTATCATATAGTCTTCCATGATTGCTAACACTCAAAGCATATTTTTAGAACAAATAGCATCCGTCGAACACAGAGAAAGACACGGTCTTAATGTTTTGCATCCCAATTTATTTATCATATAGATAATTGTCAACAATAATAATTCATGATAAAATATATTTGAGTGGCCATATATGCTTGGATATTTCCTCACCACATGTTTCTTGCCAACTAAAGAATAATTGAGGTTTAAATAAGAAGGAATACTATTGACTCTTGCATAAAGTAAATACATGAAATTAAAAGATAGGCCCTTCATAGAGGGAAGTAGAGGTTATCATGCGCTTTTTAATTTTGGATGTGCAGACCCTTAATGCAAAGGAACATCACATTGTATTGCCCTTTGTGATAGCAACCTTTATTATGCAGTCCGTCACTTTTATTTCTTTACTATCACAAGTTCGTACAATGCTTATTTTCCCTTAGAATAAAAGATCATACATATTTAGGAGCAATTTTTATTGCTTTTTGCACCAATGACAACTTACTTGAAGGTTCTTATTCAATCCATGGGTAGATATGGTGGACACTCATGGCATGAAACGGGGCTTAAGGGTTTTGGATGCACAAGTAGTATCTCTACTTAGTACAAAATTTTGGCTAGCAAAAGATCCTAAGCAATCACCACATGTTAGGTGATCCATTATAATATAAATTCTATGCAAATATATCCAAACATAACTCATTACGTTGTCTTCCTTGTCCAACTTCAACTAATTTGCTCAAGTTTGAAAATAATTAATGGGGCTCAAAATCATAGAAGATGTCCAATATAGTATATTTATATGTGAAATCTCTCTTCCTTCAATATTGTTTCATGAATTGTCCAAGTGACCAATGTTGAGTTTGCTAACTTTCAATAAATTTTACCACCTATACTTCTTATAAGTGAAGTCGTTAATCCCCATGGGATAAGTATATGAAGCATATATAATTTCAGATCTATGATATTCAATTCATTCAACCATTTACTCATAGGATATAAGTGAAGCATGTGAGTAAATGACAAACTACTCCAAAAAGATATAAGTGAAGAACAATGAGTAGTCAAATAATTAACTAGCCATGGGAGGACTCTCTCTCATTCAGGGTTTCAGATCCAATGATTTTATTCAAACAGCAACTAAAATGAAAATATGCTCCAAGAAAAACACATATCATGTGACGAATACAAATATAGCTCCGAGTAAGGTATACCGATAGTTTTGAAGATGAAAGAGGGGATGCCTTCCGGGGCATCCCCAATCTTAGGCGCTTGAGTCTTCCTTGAATATTAACTTGGGGTGCCTTGGGCATCCCCATGGTGAGGGTCTTTCCACTCCTTATTCTCCTCATATCGATATCTCACGCAAAACTTGAAAACTTCAACTCACAAATCTTAGCGGAACTTCGTGAGTTGGGTTAGTATGATAAAGAGTAAATCATTCACTTTGGTACTATCAAGATAAGATTCATAATTTTTCTCACGCAATTCCTACTGTACCATATCATTTCTATAATTTATATTGGCCAATATAAGCCATAGAAACTAGAAAACAAGCAAAGTATGCATTGAAAACACAATCTGTCAAAAATAGAACAATTTGTAATGATCTGGACAACAAACATACTTATGTAAATCCAAAACTTCTGAAAAATTAGGACAGCGTGGGAAATTTGTACATCAATCTTGTGTAACAAATTCAGAATTTTATCGTGTTCCAGTGAATTTTCAAAATTCCTAGACTGAGAATTTTTTTTGGTTTTGCACAGAATCAAGTCAACTATCATCCACACTATCACAAATCCTTTACTTGGCACTTTATTGAAACAAAAACTATAAAACATGATTACTACAGTAGCTTAATCATGTGGACACACAAAATAGTAGGTATAAGTATTTGGTTGTCTCCCAACAAGCACTTTTCTTCAATGCCTTTCTAGCCAGGCATGATATTTTTAATGATACACTTCCAAGCCCAATTCCAATGATAATTTTATTCATAATCTAAAAGATATAAGTTAAGTTAATAGAGCATTATACAACTAATATAGATTGACAAATATCCAAGCTCAAAATATATAAGTGAAACACACGAAGCATTCTTTAAAGTCATACTAAAAAGATTTAAGTGAAGCACAAAGAGCATTCTATAAAGCCATACTCAAAAAATTAAGTAAAGCACATGAAGCCTTCTATAAACTAATGAAGGACTATCTCATACTAGTGTGGTGCATATAGGAAAATAAAATAGAAATAAACACAAAAGATGCATATCATGTGAACAAAACAAAAACCGAGGTATACCGATAATTGTTGAAGAAGAAAGATGGGATGCCAACTCGAGGTGCCTTGGGCATCCCCAAGCCTGAACTCTTGCCTCTCCTTATTCTCCTTATATTGATAACTCCTCGATCTTCGAACAGTTCATCCACACAAAACTTGACAAAACCCTCGTGAGATCCGTTAGTATAATAAAGCAAATCACTACCTTTAGGTACTGTTGTAAACTCATTCCAATTTCATATTAGCATTACATCTACTGTATTCCAACTTCACATGGTTCATACCCCCCGATACATCCCATAGATTCATCAAAATAAGCGAACAACACATAGAAAACAGAATCTGTTAAAAACAGGACAGTCTGTAGCAACTAGAACTTCCGTATACTTCTGTAACTTCAAAAATTATAAAAATTAGGATAATCTAAACAATTTGCAGAGCAGTACTATGTAAAAATTTCAAGATTTTATCACGCTATAGTAAAACATGTAAATTAAATTACTACAACAAAAGTTTTTTGTTTTTTCTGTGGCACACACCAAAGAAGCAATCTAATCATCCTAAAACCAAAACTTGCCACATTATTTTTATAACACAATGGATAAATACAAGGGGATACTTATTTTTGAGAAATTTCCATGAAAAATTCTACATTTTTCCATGAGCATGAACACAAGTGTTCAAGGCTGACCCTCACTTCTCCAATGCATAACCTTCTAATTACTTCTCTTTTTGAAAAGTTTTTAGGCACAAGAGGCAAGTAGACTCTTTTGTATTTTCATTCTTATTTTTTTTGTTTGTTTCACCCACAACTAATGAAAACAAAAACAAAAGGGTAAACAAAATCTACTTAGTGAAGAAAGCAAACAAGCACACACGAGAATATCAACCCCATGGTATTGCTCCCCGGCAACAGTGCCAGAAAAGAGCTTGATAATCCCCAAGTGCAAGGAATCATCATAGCAATTTCCAATGATGGAAGTGATAAGTATGGAGTGTTGAACCCACAAGGAGCTAAAGGTAAGATCAATATTCTCTCAAGTCCTATCTGCCACTAACATGACTCTACGTATACCGAACGTTTGCTTCCATCTAGAAACAAGAAATAAACCTACGTTCTTGGTATGAAGAGGATAACTTTGCATGATATCGGGGAACTAAAATATAAAAATAGGTGTTTTTAACATAAAGTTAGAATATATTACTATATATTATAAATAGCGAGTGTGGAATAATGACGGATCGGTGTGCGGAATTATCATAGGCAATTGTTGACAAGATCGGTGGTCATCGCTGCAATTCTATTTGAGGGAGAGGCATAAGCTAACATACTTTCTCTCCTTTCACCATGTGCACTGATGATTGGAACTCTAGCAAGCATCCGCAACTACTAAATATCATTAAGGTAAAACCCAACCATAGCATTAAAGTATCAAGTCCGCTTTATCCATTACGCAACAATCCCCTTACTCGGGTTTATGCTTTTGTGACTGAAGCAACCCACTATAAGCGAACCATGAACATATTGCAACACCCTATAACGGGAATCCCTCATGTGTGTGCGCCACGGAAGGCACCATAGGACAGCACCAAAGTAAAACATACAACTCAAACCAATCTATATCATCAATCAACCCAAAAGACAAAAGAAATCTACTCAAAACATCATATGCTGGCAACACATCATTGGATCATAATATGTGGCATAAAGCACCATGTTCAAGTAGGGGATTACAATAGGGTGTGGGAGAGTGGACCGCGTAAAAGAGTGGAGGACAGTGATGAAGAAGGTGATGTTGACGAAGACGATCACCGCGGTGATGGTTCCCCCGGTGGCACTCCGACGCCACCGAGAGAGAGAGAGAGGAAGAGAGTCTCCCCCTTGTGCTTCCTCCCCCCTATATGGGGAGAGGTTCTCCCTCTGGTCCTTGTCCTCCATGGTGATGATGGCCCCCTCTGGGTTCCTCCTCCATGGCCTCCGGTGATGACGGCCCCCTCCGGCAGGGTGCCAAAGAGGGCCTAGATTGATTTTTCGTGTCTACAAAGGCTTGAGGCGGTGGAACTCCCGATCTAGGTTTATTTCTGGGGGTTTTGGTATTTATAGGAATTTTTGGCATCGGTCTCACGTCAAGGGGGTCCACGAGGCAGCGACAAGATAGGAGCACCATCCCGGGAGGGTAGGGCGCGTCCCCCTACCTTGTCGTCGCCTCGGGTCCAACTCTTGTGCTTCAGGGTTCGCTTTTGGTCCATAAAAAATCATCGTAAAACAACGATAGTCTGGGTTAGTTCTTATCAAATCATACCAAAATGGCATGAATACTTCATAAATTATAGATACATTGGAGACGTATCAATAAGCTGCTTATACTTCTTACCCAATGGATCTTTATATCTGAAAGACACAAAATATCCATTCGACTGTTGGATATTACTTTAATTGCTGATCTGATGTCGAAGTAATTGTTGCATCGGCACCAAAACGCACCATCTCTTAAACTAAAGTAGACTGAGCTAACCCCTGTATTAGCATATTAGTAATAAAAGCAGAAGGCACTATAGAATCATTTAGGAGGTGAGCTTGTCAATCTGAATGTGGAGGGACACCATCCTCGACAACCCAGCCCCGGCCAGCTGCTTGGACGGAACTATGAAGAAGGTCAACTCCTGCACGGCGATGTCCCCGGGATCCTTGCTGCTTGTCACCTCGATTTCCGCCTTGACGGTATCGGTCATGCCTTTGGGCTCCCCCGGTGGGCCGTTCACCTGCAGCTTGGCCGCGTAGTATGGGAGTGGGGATGTCCCCGCTCTGATGAAGATGACCGACACGGTGATAGGCGCGCCAATGTAGAGCACGCTGTCGACCAAGAAAACGCGTGGTCGTCCTCCTCCGCGAATCGCAAGAGCCGCACCTCCGACACAGGCACTTGCAGCTGGAGCACCTTGTCGTACTCGATCCTGTGCACAGGCACGGGATGCACGGTGCTGGTGTGGTGGGGGAGCACTGCCGGTGGCCCTTCGTAGCCGCAGACAGGCACAGGGCATTTGCACGACGCGAGCGGACACTCGCTCTGGTGATCGGTGAGCTTGTGGTAAGTGACATAAAGCCCATAGCCTGTGTGTGGGCACTCCATACTCACCAAGGAGAGGACGGCATCCATCACCGTGTTCCGCACATCGAAGCCGCTTCCGCGCTCGCACTTCTGGCATTGCTAGCTGCTAGTTCCCGGGGCGCTCGCCGCGACAGTCTGCACAGGCCAGGTGCCCTCCCTTGCACCGCACAAATCAATCAAATAGCACATCAATAAAGAAACCTTCACCTTGCTCGATCAGCCAAACAGACGAGGTGTATTCGAACCTCATACACTAGAGGCTTCAAGGGGCGGAGGCACAAGGGGCGGTGTAGCAAGGTGAGGTCCATAGGGACCGTTGAGAGCTCCATCATCGGGTCCTGTTCCGTCGGCATGATCTCTCCCTCCTCGTGCACAACCATCTCTCGCTTTAGGGCCGGGGCATTACAAAGTTTTACCATCACATATTCATACTACTTCAAGGTGCATTAAATCAACGCATGAAAGTATCAAAAGGAAAGTCACAACATGCATGCATGCGTTGTAATTAATGTATCGGTAAACGCAAATTATTGAAATATATCGAGTGCACTACTTTGATGTGTCGCGTTAACTCGTACAACAAGGAGAAGTTTGATTACATTGCCATCTCCCTTTCCCATGAGCATGGTGGCTCGCGGGACTAGGAGAAGCTTTCACTACACGCTCTCCCCCTGCATGCGATGGACATGCAGCAGTTCATTCGGTGTCAGATAACCAGAAGCATACTAGTAGTACTCCACTGCAATAGTACCATCAATGTTCCAGTTCCCGAAGAGGCAAAGAGCCAAGGCAACCCGGGCGCTCGTGTGGTAGTTTCATGTGTAGGGGAGGTAGTATAGTGACATAGTCTAGGATAGCATGTACCGTGATTCTTAAGCTTAAAATCGTTGGAGTCGGCTCCATGCTATGAGGCCATCTTGAAGCATTTTTTATTAAAATAATCTTCTAGCCCTACATGTCATCCTGGTGATTGTAGTTTGCATGCTCATCTGGTCAAGACAGGAATATATACATTTTAATTTGTGGTGGGGTAAATGTTAGAGGTTGCAGCATGTGGGGCCAGTGCTATGATGTGTCGCGTCAACTCGTACATCGAGGAGAAGCTTGATTTTACTACTACACGCCCTCTCCCTCGCCCATGCATGCGGTGGCTCGCAGACGAGGACATGCTTTTGCTTACTACAACAAGGTATCCCTGTCGCATGCGGTGGACGAGCATGCAGTAGTTGATTCGATATTGTAGAAGTAGTAACATCATTGTTCGTCTTCTCGAAGAGGCAAAGATCCAAGCGCAAGCCGAATGTTGCAGTTGCGAACGCTTGCATGGCAGTCTTTGTGTATGGGTGGGGCATGGTGCGGAGACTTGGCGCACGCATATAGCCAGGCTCTTGCATGAGACAAAATTGCCATGTAAGCATGCTATAAGCCCACTATTGTGCTTGCTCTTAGTAGTATATCCCTATAAACCGGAAAGGAGGGACTACTCCCTCCGTTCCTAAATACTCCCTCTGTTTTTAATTAGCCCGCGTATTAGGTTTGGTAAAAGTCATGCTATATAAACTTTGACCAAGTTTATAAAAAATATATTAACATAAGCAATAAGGAATCAATACAATTAGAATTTTTTTATTGAATGTACTTTCTGATATATATCCATCGTATCTACTTTTCCAAACTCTTTTGCCCTTGTTTTGGACTCTAATTTGCATGATTTGAATGTAAGTAACCCAGACTGGCGTTGTTTTCAGCAGAATTGCCATGGTGTTATTTTTGTGCAGAAATAACAATTCTTGGAATGACCTAAAACTTCACGGAAATCAGTTTTGGAATAAATAAAAATATTGGCGAAAGAATCAACCTAAGGAGGCCCACACCTGGGCCACAAGGGTGGAGGGCGCGCCCACCCCCCAGGGGCACGCCCTCCACCCTTGTGGCCCGGGTGTGGGCCTCCTTAGGTTGATTCTTTCGCCAATATTTTTATTTATTCCAAAACTGATCTCTGGGGAATGCCCTCTGTCCTTGTGGGCCCCCTGGACCTCCACCGACCTCAACTCCAACTCCATATATTCACATTCGGGGAGAGAAAAATCTAAGAGAAGGCTTCATCGCGTTTTACGATATGGAGCCACTACCAAGCCCTGTTCTTCCTCGAGAGGGCGGATCTGGAGTCTGTTTTGGGCTCCAGAGAGGGGAAATCATCGCCATCATCATCATCAACCATCCTCCATGACCAATTTCATGATGCTCACCATTGTGCGTTAGTAATCCCATTGTAGGCTTGCTGGATGGTGATGGGTTGGATGAGATTTACCATGTAAT
This sequence comes from Triticum dicoccoides, assembly GCF_002162155.2. Classification (NCBI taxonomy): domain Eukaryota; kingdom Viridiplantae; phylum Streptophyta; class Magnoliopsida; order Poales; family Poaceae; genus Triticum; species Triticum dicoccoides. The sequence goes on along the minus strand of NC_041386.1, from coordinate 415,077,056 downwards.
CGAGTTAGTTTTGTTAGGGTTTGATCCCTAGTATCCATTGTGTTATAAGATTGGTGTTTCTATGACTTTGCTATGCTTAATGCTTGTCACTAGGGCCCGAGTGCCATGATTTTAGATCTGAACCTATTTTTTTTCATGAATATATGTGTGTTCTTGATCCTATATTGCAAGTTATAGTCACCTACTACGTGTTATGATCTGGCAACCCCGTAGTGACAATAGTCGGGACACTTCCCGTTGATGACCGTAGTTTGAGGAGTTCATCTACTCACTAAGTGTTAATGCTTTGGTCCGATTCTCTATTAAAAGGTGGCCTTAATATCCCTTAGTTGCCATTAGGACCCTGCTGCCACGGGAGGGTAGGACAAAAGATGGCATGTGATGACCCACAAGTATAGGGGATCTATCGTAGTCCTTTCGATAAGTAAGAGTGTCGAACCCAACGAGGAGCAGAAGGAAATGATAAGCAGTTTTCAGTAAGGTATTCTCTGCAAGCACTGAAATTATCGGTAATAGATAGTTTTGTGATCAGGTAATTTGTAACGAGTAAAAGAAGCACCTGGGGATAATATGAAATGATGGCGCTCCCACCCCCCACCACGGTGTTTTCCCCATCTCCGTCGATCTCCCTCCTCCTCCACTAATTTGTGGATCCTCTCCGATCATCTACTCCAGCATCTTCTCTGGATCAAGGCAATACCCATCTTCTATGGGTTCTACTGGTGGATCTACCCTTGGCTTGGATTTCTCCAAGGGTACGGTTTTTTCAGATGAGGTTTTCAAATCTACTGGGAAAACGATTCATCCTTTGGGGCACAGAAGGTCGTTTACCTTAATTGTTTTATTCAGCCGCCATGTCTTCCGTCTCTTGGAGGATTCTGTGGCAGCGGCTTTGGAAGCGACAATTGGAGGCTCACCAATTGATCTCCATGTAGATCACATCAAAGACAAGTTTTACTCTTTCCAAGTTTCTTGCAAGCAAGTTGGTTTTACTATTATGGACCTCTGTTCTTTTACTTGTGATCTGTTCAAGTGCTACTTTCATTTGTGGGGTAATGGGGGACCTAATTGGATTAGAGACCTCAGGATCTGGAGGAAGGAATGTGATGCTGAATGGATTTTAGTTAGTTCAACTAAGCATAGATCATCTCTAGGTCTTTTGCCCATGCATAAACCACCTACTAGATCAGCCATCAAGTCTGTTGCAGCTACTAAGAAGAAGCTTTCTTTTGCCACTTTTGAGCGATATTCTGCTTGCAAGGGATATAGATATCCGGCTACGCAAAAGTGTATTGATACTATTAGGGATGCTGGGTATGATCTTCCTGTTCATGAACATGTAGTCATACATCAGTCCCCTCCCACGAATTTGCTTTGGATGGTGGCTCGTCCACCCATTATTTTTGGTACAGTCACTCCGTTGCCAGAGTTGAGCCAGCAGGCAACATGTGCACCGGTGAGTGACCCGGTTTCTGAGGAACTGTCATCCGTGCATGCTGGGATTACGCCCGCACGTTTCGCGGAGGCGGGATTGACTCATATTCAAAACAATTGTCAGGATTTAGGCCTAGTTATTTTGAAAGCACACCAGGCATCCAGCCCACCTATGCTGCTTAGACCAATTGCTTCTGGGCCTTCCACGCCTACGGGTCCGAGCCCTCTGGACCGCGGTCAAGATATCCCCTCCTCACAAGAGGTCGCGAGGCAGTTAGAAGCTATGGTCGATGACATGGTGGACTGTGTGGTTACATGCACTCTTTGTTCGCAGAGGGGCCACTTGTCAGCGGCATGTGGAATGCGAGCGGTCTGTTCGGCTTGCTCTCGCCCAGGTCAGTCTAGCCATGACTGGTATGATTTCGCGCGCTCCAATGGATTGGTTTGGAAGCCAATTTCGGTGCAACAAAAATGATTTTATTGGAATCTACTGCTTCTCATGGGAACAGAGACGGAATTATTGTGGTAGATTGTCCTGTCCCATCACCGCCGCCCCCATTGCACCTTCCCTCTCCCCAAGCCAAAGAAAACCCCCGACAAGCTTCTAGTTCTTCCACGGCAAACTATGAGCTCGATCCTCAGCGCTTTGTGCCTGCTGGCCACCACATCATCGATGGCGGCGATCGTCGGCTTCCTCGCACCTTCTTCACGCTTGCTGCTCGTCCGCCCCGACGTCATGAGGACTTCATGGTTGCGGAGGTGATGCATGTGCCTGAGGGGCCGCTTGGTCCAGTGCGGGAAGAGGTGGTCCAGTTTCTACAAGATAGAGGTATTCTGGTCCGATCTGCTCAGCTGTGGTTTCATGGGGTGGGTTTGTTCCAAGTCAGGGATCCGTCAGTTAGATACACTTTGATCCAACATGCACCTTTTCCGTTGGGCACCGATCGTTTTGTTAGATTTATGAAGCATGATGAGGGGGGAAATTTCAAGGGAGCACATGGTTTTTGCAAGTGCTGGTTAATGTTCATTGGGATCCCTCTTGATTACTGTACTACAGAATACATCTTGCAGGCTGTAGGCACTTTCGGGAAGTTTATTTCTTGGGACAGTGAGGATCCTTACCTTGTCCAGACTTTGGTTGAGGCTAACTTTCCGGATATGCCTTTGGTTCCCAGAGAAGTGGTTTTTGGTGATTATGCCGAATGGGGAGGTGCTCAAGTGTCTTGGACTGCTGCATGCTATGTTCTTGGTGTGGATTTTGCAGATTAGATGCCAAATGACGAAGACCCAATGCCTCTGGATGGCAATCCCCATCCGTTACCTGGTAATCTGATACAAGATAATTTGATGTTTGTGCTGCCACCAAACCCAATGTTGGGATGGAATGATGCACCTCTCGCTCCTCCCCCTCCTCCTGAAAATAATGAAGCACCTGGTTGGGGAAATGCCATGTGGGGAAATGAAGCAGAGGATGAACAGGCCCTACAGTCAGCTGCTCCTGAACAGGATCAAGTTTCTATTGTGATTGATCAGCCAGAG
>NC_041386.1:414989793-415073726 GCF_002162155.2 Triticum dicoccoides | reverse complement strand
AGATCAACAACTTCAGCATTTGCAGCGGCCGGTCTTCGAGGATAATCAGCTGGCAATTGTGCCTTATCAACCACCTGTGATTCAGCAACATGATATCTTTATTGGCATGGCACGCATTGTGGCTGGACCTCCTCTCCCTCCGGAGATGATTTGGAAGAGGTCTTTCTAGAACCTCATGTTTGATTTTTCAGTTATGGAGGTGCCACGGTCTCTCTTCTTCAGACCTATGGGCACAATCATTTATTCTAAGAGGTCTTGGTCCATTGCTTTTGATGAATCCACAAAGATGTCTTGTTTGACTGCTTCCCTGCCCATGGTTGCTACTGTCAGACAACCTGTCATGATAAAGCGCCCAGTGGCCAGAGCTCTATTTGAGGAGCTGCCGGTTGATTCCGTTTCAGTTTCTGAAGAAGTTGCACCTGGTAATTCTGCTGTCTCTGTCTCTGCTGAGTCATCATCCGTGGTTTTCTCTGTGGAACAAACTGCTGGGAGAAAGCAGCGATAGAAGAAGAATACTCATGTTGTTGATACATCACTGCGATGTTGCACTCGGAGCACAGCAAAGTTGGATGGCTTCAAAAATGTGGTTTTTGAGCAGCTCTCGCTACAGCCATCAAAGAAGCACCCCCACGCCAAGCCCATGGAAGACAAGGCCCAGCCAACTCCCGCGGATGGCCCTGAAGATGCACAGCCTGCTACACCACCACATACTCCAATCCATGTTCTTCAGGCTGTGGGCGCGGAGCTGGAAATTGACCCTGCCCTTTTGTTGGTGGACAAGCTTATGGCTAATCCACAAGAGGATTCTTCTGCATCTTTAGCTTAATGGTTATGTTTGCTACTATGTTGAGGCCTAGAGGGCCTGTTATGTTTGATTTTATTATTGTTGAATTGCGTCCGGTCCCGGCAGTGGCACATTGTGGTACTGAACTATGTTATCTTTTCGATGGTATGACATTGTGTGTCATGCTATATTTGTTCTTCTATTCCTTGGTGATTAATGAATCGTGTGTCAACGCGTAGCTGGAAAGTTTTATGTTGGAATGTTCGCAGTCTGAGTTCTGATACTAGGCAGCGTTCTGTCAGGGAGAAAGTAACTGAAAGTCAGTGTTCTGTGGTTTGTCTTCAAGAAACTAAACTCTCCTATGGCTTTGATCAATTTGTTGAGTCCCCCTCTAGAGGTGCCTCTGGGGGTCTGTTAACTGTGTGGCGATCAAACGTGTTTCATGGCACTCTGCTAGAAGTTAAACCCTACACTATTGTTATGCAGTTTACCTCAGCTCATAATAATGAGCAGTGGTTTCTGGTTAATGTTTATGGCCCATGTCAGGGTGAGTTGCATGATGAGTTTGTGTCTTGGATCTATAATTTGGATATTGATCTGGATCAGAAGTGGATGTTGATGGGGGATTTCAACTTTATTCGTTCATTTGAAAATAGGAACCTCCTTGGTGGCGATATAAATGACATGTTTATTTTTAATGAAATTATTGGCCATTCGGGACTGTTGGAACTTCCTTTAAAAGGAAGAAAGTTTACTTGTTCTAACATGCAGGACACACCACTTTTGGAACAACTAGACTGGGTTTTTACCTCTGTCAGTTGGATTAATCTATACCCCATGACGCAAGTGACTCCTTTGGCTAAGACTGCGTCTGATCATGTGCCTTGTCTGGTTACCATTAGTACATCAATTCCTAAGGCGCATATTTTCAGGTTTGAAAATTTTTGGGTCCATCAGACTGGTTTTATGGATTGTGTGCAGGAGGTTTGGACTCGTACTTCTCATAAGACACACATCTCAGCAATCATTGTTGATAAATTAAAGACTTTGCGGTTTGCATTGAAAAAATGGCAGAAATGTTTATCACATATTAAAAGGTTAATTGAGAAGTGCAACTGCGTAATTCTTTGGTTGGATAATCTTGAGGACATGAGGTCTCTTTCTAGACCTAAGAGCAATTTCAGGAAAGTTACTAAAGTACACCATGAGCATCTGCTGCACATGCAATATCTATACTGGAGGAAGAGATGTACCATCAGGTATATCAAAGTGGGAGAGGAAAACTCCAAGTTCTTTCAGGCAATGGCAACTGAGAGATACAGAAAGAATTCTACTGCTTGCCTGTTATTGTCTGATGGCTCTGTCATGTCAGATCATGAGGAAATGTCCAAAGTGTTCTTATCTTCCTTCAAAAAAAGAATGGGGGCTGTTCGGCCAATAACTTTAGAAGAGAGCATCTTGTCTTTAATACCTAGGGTTCAGGGCTTGGAGGTGCTCACAAAACCTTTTGATATAAAGGAAATTGAATAGGTTATTAAAGAAATGCCCACTTATAAGGCACCCGGACCTGATGGCTTCAATGGACTTTGTCTAAAAAAGTGTTGGCACATCATATCTACTGATTTTATTTGGCTGGTTCACGAGTTTCATGCTGGAACAGTGCAACTAGAAAATCTTAATGATGCATACATCACTCTGATCCCAAAGAAACAGACACCAGAGAGTGTGGAAGACTTTAGGCCTATTTCACTCACTAGTGTTGGTCTGAAATTTCTTACAAAGCTTGCTGCTAACAAACTTCAACAGGAGATCATCAAATGTGTGCATAAAAATCAGTATGGTTTCATAAAATCAAGAACAATCTAGGATTGCCTTGCTTGGACCTTTGAATATATCCATCAGTGTAATCAATCTAAATGGCCCATCATTTTGCTTAAGTTAGACTTTGAAAAGGCTTTTGATTCCAACCAGCATGAGGCTATCATAAGGATTCTTGTTGCAAAAGGTTTTGACAACAGATGGATTACATGGATTAAGCAGTTGTTGTCATCGGGCACTTCTTCTGTGTTGCTTAATGGAGTTCTGGGTAACCATTTCAAATGCAAATGTGGAGTTAAGAAAGGAGACCCAATATCTCCTTTGCTCTTTGTCATTGTTGCTGACCTCTAGCAGACTATGACCAACAGTCTTCTTCAGCAGGGTTTAATAAGCAGGCCGCTGCCAACCCATGACCCAGATTTCCCAGTTGTTCAATATGCTGATGACACACTGCTTTTCTTAAATGCTAACAAGGGTCAATTGGAGGCACTGATCAGTGTTTTATTCTTTCTCATAGGCAACCGGGCTACAGATTAACTTCCATAAATCCTCCATGTATTCTATTAATGTGAATGACCATGTTGCTACTGATCTTGCTGCCTTTTTTGGATGTAAGTTAGGAAAAATGCCTTTCACATATCTAGTTCTGCCAGTGGGGACTACCAGGCCTAAGATTGTGGATCTACTTCGCCTAGTGGATTGTATGGAGAGCAGATTGATAACAAGTTCTTGGTTTTTGCCTCAAGAGAGCAGATTGCAACTAGTAAACTCTGTCATTTCCTCTTTGCCTATCTTCTTCCTTTGCAGCTTGTCAATTCCTCAGGGTATTCTGAAGCAGTTGGAAAGTATTCAGAGGCAGTGTTTATGGAGGAAATATGGTCATGAGAGGGGCCATTCTCTAGCTTCTTGGCCACTTGTTTGCATGCCTAAATCGAAGGGGGGACTTGGAATCTTAAATCTTGGTTTGCAAAATGAAGCACTCCTTATGAAACATCTGAATAAATTTTATAATAAAATGGATGTGCCTTGGGTTCAGTTAGTTTGGGATTCTTACTATTTCCAAAGGATCCCACATGATACTATTCTTTGTGGCTCTTTTTGGTGGAGATATTTCTGCAAGTTGATGGATAATTTCAGAGTAGTTATCTTGGTTGATGTTCATAGTGGAGATACTGTGTTGTTCTGGTCTGATCATTGGCAAATTGGAAACAGTGATGTCCCTCTTCAAGATCGATTTCCTAGGCTCTATTCCTTCTGTCTCCACAAAAACGTCTCGATAAGGGAAGTCTTTCAGACCAGTAGTTTCCAAGACCTATTTTACTTGCCTCTTTCTGAACAAGCCTTTCAGGATCTACAGCAGCTCTCGTCCTTAATGGGGTATTTTCATATAGACAGTGCCTGTCGTGACTCTTGGGGGTGGAGGCATGGCAAGAAGTTTGAATATACTGCCAAAAAGTTTTATGACTTTGTCTATCAGCCAATGGTAGCAAACCCCATCCTAGGGTGGATCTGGAAAAGTTGTTGTACCATGTCAATCAAGATGTTTGCTTGGCTTGTTATAATGGACAGGGTTAACACTAAGGACATGATCCAGAGGAGACACTGGAGGATTAATGATGGGCCTGAATGTGTACTTTGTCCAACTGGGACACTGGAGGACAGAAACCACCTCTTTTTCCAGTGCAATTTAAGTGTTCGGGTGTGGATTTATCTGCAAATTATATGGAAAGACAGTGATGACATGGTGGAGATTGCATGCCATGCTATAAAGGATTTCAACAAATATTTCTTTGGGGAGGTCATATTCATTGCCTGGTGGAATATTTGGAAGGTCAGGAATGATAGAGCTTTTAGGAACATCAAACCCTCCTTCAGGGCGTGGAGAAATGGCTTCATTTATGACCTCACACTGCTGTCTCATAGAATCAAAAGGAAGTATAGCGAGGCCTTACTTAAGTGGATTGATTTCCTGCCTCCTTCAGTAGAGGTGGTTAAGTAACAATGTAATTAATAGGTAGAGTACTTCCCTCCCTTGAATAGCCTTCTTTAGATTCCTGATTTTTTCTTTTTTTTCTTTCCTCATCTTGAGGAAGCATTGTTTTGTTCCTGTTTTTTATTTAATAAAATGATGTGGGGTGTAAGCCCTGCAGTCTTCAAGGTTCAAAAAAATTGTAACTAAGGTGTAGCAAGATCGCCCAATGCTTTTTGTAGCAAAGGACAAGCCTAGACAATTTCTTATATAGAGAAAAGCGCTCCCGAGGACACATGGGAATTATCGTCAAGCTAGTTTTCATAACGATCATATGATTCGCGTTCGGTACTTTGATAATTTGATATGTGGGTGGACCAGTGCTTGGTTACTGCCCTTACTTGGACAAGCATCCCACTTATGATTAACCCCCATTGCAAGCATCCGCAACTACAACAGAAGTATTAAGGTAAACGTAACCATAGCATGAAACATATGGATCCAAATTAGCCCCTTACGAAGCAACGCATAAACTAGGGTTTAAGCTTTTGTCACTCTAGCAACCCATCATCTACTTATTACTTCCCAATGCCTCCCTCTAGGCCCAAACAATGGTGAAGTTTCATGTAGTCGAAGTTCACATGACACCACTAGAGGGATGACAACATACATCTCATCAAAATATCGAACGAATACGAAATTCACATGACTACAAATAGCAAGACTTCTCCCATGTCCTCAGGAACAAACGTAACTACTCACAAAGCATATTCATGTTCATAATTAGAGGGGTATTAATATACATAATGGATCTGAACATATGATCTTCCACCAAGTAAACCAACTAGCATCAACTACAAGGAGTAATCAACACTACTAGCAACCCACATGTATCAATCTGAGGTTTGGATACAAAGATTGGATACAAGAGATGAATTAGGGTTTGAGATGAGATGGTGCTTGTGAAGATGTTGATGGAGATTCACCCCCTCCCGATGAGAGGATCATTGGTGATGACGATGGTGATGATTTCCCTCTCCCGGAGGGAAGTTTCCCTGGCAGAACAGCTCCGCCGGAGCCGTAGATTGGTTCCGCCAAGGTTCCGCCTCGTGGCGAAGGAGTTTCATCCCGAAAGCTTGATTATGAGTTTTTTCCTCGATGAAAGACTCCATATAGCATAAGATGGGCATCGGAGGGCCACCAGGGGGCCCATGAGGCAGGGGGCGCGCCCAGGGGGTAGGGCGTGCCCCCCACCCTCGTGGCTGGTGGGTGGCCCCCCTATGGTACTTCTTGCGCTCAGTATTTTTTTATATATTCTGGAAATCACTTCCGTGAAGTTTCAGGACTTTTGGAGCTATGTAGAATAGGTCCCTAATATTTTCTCCTTTTCTAGCCCAGAATCCCAGCTACCGACATTCTCCCTCTTTATGTAAACCTTGTGAAATAAGAGAGAATATGCATAAGGATTGTGACATAATGTGTAATAACAGCCCATAATGCAATAAATATCGATATAAAAGAATGATCCAAAATGGACATATCAACTCCCCCAAGCTTAGACCTCGCTTGTCCTCAAGCGAAAGCCGAAATCGAAAAATATGTCCACATGTTTAGAGATAGATTTGTCGATAAAAATAAATTACGGACATGAGGGCATCATGATCATTCTTAGAACAGCAACATATATATATATATTGTCATATGATCTCTTATGCTAAAGTAACAATTCAATCACAATTTCAAGTATCAATCATAAACTTTATTGAGAACTAACAAACTCTAATATCAGTCATTGAGGCAATTGCAATTTATCATAACATAGGAAAGAGTCAATGTAAGAGCTTTTCAGCAAGCCCGCATACTCAACCATCTTTTAGTATTTCAAAATTGCTAACACTCATGCAATATTTATGGGTATGAAGCTTTAATCGGACACAGAGAAAGATAGGGGCATATAGTTTTGCCTCCCAACGTTTTACCTCAAGGGTAATGTCAACAATAATAGTTCATGAAGACTCACATACAATTAGCTATATATATCAGGATCTTTCCAACATATTGTGCTTGCCAAAGAATAAAATGTAAAAAGGAAAGGTGAAGATCACCATGACTCTTATGTAAGGTAGAAGGTAAAAGTAAAAGATAGGACCTTTGCAAAGGGAAACAGAGGTTGTCATGCGCTTTTATGGTTGGATGCACAAAATCTTAATGCGGAAGAACGTTACTTTCTATTGCCACATGTGATATGGACCTTTATTATGCAGTCTGTCGCTTTTATTTCTTCCATATCACAAGATCGTATAAAGCTTATTTTCTCCGAACTAATAAGCCATACATATTTAGAGAGAAATTTTTATTGCTTGCATCGATGACAACTTACTTGAAGGATCTTACTCAATCCATGGGTAGGTATGGTGGACTCTCATGGGAAAACTGGGTTTAGGGATATTTGGAAGCAAAAGTAGTATCTCTACTGGTGCAAAGAAATTGGCTAGCATGAGAGAGAAAGGCAAGCTCAACATGTTGGACGATCCATGACAATATAATTTATCTCAGATGTAAGAAAACATAACCCATTACGTTGTCTTCCTTGTCCAACATCAACTCTTAGCATGTCATACTTTAATGAGTGCTCACAATCATAAAAGATGTCCAAGATAGTATATTTATATGTGAACCTCTCTTTCTTTATTACTTCCTATTCATTGCAACGATGAGCAAAACTATGTTTGTCAACTCTCAACAACTTTTATTCATCATGCTCTTTATATGTGAGCTCATTACTTTCCATAAGATCCATATGATCTCTTTGTTTCTTTTTATTTCTTCTCTTTTGTTTTATTCAATTCCCTCAAGATCATAGCAAAATAATCAAGCCCTTGTCTCAACACTAATCTTTATTATATAGCTCACAGACTCAATTACATAGAAGGGTCATAAAGCAAAACTCATAACTAGATCATACTAAAACTTTATTCTACTAGATCAAGATATTATCAAAAGGATCGAACTAAGAAAAACAGTAAAGATAAAAGTTGTGATGGTGATATGATACCGGGGCACTCCCCCAAGCTTGGCAGTTGCCAAGGGGAGTGCCCATACCAGATACTCGATTCTTCTTTGTTGGTGAAGAAGGTGGAGTTGTTGATGATGGATAGTCTCACATCGAGCGTAGGAGGTCCTCCAACTTGCGAATAATGCCCTTGAGTGCAATGATATGCTCCTTCAACAACAAAAATTCACATGTGAGATACTTGTTTTGTATACGGGCTAACTCAATCATCTTGAAAGCTTCGATCTTTGTTGGGGTAAGAAGATTGTGATCAAGTTGAAGGAGATCTTCTGCTACTGGAACTTGGTCCTCCGTGGCCTTCTTGATCCCTTCATCCTTGTTGATATCTCCAGGCTCTTCTCTCTTCAGCTCTATCTTCATTAGCCAAACATCGTTGCCCTCATTGTTGGAGGAGGAGGGAGACGACACGATGCTTGGCCTTGACAACCCTCGTAGAAAACAGCTCGAAAACAAGAACATGAGATTTTTGCATGATACGGTGGTCAAAACCTTCGGGAGATTATATAATGAATTTTACTGACCAAAAGAAGTATTGTGCAAGAAAACGGAGTCCGGAGAGCGCACGAGGTGCCCACGAGGTAGGGGGCGCGCCCAGGGGGGTAGAGTGCGCTCTCCACCCTCGTGGAAGCCTCGTGTCCTTTCCGGTCTGATTCTTATTTTCCTATGTTCTTAAATATTCCAAAACGAAGAAATATTGCCATTAGAACTGTTTTGGAGTCGGTTTACTTACCATACTACATACCTATTCCTTTTCGGAGTCTGAAACATTCTGGAAAGTGTCCCTTATGTATTCCTCCGGGGTTACGGTTTCGATAATATTAGTTTCAACATTTATAGGATTACCTGAGATATAATGTTTAATTCTTTGACTATTCACCACCATTGGATTTGTGCCTTCGAAGTTGTTGATTTTTATGGCGCCAGAACGATAGACCTCCTCGATAGTGTAAGGACCTTCCCATTTAGAGAGAAGTTTTCCTGCAAAAAATCTTAAACGAGAGTTGTATAACAATACGTAATCACCTACACTGAACTCACGCTTTTGTATCCTTTTATCATGCCATCTTTTAACTTTTTCTTTAAACCGTTTGGCATTCTAATAGGCTTGGGTTCTCCACTCATCAAGTGAGCTAATGTCAAATAACCTCTTCTCACCGACAAGTTTGAAATCATAATTGAGCTCTTTAATGTCCCAATATGCCTTATGTTCTAGCTCAAGAGGTAAATGACATGCTTTACCATAAACCATATTATACGGAGACATACCCATAGGATTTTTATATGCAGTTCTATAGGCCCATAATGCATCATCAAGTTTATTGGACCAATTCTTTCTAGATCTATTAACAGTCTTTTGCAAAATTAATTTGAGCTCTCTGTTACTCAATTCTACTTGACCACTAGACTATGGGTGATAAGGAGATGCAATTCTATGATTAACATCATACTTAGCAAGCATTCTACGAAAGGCACCATGAATAAAATGTGAACCACCATCAGTCATTAAATATCTAGGGACTCCAAACCTCGGGAAAATAACTTCTTTAAGCATCTTAATAGAGGTGTTATGATCAGCACTACTAGTTGGAATTGAAGGTAATATGCCCTAGAGGCAATAATAAAGTTATTATTTATTTCCTTATATCATGATAAAAGTTTATTATTCATGCTAGAATTGTATTAACCGGAAACATAATACATGTGTGAATACATAGACAAACAGAGTGTCACTAGTATGCCTCTACTTGACTAGCTCGTTAATCAAAGATGGTTATGTTTCCTAACCATGGACAAAGAGTTGTTATTTGATTAACGGGATCACATCATTAGTTGAATGATCTGATTGACATGACCCATTCCATTAGCTTAGCACCCGATCGTTTAGTATGTTGCTATTGCTTTCTTCATGACTTATACATGTTCCTATGACTATGAGATTATGCAACTCCCGTTTGCCAGAGGAACACTTTGTGTGCTACCAAACGTCACAACGTAACTGGGTGATTATAAAGGAGCTCTACAGGTGTCTCCAAAGGAACATGTTGGGTTGGCGTATTTCGAGATTAGGATTTGTCACTCCGATTGTCGGAGAGGTATCTCTGGGCCCTCTCAGTAATGCACATCACTTAAGCCTTGCAAGCATTGCAACTAATGAGTTAGTTGTGGGATGATGTATTACAAAACGAGTAAAGAGACTTGCCGGTAACGAGATTGAACTAGGTATTGAGATACCGACGATCGAATCTCGGGCAAGTAACATACCGATGACAAAGGGAATGACGTATGTTGTTATGCTGTCTGACCGATAAAGATCTTCATAGAATATGTAGGAGCCAATATGAGCATCCAGGTTCCGCTATTGGTTATTGACCGGAGACGTGTCTCGGTCATGTCTACATTGTTCTCGAACCCGTAGGGTCCGCACGCTTAAGGTTTCGATGACAGTTATATTATGAGTTTATGTGTTTTGATGTACCGAAGTTAGTTCTGAGTCTCGGATGTGAGCACGGACATGACGAGGAGTCTCGAAATGGTCAAGACATAAAGATTGATATATTGGACGGCTATATTCGGACACCGGAAGTGTTCCGAGTGATTTCGGAGAAAACCGGAGAGCCGGAGGGTTACCGGAACCCCCCCGGGAGAAGTAATGGGCCATATGGGCCTTAGTGGAGAGAGAGAGAGGGGCAGCCAAAGGTGGGCCGCGCGCCTCCTCCCCCCCTGGTCCGAATTGGACTAGGAGAGGGGGGGTGGCGCCCCCCTTTCCCTCTCCCTCCCCACTTCCTTCCCCCTCCTAGTAGGAGTCCTACTACTAGGAGGAGGACTCCTCCTTGGCGCGCCTATAGGGCCGGCCGGCCTCCTCCCCTTGCTCCTTTATATACGGGGGCACGGGGCACCCCTAGACACACAAGTTGATCCACGTGATCATATTCTTAGCCGTGTGCGGTGCCCCCTTCCACCATAGTCCTCGATAATATTGTAGCGGTGCTTAGGCGAAGCCCTGCGACGATAGTACATCAAGATCGTCACCATGCCGTCGTGCTGATGGAACTCTTCCCCGACACTTTGCTGGATCGGAGTCCGGGGATCGTCATCGAGCTGAACGTGTGCTAGAACTCGGAGGTGCCGTAGGTTCGGTGCTTGATCGGTCGGGCCGTGGAGACGTACGACTACATCAACCAAGTTAATGCTTCCGTTGTTGATCTACAAGGGTACGTAGATCACACTCTCCCCCTCTCGTTGCTATGCATCACCATGATCTTGCGTGTGCATAGGAAAATTTTGAAATTACTACGTTCCCCAACAGTGGCATCCGAGCCTAGGTTTTACATGTTGATGCTATATGCACGAGTAGAACACAAGTGAGTTGTGGGCGATATAAGTCATACTGCTTACCAGCATGTCATACTTTGGTTCGGCGGTATTGTTGGACGAAGCGGCCCGGACCGACATTACGCGTACGCTTACGCGAGACCGATTCTCCCGACGTGCTTTGCACATAGGTGGCTTGCGGGTGACAGTTTCTCCAACTTTAGTTGAACCGAGTGTGGCTACGCCCGGTCCTTGTGAAGGTTAAAACAACACCAACTTGACAAACTATCGTTGTGGTTTTGATGCGTAGGTAAGATTGGTTCTTGCTTAAGCCCGTAGCAGCCACGTAAAACTTGCAACAACAAAGTAGAGGACGTCTAACTTGTTTTTGTAGGGCATGTTGTGATGTGATATGGTCAAGACATGATGCTAAATTTTATTGTATGAGATGATCATGTTTTGTAACCGAGTTATCGGCAACTGGCAGGAGCCGTATGGTTGTCGCTTTATTGTATGCAATGCAATCGCGCTGTAATGCTTTACTTTATCACTAAGCGGTAGCGATAGTCATGGAAGCATAAGATTGGCAAGATGACAACGATGCTACGATGGAGATCAAGGTGTCGCGCCGGTGACGATGGTGATCACGACGGTGCTTCGGAGATGGAGATCACAAGCACAAGATGATGATGGCCATATCATATCACTTATATTGATTGCATGTGATGTTTATCTTTTATGCATCTTATCTTGCTTTGATTGACGGTAGCATTATAAGATGATCTCTCACTAAATTATCAAGAAGTGTTCACCCTGAGTATGCACCGTTGCGAAAGTTCTTCGTGCTGAGACACCACGTGATGATTGGGTGTGATAGGCTCTACGTTCAAATACAACGGGTGCAAAACAGTTGCACACGCGGAATACTCAGGTTATACTTGACGAGCCAAGCATATACAGATATGGCCTCGGAACACGGAGACTGAAAGGTCGAGCGTGAATCATATAGTAGATATGATCAACATAGTGATGTTCACCAATGAAACTACTCCATCTCACATGATGATCGGACATGGTTTAGTTGATTTGGATCACGTAATCACTTAGAGGATTAGAGGGATGTCTATCTAAGTGGGAGTTCTTTAAGTAATATGATTAATTGAACCTAAATTTATCATGAACTTAGTACCTGATAGTATCTTGCTTGTTTATGTATGATTGTAGATAAATGGCCCGTGTTGTTGTTCCATTGAATTTTAATGCGTTTCTTGAGAAAGCAAAGTTGAAATATGATGGTAGCAATTACACAGACTGGGTCCGTTACTTGAGGATTATCCTCATTGCTGCACAGAAGAATTACGTCCTGGAAGCACCGCTGGGTGCCAGGCCTGCTGCTGGAGCAACACCAGATGTTGTGAACGTCTGGCAGAGCAAAGCTGATGACTACTCGATAGTTCAGTGTGCCATGCTTTACAGCTTAGAACCGGGACTTCAATGACGTTTTGAACGTCATGGAGCATATGAGATGTTCCAGGAGATTGAAGTTAATATTTCAAGCAAATGCCCGGATTGAGAGATATGAAGTCTCCAATAAGTTCTATAGCTGCAAGATGGAGGAGAATAGTTCTGTCAGTGAGCATATACTCAAAATGTCTGGGTATAATAATCACTTGATTCAAATGGGAGTTAATCTTCCAGATGATTGCGTCATTGACAGAATTCTCCAATCACTGCCACCAAGCTACAAGAGCTTCGTGATGAACTATAATATGCAAGGGATGAATAAGACTATTCCCGAGCTCTTCGCAATGCTGAAAGCTGCGAAGGTAGAAATCAAAAAGGAGCATCAAGTGTTGATGGTCAACAAGACCACTACTTTCAAGAAAAAGGGCAAAGGGAAGAAGAAGGGGAACTTCAAGAAGAACAGCAAGCAAGTTGCTGCTCAAGAGAAGAAACCCAGGTCTGGACCTAAGCCTGAAACTGAGTGCTTCTACTGCAAGCAGACTGGACACTGGAAGCGGAACTGCCCCAAGTATTTGGCGGATAAGAAGGATGGCAAGGTGAACAAAGGTATATGTGATATACATGTTATTGATGTGTACCTTACTAATGCTCGCAGTAGCACCTGGGTATTTGATACTGGTTCTGTTGCTAATATTTGCAACTCGAAACAGGGACTACAAATTAAGCGAAGATTGGCTTAGGACGAGGTGACGATGCGCGTGGGAAACGGTTCCAAAGTCGATGTGATCGCGGTCGGCACGCTACCTCTACATCTACCTTCGGGATTAATATTAGACCTAAATAATTGTTATTTGGTGCCAGCGTTAAGCATGAACATTATATCTGGATCTTGTTTGATGCGAGATGGTTATTCATTTAAATCAGAGAATAATGGTTGTTCTATTTATATGAGTAATATCTTTTATGGTCATGCACCCTTGCAGAGTGGTCTATTCTTATTGAATCTCGATAGTAGTAACACACATATTCATAATGTTGAAGCCAAAAGATGCAGAGTTGATAATGATAGTGCAACTTATTTGTGGCACTACCGTTTAGGTCATATCGGTGTAAAGCGCATGAAGAAACTCCATATTGATGGACTTTTGGAACCACTTGATTATGAATCACTTGGTACTTGCGAACCGTGCCTCATGGGCAAGATGACTAAAACGCCGTTCTCCGGTACTATGGAGAGAGCAACAGATTTGTTGGAAATCATACATACAGATGTATGCGGTCTGATGAATATTGAGGCTCATGGCGGATATCGTTATTTTCTCACCTTTACAGATGACTTAAGTAGATATGGGTATATCTACTTAATGAAACATAAGCCTGAAACGTTTGAAAAGTTCAAAGAATTTCAGAGTGAAGTTGAAAATCATCGTAACAAGAAAACAAAGTTTCTACGATCTGATCGTGGAGGAGAATATTTGAGTTACGAGTTTGGTGTACATTTGAAACAATGCGGAATAGTTTCGCAACTCACGCCACCCGGAACACCACAGCGTAATGGTGTGTCCGAACGTCGTAATCGTACTTTACTAGATATGGTGTGATCTATGATGTCTCTTACTGATTTACCGCTTTCGTTTTGGGGTTATGCTTTGGAGACGGCCGCATTCACGTTAAATAGGGCACCATCAAAATCCGTTGAGACGACGCCTTATGAACTATGGTTTGGCAAGAAACCAAAGTTGTCGTTTCTGAAAGTTTGGGGCTGCGATGCTTATGTGAAAAAGCTTCAACCTGATAAGCTCGAACCCAAATCGGAGAAATGTGTCTTCATAGGATATCCAAAGGAGACTATTGGATACACCTTCTATCACAGATCTGAAGGTAAGACTTTTGTTGCTAAGTTCGGAAACTTTCTAGAGAAGGAGTTTCTCTCGAAAGAAGTGAGTGGGAGGAAAGTAGAACTTGACAAGGTAACTGTACCTGCTCCCTTATTGGAAAGTAGTGCATCACAGAAAATTGTTTCTGTGACACCTACACCAATTAGTGAGGAAGCTAATGATAATGATCATGAAACTTCAGAACAGGATACTACTGAACCTCGTAGATCAACCAGAGTGAGATCCGCGCCAGAGTGGTACGGTAATCCAGTTCTGGAAGTCGTGCTACTAGATCATGATGAACCTACGAACTATGAAGAAGCGATGGTGAGCCCAGATTCCGCAAAATGGCTTGAAGCCATGAAATCTGAGATGGGATCCATGTATGAGAACAAAGTGTGGACTTTGGTTGACTTGCCCAATGATCGGCAAGCAATTGAGAATAAATGGATCTTCAAGAAGAAGACTGACGCCGACGGTAATATTATTGTCTACAGAGCTCGACTTTTCGCAAAAGGGTTTCGACAAGTTCAAGGGGTTGACTATGATGAGACCTTCTCACCCGTAGCGATGCTTAAGTCTGTCCGAATCATGTTAGCAATTGCCGCATTTTATGATTATGAAATTTGGCAGATGGATGTCAAAACTGCATTCCTGAATGGATTTCTGGAAGAAGAGTTGTATATGATGCAACCGGAAGGTTTTGTCGATCCAAAGGGAGCTAACAAAGTGTGCAAGCTCCAGCGATCCATTTATGGACTGGTGCAAGCCTCTCGGAGTTGGAATAAACGCTTTGATAGTGTGATCAAAGCATTTGGTTTTATACAGACTTTTGGAGAAGCCTGTATTTACAAGAAAGTGAGTGGGAGCTCTGTAGCATTTCTGATATTATATGTGGATGACATATTACTGATCGGAAATGATATAGAATTTCTGGATAGCATAAAGGGATACTTGAATAAGAGTTTTTCAATGAAAGACCTCGGTGAAGCTGCTTACATATTAGGTATAAAGATCTATAGAGATAGATCAAGATGTTTAATTGGACTTTCACAAAGCACATACCTTGACAAAATTTTTAAGAAGTTCAAAATGGATCAAGCAAAGAAAGGGTTCTTGCTTGTGTTACAAGGTGTGAAGTTGAGTCAGACTCAATGCCCGACCACTGCAGAAGATAGAGAGAAAATGAAAGATGTTCCCTATGCTTTAGCCATAGGCTCTATCATGTATGCAATGTTGTGTACCAGACCTGATGTGTGCCTTGCTATAAGTCTAGCAGGGAGGTACCAAAGTAATCCAGGAGTGGATCACTAGACAGCGGTCAAGAACATCCTGAAGTACCTGAAAAGGACTAAGGATATGTTTCTCGTATATGGAGGTGACAAAGAGCTCATCGTAAACGGTTACGTTGATGCAAGCTTTGACACTGGTCCGGACGATTCTAAATCGCAAACCGGATACGTGTTTACATTAAATGGTGGAGCTGTCAGTTGGTGTAGTTCTAAACAAAGCGTCGTGGCGGGGTCTACGGGTGAAGCGGAATACATAGCTGCTTCGGAAGCAGCAAATGAAGGAGTCTGGATGAAGGAGTTCATATCCGATCTAGGTGTCATACCTAGTGCATCGGGTCCAATGAAAATCTTTTGTGACAATACTGGTGCAATTGCCTTGGCAAAGGAATCCAGATTTCACAAGAGAACCAAGCACATCAAGAGACGCTTCAATTCCATCCGGGATCTAGTCCAGGTGGGAGACATAGAGATTTGCAAGATACATACGGATCTGAATGTTGCAGACCCGTTGACTAAGCCTCTTCCACGAGCAAAACATGATCAGCACCAAGGCTCCATGGGTGTTAGAATCATTACTGTGTAATCTAGATTATTGACTCTAGTGCAAGTGGGAGACTGAAGGAAATATGCCCTAGAGGCAATATTTAAGTTATTATTTATTTCCTTATATCATGATAAAAGTTTATTATTCATGCTAGAATTGTATTAACCAGAAACATAATACATGTGTGAATACATAGACAAACAGAGTGTCACTAGTATGCCTCTACTTGACTAGCTCGTTAATCAAAGATGGTTATGTTTCCTAACCATGGACAAAGAGTTGTTATTTGATTAACGGGATCACATCATTAGTTGAATGATATGATTGACATGACCCATTCCATTAGCTTAGCACCCGATCGTTTAGTATGTTGCTATTGCTTTCTTCATGACTTATACATGTTCCTATGACTATGAGATTATGCAACTCCCGTTTGCCAGAGGAACACTTTGTGTGCTACCAAACGTCACAACATAACTGGGTGATTATAAAGGGGCTCTACAGGTGTCTCCAAAGGAACATGTTGGGTTGGCGTATTTCGAGATTAGGATTTGTCACTCCGATTGTCGGAGAGGTATCTCTGGGCCCTCTCAGTAATGCACATCACTTAAGCCTTGCAAGCATTGCAACTAATGAGTTAGTTGCGGGATGATGTATTACAAAACGAGTAAAGAGACTTGCCGGTAACGAGATTGAACTAGGTATTGAGATACAGACGATCGAATCTCGGGCAAGTAACATACCGATGACAAAGGGAACGACGTATGTTGTTATGCGGTCTGACCGATAAAGATCTTCGTAGAATATGTAGGAGCCAATATGAGCATCCAGGTTCCGATATTGGTTATTGACCGGAGACGTGTCTCGGTCATGTCTACATTGTACTCGAACCCGTAGGGTCCGCACGCTTAAGGTTTCGATGACAGTTATATTATGAGTTTATGACTTTTGATGTACTGAAGTTAGTTCAGAGTCCCGGATGTGATCATCGACATGACGAGGAGTCTCGAAATGGTCGATACATAAAGATTGATATATTGGACGGCTATATTCGGACACCGGAAGTGTTCCGGGTGATTTCAGAGAAAACCGGAGAGCCGGAGGGTTATCGGAACCCCCCGGGAGAAGTAATGGGCCATATGGGCCTTAGTGGAGAGAGAGAGGGGCAGCCAAAGGTGGGCCGCGCGCCTCCTCCCCCCCGGTCCGAATTGTACTAGGAGAGGGGGGGGGGCGGCGCCCCCTTTTCCCTCTCCCTACCCACTTCCTTCCCCCTCCTAGTAGGAGTCCTACTCCTACTAGGAGGAGGACTCCTCCTTGGCGCGCCTATAGGGCCGCCCGGCCTCCTCCCCTTGCTCCTTTATATACGGGGGCAGGGGGGCACCCCTAGACACACAAGTTGATCCACGTGATCATATTCTTAGCCGTGTGTGGTGCCCCCTTCCACCATAGTCCTTGATAATATTGTAGCGGTGCTTAGGCGAAGCCCTGCGACGGTAGTGCATTAAGATCGTCACCACGCCGTCGTGCTGATGGAACTCTTCCCCGACACTTTGCTGGATCGGAGTCCGGGGATCGTCATCGAGCTGAACGTGTGCTAGAACTCGGAGGTGCCATAGTTTCGGTGCTTGATCGGTCGGGCCATGGAGACGTACGACTACATCAACCAAGTTAACGCTTCCGTTGTCGATCTACAAGGGTACGTAGATCACACTCTCCCCCTCTCGTTGCTATGCATCACCACGATCTTGCGTGTGCGTAGGAAAATTTTGAAATTACTACATTCCCCAACAGGAATAGCTTCTACCCACTTAGTAACATAATCAACAGCGACTAAAATGAGACACCTTCTTTCAGAGCATGGAGGCATAACTTCATCCATAACATAACCCTTCTTTCTCATAGGATAAAATGTAAATACAAGGATAGCCTTCTAACTTGGATCTCTAACCTTCCTTAGGTAGTGTTTTTCTTTGCCCTGCTTGGGTTGTAACTTTGTAAGTATTTCTGTCTTCCTCTTTTCTCTTCTTGTATGGACTTGTAATAGGACTTTGTTCTTTGTTGTTTTCAATAAAGAGCTGTGAGGCTGTTGCCTTGTAGTACATATTCAAAACAAAAAAAATCAACAGCGACTAAAATATGTGTATACCCGTTAGATGAAGGAAAATGTCCCATATAATCAAAGCCCCAAACATCAAATGGTTCAATAAAAGGTGAATAATTCATAGGTATTTCTTGACGTCTACTAATATTACCAATTGTTTGACATTCATCACAAGACAAGACAAACTTACAGGCATCCTTGAAGAGAGTAGGCCAATAAAAACCGGATTGCATTACCTTATGTGCAGTTCTATCTCCAACATGGTGTCCTCCATAAGCCTCGGAGTGACACTTGCGTAGGATCTGTTCCTGTTCATGCTCAAGTACGCAACGTCTAATAATACCATCTACTCATTTATAAAGATGTGGGTCATTCCAAAAGTAATGTCTCAAATCATAGAAGAACCTTTTCTTTTGCTGGTATGTGAAACTAGGTGGTATAAATTTAGCAACAATATAATTAGCATAATCAGCATAGCATGGAGCAGTACGAGAAGGATTTATGACATTTAATTGTTCATCAGGAAAGCTATCATCAATAGGTAGTGGGTCATCAAGAACATTTTCTAACCTAGACAAGTTGTCTGCAACAGGGTTCTCGGCTCCCTTTCTATCAATAATATGCAAATCAAATTCTTGTACCAAGAGAACCCATCTAATAAGTCTAGGTTTATCATCTTTCTTTTACATAAGGTATTTAATAGCAGCATGATCAGTGTGAATAGTTACTTTAGAATCAACAATATAAGGTCTGAACTTATCACAAGCAAAAACAATTGCTAAAAATTATTTTTCAGTAGTAGCATAATTTCTCTGGGCATTGTCTAGAGTTTTACTAGCATATTGAATAACATTTAATTTCTTATCAACTCTTTGCCCTAGAACAACACCTACAACATAATAACTAGCATCACACATAATTTCAAAGGGTAAACTCCAATCAGGTGGCTGAACAATAGGTGCAGAAATCAATGCTTTCTTAAGTATTTCAAATGCTTCTATGCAATCATCATCAAAGACGAAAGGAATATCTTTTTGTAATAGATTAGTTAGAGGCCGAGAAATTTTTGAGAAGTCCTTAATGAACCTCCTATAAAAACTGGCGTGACCGAGGAAGCTTCTTATACCGTTAATGTCCTTGGGACATCGCATCTTTTCAATAGCATCAACTTTAGCTTTATCAACTTCAATGCCTCTTTCAGAAGTTTTATGCCCCAAGACAATACCTTCATTAACCATAAAGTGGCATTTCTCCCAATTCAAAACAAGATTAGTTTCTTCACATCTCTGCAAAACTCGATCAAGGTTGCTCAAGCAATCATCAAAAGAGGATCCATAAACGGAGAAATCATCCATGAAAACCTCACATATCTTTTCACAAAAGTCAGAAAACATAGCCATCATGCATCTTTGAAAGGTAGCAGGTGCATTGCATAAACCAAAAGGCATACGTCTATAAGCAAAAGTACCGAAAGGGCAAGTAAAAGTGGTCTTTACTTGATCATCAGCTGACACAGGTATTTGAGAGAAGCCAGAGTAACCATCTAGAAAGCAAAAATGTGTATGTTTGGATAATCTTTCTAGCATTTGATCAATGAAAGGTAAGGGGTAATGATCTTTTTAGTAGCCTTATTTAATTTGCGGAAATCAATTACCATCCTTTAACCTGTAATAATTCTTTGCGGACTCAATTCATCTTTATCATTGGGAACAACAGTAATACCTCCCTTCTTAGGGACACAATGGACAGGACTTACCCACTGACTATCAGCAACGGGATAAATTATACCTGCCTCAAGGAGTTTTAATATTTCCTTTCTTACAACTTCTTTCATCTTAGGATTTAGCCGTCGTTGGTGATCAATAACTAGTTAGGCGTCTTTCTCCAAATTTATTTTCTGTTGACATAGAGTGGGACTAATGCCCTTAAGATCATCAAGAGTATATCCAATAGCAGCACGGTGCTTCTTCGGAGTTTTCAATATTTTTTCTTCTTCATGCTCTGAAAGGTTAGCACTAATAATAATAGGATATATCTTCTTTTCATCAAGATAAGCATATTTAAGAGTATCAGGCAACGGTTTAAGCTCAAACATGGCATCACCCTTGGGTGGAGGAGGATCCCCTAGGATTTCAACAGGCAAGTTGTGTTTAAGAATAGGTCCCCGTTTAAAGAATACTTCATCTATTTCCCTTCTTTCATTCATAAACATATCATTTTCATGGTCTAGCAAATATTATTCTAAAGGATCATTAGGAGGCACAACAATAGAAGCAAGACCAATAATTTCATCTTTGCTTGGAAATTCTTCATCACGGGGTTGTCTACGAAATTTAGAGAAGTTAAACTCATGAGACATATCACCCAAACCAATAGTCACAACATCCTTCTTGCAATCTATCTTAGCATTAACAGTATTCAAGAAGGGTCTACCAAATATAATTGGACAAAATCTATCTTGAGGGCAACCAAGAACAAGAAAATCAGCAGGGTATTTAACTTTCCCACACAAGACTTCAGCATATGTAACAATCCCAACTAGTGAAATAGTGTCTCTATTGGCAAGCTTAATTGTGACATCAATCTCTTCTATCTCAGCAGGTGCAATATCATGCATAATTTCTTTGTATAAGGAATGAGGTATTGGACTTGCACTAGCACCCATATCACATAAGCCATGATAGCAATGATCTCCTATTTTAACAGAAATAACAGGCATGCCTACAACAGGTCTATGTTTATTTTTAGTATCAGGCCTAGCAATTCTAGCAGCTTCATCACAGAAGTAAATAACATGCCCATCAATATTATCGGCCAAGAGATCTTTAACCATAGCAATATTAGGTTCACCCTTAACTTGCTCAGGGGGTTTGTGTGTCCTAATATTACTTTTGTTGACTACAGTTGAAACTTTAGCATGATCCTTTATTCTAACAGGAAAGGTGGTTTCACAAAATAAGCAGTAGGAACAATAGGACCATTATAAGTGATAGTCTTTTCTTCAACTTTAATAGGTGCAACTACTTTTGTTTCAATGGGAGGATTATATTTAAACCACTTCTCCTTAGGATGTAACATCCCAAATTTTCAATTTGGAATGTTATACATTAGATCATCATTGCATATCATATTTTATTTTGCATTTTGGTTGATCCTAGAAATTCTACGCAACTCAATGACCCACGGAGAGAGTTGGGGATTTCGTTATTTTCATATTTGAGTTTTCTCAAATTTTGAGAATAGGATCATTTGATTTTATTTATTTTATCATCAATTATTTCTATTACAAAAATATGAGAGAGGGAATAAAATGACTTTCCCAAAATAAAGAAATATTGAGGATTTAATAATAAAATCAAATAAGATTTTATTTCGGAGTTTCTCGGTGTTTTATTTGAATTTAGGAAAAATGTGCGTCTTTCAAAATTGCATTTAGGTCCCAAATAAATGTTCACCTTGTGCAGCTTGATTTTAGAAGCCCGCGAAAATATATTTCGGAATTTTTCGAGTCGGTTTACTATTTCTTTTCATTTTTCTTTTGCGCATAATTAAAAAAACGCGCACCGACCTACGGGCCGTGTCCGACCGGGACACCGGCCCGGGCAGGCTTTATAAGACGGGGCAGCCCACCCGGGCAAACCCTAGCCGCCCCAGCCCCAAGCCGCCACCGACGCCGCCGCCGCCGCCGCCCCGCTGAGCCCCCGCCGCCGCCTCGAAATCCGCACCAGTTTTTTTTCCGAAAAACCGTTCGGTTTTTCTGTCGATTTTTTCTAGATTCAGTTTTTTTAAATAGATCAGTTTTTCCGGTTTATTTAAATAGTGAGCGTTCGCCCGTTCGTTCGTTCTAGTGAACGTTCATCGTTTTTTTCTTTTTCTCGGTTTAAAACCGTGATTTTTCTAATCGCGATTCCTGATCCGATTTTTGTTTTAGTATAACTTTTCGCTCGTTTATCGGAATAAGGCGATTCAAGCGCCTAGAGTTTCGTCTCGAAACCCTCTATATGTTTAACCAACTTAAACAAGATTTTTCTACTGTAAAAATTGCCCTAGATCCAGATTAGTAGAACGAAGTTGTTTTCTTTCGCCGTTTGATTTTCGTTGCTTCATTCGATTTGATTCTTTTTGCCAACCGGAGTTCTTAAGTTGAACCTTCTGGTTAGATCTCTTCTTTGAGTTTTACCCGTGCATTAGATGAGTACTTATTGTATGCTTGTTTGTTTGTCTGCGATAGAATACCCGGAGTGCGCCGCCTGTTACTTCGAATCTCTAGGTTTCGCGGATCATCAGCAAGGCAAGTAACACTTTGATCATACCTTTCCTACTACCCAGTTTTATTGCATTAGGTCAATCCTCACACATTGCATGATTAGGATCTAATTAAATTGTGGGATGGGAAGTAGTTGAGGTAGTACCTATTACCTGTTTATTATCAAACCTTTGGGAGTTACTTCTAGGTTTGCTTATTATGCCATGCTATGGTAGTAGACGTGGATTGGGTGAGTGATATCCATGACAGATGTGAGTTTTTTAATTAATGGTTTAACTAAGGTGGCAACTTAAACACACATCTGGGTGGATTGAGGCACCTGGGTATTCCAGGACTTGCCTGTTTTCTTTTGGACCGTCACCCAGGCTCAAAGGGATCATGAGACTATTCATACTAGAAACTTCCGTGTGCAGCCACAAGCTATTATGGGCTCTAGCATAGTTGACTAAGTTGTGCGAACTCTTACAGTGGTAGACTAGCAGATGTAGGGGATGTAGGTGGTATGGTCTACCCGATCGTAAGGTGCTAGCGCTTCTGAAAGACTATGTCTCGGTCATCCGTCTTCTCAAACATCATGTAGTGCGAGAAACCAAACGGAGGCGATCGAGTCTTGTGGGGAAAAGTGCGCAAACCTCTGCATAGTGTAATAAACTAATCATGGTTAGCCGTGTCCCCGGTTATGGACATCTTGAGTATCTAGTACCTGGATTATCATGTGAATCTCAACATGTTACTCTAAATTAATTTTGTTGGGTTATGTTTAATGATGATGCTTAATTGGGATTGAGAATGCTGTTAACCATTCTCAATGTTTAACAACTACCATGATAGTTAAATAAAATTTATTCCTTTGAAGTAGGGAAAAATTGGCTTTACGCAAAACTGTAACCATAGAGCTTTCCACCAGCCAAATATGCATATAGTATAGCTGTTTCATTCCATTACTGTCTATGTGTTACATTGCCAGCATATTCCATGTACTGACCCGTTTCGGGCTGCAACGTTAATGTTGCAGACTTTTCAGACGACGATTAAGGAGTTTTTAGGTCATGGTTCTATACTCAGTGATGCCGTTGGAGTTGATGGACTCACTTATCTTCCAAGCCTTCCGCTGTTATCATTATTAGATGGCCTTAAGCCATATTTATTGTAATAAGTTCTCTTTTGAGACACTCGATGTAATAAGTGTGTGATTGCTACTCTGCTATAAATCCTCTGAGTACTGTGTGGTGTCAGCATTACTGATCCAGGGATGACACCGGAGCACAGAGATCAGACTGTTTGGGGTCTGGTCGCTACAGAGATGGTATCAGAGCACATGCTGACTGTAGGACACGACCACTAAGCTAAAAGACCTAGATCACTATCCACTCTCTCCTCTTCTGACTTCTCATCTTTTCTACTCTTTAGGATGGCGGATGCAAGGAACAAGTTCAAGCAACCGGATGAAGATACACCCTTTCGACGTCACTTGAAGGAAGTCACTAGATACCTGAACATAGGAGTACCAAGCTTCACAGGAACCTACAACGCCACTTTACCTGAAGAAGAGCGCTGGATGATTCAAGTTCAAGTTCCAGGAAGGACGTTCATGCCAGTCACTGAGCCCATAGAGTTTTCTTTTGATGCACCAACTTGGAGTCTAGGAAAGAGCATGGCAGCTCACATCGCCATGGGACGCATTGGAGAAGTCTACCGCAAGGATCTCAAGGATACTATCTACCAGATTTGTGGGCGCCGAGATGAACACTGGGAGATGATCAGCACCAGGAAGGATAGATTAATTGCAACTTTTATCCAGGAGCTAAACCAGCACATTCGATGACAGGAGAACCAGATGTGCGCCGACATGATAGATCTGAAGAAGGCTAAGACTAGAATCAAGGAACTGGAGGAAGAACTCAAGGCTACACGTGAAGATTATGAAGAGGAAATTGAAGTATTGGTGGAGAAGAGTGACGACCTGATCTAGAAGATTGGAATATTTATGGGAAGCCCTACGCCAGCAGAGGAAGACAAAGAACCCAAGGAGATTAGCCCGGAAGACTACATCATCATCGACGGCACCGATTCAGATCCAGATAGTAGCGATGATGACTATGTTGATGAAGCTGGAGCAGATATCATGGAGTCTGCAACCAAAGAATATTTCTAGTAGACCACCTCATCAGTAGTAGTAGTCCACCATGTAAATATAGTAGTCCGAGCACTTTTGCGATAGTTAGATCGATTGTATGCCCTTGTTTGATTGAATGAAGTGAATTGTTTGCTTTTGCCTCATGTGCATATGGGTAGTGTTTTCTCTTTAGACCCCCTCTATTCTTACATCTCAGCTTTTCTAAAACCCCTCAGATGCCTCCGAGACGTGACCCCAGATTTGCCTTTCCACCGGAGCTCACCCTGTTGATCCAGCAGCAGAACACATTGATGCAGTTGCTAGTCCAGAATCAAAACCAGGGGAACAACAACAACAACCCACCACCACCACCACCACCTGTTGATCACTTAGCCTGTTTTCTTAGGCTGTATCCGCCGGTATTTTCCAGTAGCACCGAGCCGATAGTAGCAGATGATTGGCTCCGCAAGACAGCTAGGGAGTTAACCACAGTAGGATGCACAGATGCGGAGAAGGTGAAGTTTGCCGCACATCAGCTAGAAGGACCCGCAACATCATGGTGGGAGAATTTCATAGCCACTTTCCCTGTCGACACTGTCACATGGGACCAGTTTCGGCAGGCTTTTCGTACTGCACATGTTTCAGCAAGAGCTATGGCCATGAAGAAGCATGAGTTTCGCAACTTGCGCCAAGGGGGACGGACAATTGGCCAGTATGTGGAGGATTTTAGTAAGTTAGCACGTTATGCACCAGATGACGTCGCTACGGATGCAGCTAAGCAGGAGAAGTTTCTGGAAGGACTGGATGATGAGTTGAGCATGCAGTTGATGGTAGCAACCTTCAACAACTACCAGGAGTTGGTAGATCGTGCTCTTATGATTGAAGGGAAGCAGCAGCAAATTGAGAATCGCAAGAGGAAGTATGGACAAGGGAAGTACACTTCAGGAGCTCAGCAGAAGCCACGTTTTACCCCTAGACTGGGAGGACATTTTCAGCATACCCATTGAGGAGGTAGCTCGCACAATCACAATGGCACCAAGAATGGTAATGGCAATGGAGGAAGCAACGGCCAGAATCGCACCAACCCATCAACCCCAGCCAAGAAGGACCTGAGTCAAGTCACTTGCTTTAAGTGTCAGAAGACCGGACATTATGCCAATGAATGTCCTGAAGGCCAAAATGGCAATGGAAGTTCTGGGAAGAAGCCGAACCCTTTCAACAGCGGACCTGTGAACCACGTTAGCATGGAGGAGGTTGAAGCTCAGCCCGATGCAGTAATAGGTAAGTTTTTGGTTAAGTCATTTACTGCACTCATTCTTTTTGATACTGGTGCATCGCATTCATACATCTCAAGGGGATTTGTGGATAAGTATAACCTATCAACCCAAGCCCTTAGGTCACCCATGTTAGTAACCTCACCTGGAGCAGAGTATGTGGCTAGTCTATGGTGTGATCAGTTACCATTAAGGATTGGTAACTATGTTTTTCCCTCAGACCTAATAGTATTGGAATCCCAAGGATTGGATGTGATATTAGGCATGGATTGGTTATCAAAGTATGAAGGGAATATTAAATGTGCTAGTAAGTCTATTTTTCTTACCACCACAGAAGGGAGAAGGATCAAGTATGTATCCCGGCATGTGCCAAAGAGGACTCAAGTAAATTGCCTAACAGGAGTTGTGCAGGAGGAAGTACCAGTGGTAAGGGATTTCCCTGAAGTATTTCCAGAGAAGTTGCCAGGCATGCCACCGGATAGAGATATTGAGTTTTTGATTGAGCTATTGCCAGGCACATGGCCAATATCAAAGAGACCATATAGGATGCCAGCAAAGGATTTGGTGGAAATTAAGAAGCAGATTAAGGAGTTACTGGATAAGGGATATATCTGCCCAAGTTCTTCACATTGGGGATCGCCAGTACTTCTAGTGGAGAAGAAGGATGGATCGTTAATGATGGTTGTTGATTATCGAGGATTGAATGAAGTAACGATCAAGAACAAGTACCCACTACCAATGATCAATGATCTGTTTGATCGATTGCAAGGAGCTAAGGTATTTTCCAAGATTGATCTCCAATCAGGATACCACCAGTTGAAGATTCGAGAACAGGATATACCTAAGACAGCTTTTACCACCAGGTATGGGCTGTACGAGTATACCGTTATGTCATTTGGTCTGACTAACGCACCTGCCTATTTTATGAACATGATGAACAAAGTATTTATGGAGTTTTTGGATAAGTTCGTCGTAGTGTTCATTGATGATATCCTGGTTTACTCGAAGAATGAAGAGGAGCATAAGGAACATTTGCGACTAGTACTTGGAAAGCTCAGAGAACATCAATTATATGCCAAGTTCAGCAAATGTGAGTTTTGGTTGAAGGAAGTAGGATTCCTCGGACACGTTATATCCGGAGAAGGTATAGCAGTTGATCCCACTAAAGTTGATACCGTGACCAAGTGGGAAGCCCCAACAACAGTTGGAGAGATCCGGAGTTTTCTTGGACTTGCAGGATACTACCGGAGATTTATTGAGAATTTCACAAAGATTGCGAAGCCTATGACTGAGTTGTTGGAGAAAGATACCAAGTTCATATGGACGGAGGAATGTGAGGCTAGTTTCCAGGAGTTGAAGAAACATTTGGTTACCTCACCAGTGTTGATTTTGTTAGACCAGACCAAAGATTACGAGGTGTATTGCGACGCTTCACGTCGAGGACTTGGAGCAGTGCTTATGCAGGAAGGGAGAGTTGTTTCATATGCCTCAAGACAACTGAAACCTCATGAGTTGAATTATGCCACGCATGATTTGGAGTTAGCAGCCGTAGTGCATGCATTGAAAACATGGAGACATTTTCTGATTGGAAATCATTGTGAGGTGTACATGGATCATAAGAGTTTGAAATACATCTTCACACAGAAGGAGTTAAACCTCAGACAAAGGAGATGGTTGGAGCTCATCAAGGATTATGATATGAGATTGCATTACCATCCCGGAAAGGCTAATGTAGTAGCTGACGCATTAAGACGTAAGAGCCATGTCAATACATTAATGACGGGAGAAATACCAAGGGAGTTAGCAGAAAATCTTCGTGAACTATGTTTGGAAATAGTTTCGAGAGGCCATGTAGCAGCATTGGAGATTCAGTCAACTTTGATGGATAGAATCAGAGAAGCTCAGAAGACTGACAAAGAGATTGCCTCCATTAAGGAGAAACTTAGCAAAGGAAAAGCTAAGGGATTTCATGAGGATGAGCACGATACCCTATGGTTTGAAGACCGTGTTTACGTGCCCAATGACTCGGAGATCAGGAAGTTGATACTGCAAGAGGCACACGACTCACCGTATTCAATTCACCCAGGAAATACCAAGATGTACTTGGATCTGAAGGATATTTTCTGGTGGACCGGAATGAAGAAGGATATTGCGGAGTATGTAGCAGTTTGTGATGTATGTCACAGAGTAAAGGCAGAGCATCAGAAGCCAGCAGGATTGTTACAACCATTGCCGATACCCGAATGGAAGTGGGATAAGCTAGGCATGGATTTTATCATAGGATTACCCAGGACTCGTTCAGGCTATGACTCGATTTGGGTTGTAGTCGATCGATTGACGAAGGTAGCTCATTTCATCCCAGTAAAGACCACTTACACCAGTGCTAAGCTGGCAAAGATATACATGACCAGGATCGTATGTTTGCATGGAGTTCCAAGGAGTATCGTATCAGACAGAGGAACCCAGTTTACCTCAAAGTTCTGGAAGCAGTTGCACGAAACCTTGGGAACCAGGCTAGAATTAAGTACAGCTTTCCATCCACAGACAGATGGACAGACCGAGAGAGTCAATCAGATTTTCGAGGATATGCTGAGAGCTTGTGCGCTAGATTATGGATCTAGTTGGGACGATAATTTGCCATATGCAGAGTTCTCTTACAACAACAGTTACCAAACGAGTTTGAAGATGGCCCCTTTCGAAGCTTTGTATGGAAGGAGGTGCAGGACACCGTTATCGTGGGACGAAGTTGGAGACCGCCAGTTGTTTGGACCTAAATTGATTAAAGAGTCTGAACAGAAGGTGAAATTGATTCGCGAAAGGCTCAAGATAGCCCAGTCCAGGCAGAAAAGTTATGCAGATTCTAAACGCAAGGAGACAGTTTACGAAGTCGGAGATAGAGCTTATCTTCGAGTATCTCCACTTCGGGGAACAAAGCGTTTTGGAGTTAAAGGGAAGTTAGCACCACGATTTGTAGGACCATATCGAGTTTTGGAGCGTATGGGAGAAGTGGCCTACAAGTTGGAATTGCCCGAAGGATTGTCAGGAGTTCATGATGTGTTCCACGTTTCCCAGTTGAAGAAGTGTCATGCGGAGATGGCTGACATACCAGCAAGGCAAGTAACACTTTGATCATACCTTTCCTGCTACCCAGTTTTATTGCATTAGATCAATCCTCACACATTGCATGATTAGGATCTAATTAAATTGTGGGATGGGAAGTAGTTGAGGTAGTACCTATTACCTGTTTATTATCAAACCTTTGGGAGTTACTTCTACGTTTGCTTATTATGCCATGGTATGCTAGTAGACGTGGATTGGGTGAGTGATATCCATGACAAATGTGAGTTTGTTAATTAATGGTTTAACTAAGGTGGCAACTTAAACACACATCTAGGTGGATTGAGGCACCTGGGTATTCCAGGACTTGCTTGTTTTCTTTTTGACCGCCACCCAGGCTCAAAGGGATCATGAGACTATTCATACTAGAAACTTCCATGTGCAGCCACAAGCTATTATGGGCTCTAGCACAGTTGACTAAGTTGTGCAAACTCTTACAGTGGTAGACTAGCAGATGTAGGGGATGTAGGTGGTACGGTCTACCCGATCGTAAGGTGCTAGCGCTTCTGAAAGACTATGTCTCGGTCATCCGTCTTCTCAAACACCATGTAGTGCGAGAAACCAAACGGAGGTGATCGAGTCTTGTGGGGAAAAGTGCGCAAACCTCTGCAGAGTGTAATAAACTAATCATTGTTAGCCGTGTCCCCGGCTATGGACATCTTGAGTATCTAGTACCTGGATTATCATGTGAATCTCAACATGTTACTCTAAATTAATTTTGTTGGGTTATGTTTAATGATGATGCTTAATTGGGATTGAGAATGCTGTCAACCATTCTCAATGTTTAACAACTACCATGATAGTTAAATAAAATTTATTCCTTTGAAGTAGGAAAAAATTGGCTTTACACAAAACTGTAACCATAGAGCTTTCCACCAGCCAAATATGCATATAGTACAGCTGTTTCATTCCATTACTCTTTATGTGTTACATTGCCAGCATATTCCATGTGCTGACCCGTTTCGGGCTGCAACGTTAATGTTGCAGACTTTTCAGACGACGATTAAGGAGTTTTTAGGTCGTGGTTCTATACCCAGTGATGCCGTTGGAGTTGATGGACTCACTTATCTTCCAAGCCTTCTGCTGTTATCATTATTAGATGGCCTTAAGCCATATTTATTGTAATAAGTTATCTTTTGAGACACTCGATGTAATAAGTGTGTGATTGCTACTCTGCTATAAATCCTCCGAGTACTGTGTGGTGTCAGCATTACTGATCCAGGGATGACACCGGAGCACGGAGATCAGACTGTTTGAGGTCTGGTCGCTACATAGGGAGATCAACATGAGTAGCAAAGGATTCACAGAAAGAAGCTACTGTCTCAGAGTCAAGTCCATATTTAGTGCTAAATTTACGGAAAACATTGGTATCCATAAAAGATTTAACACAATCAAACTTAGGTGTTATACCTGAATCCTTACCTTCATTGATATCCCAATCTTCAAAGTTGTGTTTAATTCTCTCCAATAAATTCCATTTGAATCCAATAGTCTTAATCATAAAGGAACCAGTACAAGAAGTATCGAGCATGGAGCGATTGTTGTCAGAAATCCGAGCATAATTTTTTTGAATAATCATTTCTCTTGAGAGCTCATGATTGGGGCATGAAATAACATAGACTTAAGCCTCCCCCAAGCTTGAGCGATGCTTTCTCCTTCGCGAGGCCAAAAATTATATATATAATTACGATCACGATGAACAAGATGCATAGGATAAAACTTCTGGTGAAATTCCAATTTCAATCGCTTATAGTCCCATGATCCCATATCATCACATAGCCTATACCATGTCAATGCATCTCCCTTCAAAGATAAAGGGAAGACCTTCTTCTTGATAACATCATCGGGCATACCTGCAAGATCAAATAATCCCCAAACTTCATCCACATAGATTAAGTGTAAGTCGGGATGCAATGTTTCATCTCCTGCAAAAGGATTAGCTAGCAGTTTCTCTATCATACCCGAAGGAATATCGAAGTAAACATTTTCATTTTCAGTAGGTCCAGTAGGCTGAGGAGAAACTATTTGCTCTACCATTTGGGGTGAACAAACCCTGAAAAAGCCCCTCAAAGGATTACTTTCCATAGTAACAAGTGACAGTAAATTTCAGCACACTATATAAATCTTTCCTTACCAAATTCCACCTGCCAAAGGTGCTTCACTCCCCGGCAACAGCGCCAGAAAAGAGTCTTGATGACCCACAGGTATAGGGGATCTATCATAGTCCTTTCGATAAGTAAGAGTGTCTAACCCAGCGAGGAGCAGAAGGAAATGATAAGCAGTTTTCAGTAAGGTATTCTCTGCAAGCACTGAAATTATCGGCAACAGATAGTTTTGTGATAAGGTAATTTGTAACGAGTAGCAAGTAATAAAAGTAAATAAGGTGCAGCAAGATGGACCAATCCTTTTTGTAGCAAAGGACAAGCCTGGACAATTTCTTATATAGAGAAAAATGCTCCCGAGGACACATGGGAATTATCGTCAAGCAAGTTTTGATCACGATCATATGATTCGCGTTCGGTACTTTTATAATTTGATATGTGAGTGGACCGATGCTTGGGTACTGCCCTTACTTGGACAAGCATTCCACTTATGATTAACCCCCATTGCAAGCATCTGCAACTACAACAGAAGTATTAAGGTAAACCTAACCATAGCATGAAACATATGGATCCAAATCAGCCCTTACGAAGCAACGCATAAACTAGGGTTTAAGCTTCTGTCACTCTAGCAACCCATCATCTAGTTATTACTTCCCAATGCCTCCCTCTAGGACCAAGCAATGGTGAAGTGTCATGTAGTCGACGTTCACATGACACCACTAGTGGGATGACAACATACATCTCATCTAAATATCGAACGAATACGAGATTCACATGACTACTAATAGCAGGACTTCTCCCACGTCCTCAGGAACAAAAGTAACTACTCACAAACCATATTCATGTTCATAATCGGAGGGGTATTAATATGCATAATGGATCTGAACATATGATCTTCCACCAAGTAAACCAACTAGCATCAACTACAAGGAGTAATCAACACTACTAGCAACCCACAGGTACCAATCTAAGGTTTGGATACAAAGATTGGATACAAGAGATGAATTAGGGTTTGAGATGAGATGGTGCTTGTGAAGATGTTGATGGAGATTCACCCCCTCCCGATGAAAGGATCATTGGTGATGACGATGGTGATGATTTCCCCCTCCCGGAGGGAAGTTTCCCTGGCAAAACAGCTCCGCCGGAGCCCTAGATTGGTTCCGCCAAGGTTCCGCCTCGTGGCGAAGGAGTTTCATCCCGAAAGCTTGATTATGATTTTTTCCTTGATGAAAGACTCCATATAGCAGAAGATGGGCATCGGAGGGCCACCAAGGGGCCCACGAGGCAGGGGGCGCGCCCAGGGGGTAGGGCGCGCCCCCCACCCTCGTGGCTGGTGGGTGGCCCCCCTCTGGTACTTCTTGCGCTTAGTATTTTTTATATATTCTGGAAATAACTTACGTGAAGTTTCAAGACTTTTGGAGCTGTGCAGAATAGGTCCCTAATATTTGCTCCTTTTCCAGCCCAGAATCCCAGTTGTCGGCATTCTCCCTCTTTATGTAAACCTTGTAAAATAAGAGAAAATAGGCATAAGTATTGTGACATAATGTGTAATAACAGCCCATAATGCAATAAATATCGATATAAAAGCATGATGCAAAATGGATGTATCAGCATGCAAGTTGTTTTCCATAAGCTTGTATGACTATATTCGGAATACATGCCTACATTATATTGATGAATTAGGGCTAGTTCTTTGTCACCCTATGTTATAACTGTTGCATGATGAATGCCATCCGACATAATTATCCATAACTGATCCATTGCCTACAATCTCATTTCATATTGATCTTTGCTAAGTTACTTTTCTGTTGCTACTATTATGATTACTACAAAACTGCTACTGTTACTTTTGCCACCGTTGCCATTACTTACATGCTACTTTTCTACTATCATCTAGCTCTGCACTTGATTCTCCTTACGTTTTGAGTAAACTTGCGACGCCTACACCTGCTATTGATTCCGATATGTCGCATGTTATTGATGATGCCACTTGTGCTATGCATGATGGTTATGATGAAACTAATTCTCTGCTTGATAATATTGTGCCACTAGGTGAATTTCTTGATGAACAACTTGCTAGGGTTAGAGAGAATTAAATTACTGAAACTGGTGATATTATTGAAACTGAAGATTATGATTCTCCCCCTAGATATGAATTGCCTGTTGTACCTGAGGGTTATGTTATGGATGAAGAAACTGCTAGAGACTTATTTGCTTGCAATGACAGAGAGGATCTCAACAAACTATTAGCTAAGCTAGAAGAAAAAAATCCTTGAATGCTAAAATGAAATATGATCCCAATTTTTCAACTTCACCTATCTTGTTACTCATAAGGATTATGAATCCTCTGCTGATCCTGAGCTAATTACTTTGGTTGAAATTGATCCTTTCCATGGTTATGAATCTGAAACTGGTGTGGCACATCTTGCTAAATTGAATGATATAGCCACCCTATTTGCTCATGAGGAAAAAATTCACTATTATTATATTCTCAAATTGTTTCATTTCTCATTAAAGGGTGATGCTAAGTTATGGTTTAATTCTCTTGCTCGTGGTTGTGTGCGTAGTCCCCAGTATATGATTTACTACTTTTCTGCAAAATATTTTCTTGCTCATAAGAAACAAGCTGCCTTAAGGGAGATATTTAACTTTGTGCAATTTGAAGAAGTGTGTCTCCCGCAAGCTTAGGGGAGGCTTGTCCAATTACTTAATGCTTTGCCTGATCATCCTCTCGAGAAAAATGAAATACTTGATATCTTTTATAATGGATTAACCGATGCTTCCAGAGACCACCTGGATAGTTATGTTGGTTGTGTTTTGAGGGAACGAACTATTGAGAAAGCTGAATTGCTATTGAATAATATATTGAGTAATGATAATGATTGGACACTTCCCGAAACAACTCCTAAGACAACTCCAGAGAAAAGGGCATTCTATTTCTCAGTCCTCAAGATATGCAAGAGGCAAAGAAATCTATTAAAGAAAAAGGTATTAAAGCTGAAGATGTTAAAAATCTACCACCTATTGAAGAAATACATGGCCTTGATAACCCGACACAGGTAGTAGAGTTAAACTCTCTCCATAGATTTGATGAAGGTGATATTCCTCATAATAAGTATGCTACTCAATGCTTGGATGAGTTTGATAATTTTATTGTTAAACAAGAAAACTTCAATGCTTATGTTAGTGGACAATTGAAACATAATGCTTACATGCTTGACCACTTGGGTGATTATATGAGTAGAACTTTTAATGATCTTAAGCTTATTAGTAAACATGCTTCCATGGTTACAACTCAAGTATAACAAGTACTTGAGGCACAAGATGATTTTCTTAATGAGTTGAATAATAAGAATACTAATAATGTTGTTAGGGTTATGACTAGAGGTGGTAAAATGACCCAGGAACCTTTGTATCCTGAGGGTCATTCTAAGAGAGTTGAGAAAGATTCTTAGAGAATTAATACTGATGCTCCTAGTCCTTCTAATAAAAAGAAAAAGAAAACTTATAGGACTTTGCATGCTAGTGAACATATCGTAGACACACCTGAGAATCCCACTGATATTTCTATTTCTGACGCTGAGAAACAATCTGGTAATGAACATGAACCTAGTGATAATGTTAATAATGATGTTCATGTCAATGCTCAACCTAGTAATGATAATGATGTAGAGATTGAACCTATTATTGATCTTGATAACCCACAATCAAAGTATCAATGTTATGATAAGAGAGACTTCATTGCTAGGAAACATGGTAAAGAAAGAGAACCATGGGCTCAAAAACCCATGCCCTTTCCTCCTAAACCATTGAAGAAAAAAGGATGATGAGGATTTGAGTGCTTTCCTGAAATGATTAGACCTATCTTTTTGTGTATGCGTTTGACTGATATGCTTAAGATGCCTCCTCATGCTAAGTATATGAAAGATATTGTTAGAAATAAAAGAAAGATACTGGAAGCTGAGATTTCCACCATTCTTGCTAATTATACTTTTAAGGGTGGAATGCCAAAGAAACCTAGTGATCCAAGAATACCAACTATACCATGCTCCATTAAAACAAACTATGTTAAAACTGCTTTATGTGATCTTGAGCCGGTGTTAGTGTTATGCCTTTCTCTTTGTATCGTAGACTTGAATTGAATAAGTTGACACATACTGAAATTTCTTTGCAAATAGCTGATAAATCAAATGCTATACCCATCGGTATTTGCGAGGATGTGCATGTTGTGGTTGCAAACGTTACTACCTTAACAGACTTTGTTATTCTTGATACTCCTGAGGACGACAGCATGTCGATCATCCTTGGTAGACCCTTTTTGAAGACTGCAGGGGCTGTTATAGATTGCAACGAAGGCAATGCCACTTTTCATGTTAATGGTAATGAACATACAGTACACTTTCCGAAGAAACAACCTCAAGTTCATAGTATCAATTCTATTAGAAAAATTTCAACTATTATTATTGGAGGTTTTGAATTTCCTCTTCCTACTATCAAAAAGAAATATGATATTCTTATTGTTGGGGAACTGCATATCCCCATTGAGGTAACTTGGTGTTATTAGAAAATTCTCCGGTTTCATGTCATTCGGAAGAAGTTTGTTAATAAGACTTCATCAACCTTGTTAATGGATTCCTTTTGATGAGCATGAGATGGATGAATTTAGAAGGCACAACTCTCTGTACTCATCTTTTACTTTCTGTTATTTAGGTTAAATAACGCAAAAATAGTATTTTCTGCTTGTTTTCTGAATTATCCATGCAATAAAAAATGTCCCAAAAAATAAAAGTTCTCCAAATGCCCTGAAAATTTAGTATGATTTTTTATAGAATATTTGAGAATTTTTTGCACTAACAACACACCAGGGCCCCTCACCAGTAGGCCACAAGGGTGGAGGGCGCTCCCCCCGACCTTGTGGGCCCTACGTGCCCCCTCCACTTACTCCAGCACCCATCCACTTTGTCTTCCTCCAGAAAAAATCACTCCATGGCTCAAATCGCGTTCTTGCTCGTTTTGCTGCCATTTTTGATCTCCTTGCTCATAGCTCCATTCACAAAACTATTTTGGGTGACTGTTCTTCGGTATGTGACTCCTCCAATGGTCCAATTAGTTTTTGTTTTGTGCTTTTATTTATTGCAATTTTTTTCTGTTGTAGTGACCTTGTTCTTGAGCTTGCATGTCAAATTTATATGGTCCAAAGTAGTTTTGATGCATGATAGAGCCTCTAGGCACTTTTAGGAGCAGTTTCTATCAATCTTGTTGAGTTTGGTTTACTTTTATTTTGAGTCACTAAAAAATTCAGAAATTTTTCAGAGGAAGAAAAATTTCTAGGAGAATGTACCAAGGTGGTTCTTCGAGGAAGCAAGCACCAAGGCTCGCGATACGTGAGCCGGACCTTGAACCACCGTGGGAAGCTCAAGTGCGGCCTTGTGAATGGCCGTCGAATGAATTCATGGTTCGTGCAGGTTTCAAGGATGAGTTCTACGCATACATACAAAATGCCGGCCTTGAGGACATCTTGTCAGACAAGTGCCTACAATATTATTATCTCACTGATTCCTTTGTGCGGAGGTTTGAGTTTTCATCTAAGCGTAATACTCATACTGTCATGTTTGATGTTTATGATGAATCTTATACCATGGACCTAGAAGATTTTTGTGATGCATGCAAAATCCCACAGTGGGGCCTTCTTAGTGAGCCTCACATATCTGAATACAATGATTTCCTTGCTAGCATCACCGTAGGTGAAACTAGAAACATCACACAAGCCTCCATGGGGAGCATTCATTTCCCTGCCATACATTATTTTGCTCTCTTTATAGGTAGATGCATTAATGGTAAACATGATCATAGCCACCTTTGGGCAACAAATCTTAGTGTCCTCAAGTGTGCGGTGATAGGTGATAAGCGATATAACTTGGGGGCTATTATTGCGAGGAGGTTACATCTTAATGCTAAAGATGGAGATTTATTTGGTGGGATTTATGCAACTCGTTTAGCTAATTATTTGGGTGTACCCATAAGAGGGTACGATATTGAGTTGCCACATGCTTTTCTAGATTATGATGTTATGCTACGCTACCCGTTTCTTGAGAGGAACGAATAGTCCCTCCAGTATTGATTAATCTTTGACAGACGGCGTGCCGTCCATATTACACTTCCTGCTCCTGCCTTCTTTAACTTTCAGGTAAATGGGAGATATTTTATAACTAGTGAGGAGGCAAACGAGTATGAGAGAACAGCGAAGGCTGCTCACCTCCATGCTGCAGCCCTTCAGACAGTAGTTGCTGCATCTCAGTACAACCCTGACTACAACTTTGGATATCTGTCAGGCCAGCTGTGGCCTTAGGCCAACATAGACCAAAAGCCTAAGCTTGGGGTAGTACGTATTTCTCATCGACATTACATTCATGTTCACACACTCATTTCAGTTGTCAGTATTCTTACTTTTTCGTTGTATCCTCCATGTTAGTTTATTTCTTTCTCTCGCTTTCTTCTTGTGTGTTTGAAAAACCTTAAGAAAAAACAAAAAATTAGTTTTAGTTAGTTTACTTTCTATGCATGCTTAGTTGTATTATTAAAAGAAAACCCCAAAAGATTTCTTGTTCTTCTTTTGCTTATTGGGAGCTTTCCCATGTAAATAGTTTTTCTCATTCTTGTTTTACTTTCTTTAGAAAAACAAAAACTCCAAAACATTTCAGTGTGTTTCTTTGAAATTCTTTTCTTTTCTTTGGGGGGTCGAGAGGAGAAGACCACGATGAACATGTTGAGTGGCTCTCATA
This sequence comes from Triticum dicoccoides, assembly GCF_002162155.2. NCBI lineage: Eukaryota > Viridiplantae > Streptophyta > Magnoliopsida > Poales > Poaceae > Triticum > Triticum dicoccoides. The sequence continues at coordinate 415,035,834 of NC_041386.1, read as the reverse complement.
TGCATTATTGTTGACCTAACAAAGAGCCCATATTACCTTGTCTTCTCCTTTGAATAAATGTTTGCAGATTCCAGCTTAGTCCAATGCACGTGCACTACTATTATTATCCACACCGTTCGGTCGTGCAAGTGAAAGGCAATAATGACGATATATGATGAAATAATTGAGATGAGGGAAAGCTGGTATGAACTCGGCCTATCTTTTTTTTGTAAATATGATTAGTTAATCGTTCCTAACTCAGCCTATTATGAATGAAACATGTTTGCAATTAAAATTAGAGTTTATAGCTACTCATGCCATGCTTAATTAGCTAGGATTTTATAATGGTTTACCTTGCGTCCCAACATTGGAATTAAAATGGTTGTGATGTGGTATGATAGGTTGGTATCCTCCTTTGAATGATTCGAGTGGCTTGACTTGGCACATGTTCACGCATGTAGTTGAAACAAAATCAACATAGCCTCTACGATATTTATGTTCATGGTGATTTATATCCTCCTCATGCTTGCACTCAGTGTTGGTTAATCTCAATGCATGTTTATGACTGTTGTTTCTCTCTAGTTGGTTGTTCACTAGTCTTTTTCTAGCCTTCACTTGTACTAAGCGAGAATACTGCTTGTGCATTCGCTTCCATAAACCCCAAAGTTGTTCCATATGAGTCCACCATACCTTCCTATATGTGGTATTTACCTACCATTCCAAGTAAATTTGCTTGTGCCAAACTCTAAACCTTCCTATATGTGGTATTTGAAAGCATAATGCTCAAAATATTATTTATCTCTATTTCAAAAGCTCGAGCTCTGGCACCTCTGCAAATCCCTGTTTCCCTCTATGAAGGGCCTATCTATTTACTTCTGTTGATGAGTCATGATCCTCTTATAAAAAGCACCCGTTAGAGAGCACCACTATCATTTGTATGCATTGCTATTAATTTATATTGAGTATGACTGTGAGTATAAACTTGATCTTCAGGGGTGCTCTGCATTTATGTTTTGCATTCATAGAAAGGGCTAGTGAGATACCATCTTGTTATATCATATCATGATTGTTTTGAAAAAGTGTTGTCATCTAAGATTTATTATTATTGCTCGCTAGTTGATTATACCATTGATATGAGTAAATGTGAGACCTAAATGTTTTGTGGATTTGGTTAGTTCATAATCTTTGCTGAAAACTTGAATGTTGGTTTACATATTTGCAACAACAAGATCAAACAGAGTTTGTAAAACTTTTTCTTTACCACTTTCAGTTTGTCAATTGAATTGCTTGAGGACAAGCAATGGTTTAAGCTTGGGGGAGTTGATACGTCTCCATTGTATCTACTTTTCCAAACTCTTTTACCCTTGTTTTGGACTCTAATTTGTATGATTTGAATGGAACTAACCGAGATTGACACTATTTTCAGCAGAATTGCCATGGTGTTATTTTTGTGTAGAAATAAAAGTTCTCAGACTGACCTGAAACTTCATGGAGATCAATTGTGGAATAAATAAAAAATATTGGCGAAAGAATCAACCAAAGGGGGCACACACCCTGGCCACAAGGGTGGAGGGCGCCCCCCTGGGGCCCCCCTCTATCCTTGTGGGCCCCTGGACCTCCACCGACCTCAACTCCAACCATATATTCATGTTCGGGGAGAAAAAAAATCAGAGAGAAGGATTCATCACCTTTTACGATACGGAGCCGCCGCCAAGCCCTGTTCTTCCTCGGGAGGGCAGATCTGGAGTCCGTTTTGGGCTTCGAAGAGGGGAAATTGTTGCCATCATCATCATCAACCATCCTCCATCACCAATTTCATGATGCTCACCGCCATGCGTGAGTAATCCCATAGTAGGCTTACTGGACGGTGATGGGTTGTGAGGGAGTCCTAGATTAGGGGGTATCCGGACAGCCGGATTGTATCCTTTGGCCGGACTGTTGGACTATGGAGATACAAGATTGAAGACTTCGTCCCGTGTCCGGATGGGAATCTCCTTGGCGTGGAAGGCAAGCTTGGCAATACGGATATGTAGATCTCCTTCTTTGTAACCGACTCTGTGTAACCCTAGCCCCCTCCGGTGTCTATATAAACCGGAGGGTTTTAGTCCGTAGGACAACATACAATCATACCATAGGCTAGCTTCTAGGGTTTAGCCTATTTGATCTCGTGGTAGATCAACTCTTGTACTACTCATATTATCAAGAATAATCAAGCAGGACGTAGGGTTTTACCTCCATCAAGAGGGCCCAAACCTGGGTAAAACATCGTATCCCCTGCCTCCTGTTACCATCCGCCTTAGACGCACAGTTCGGGACCCCCTACCTGAGATCCTCCGGTTTTGACACTGACATTGGTGCTTTCATTGAGAGTTCCACTATGTCGTCGCCGTTCATCATGACTGACGATGACTTCTCGGGTCATCAAAAACAGCCTCCACGTCGGCTCGGAATTTGCCGAGCAGATGGATCCAATTGAGCTCTCTTCCCTAAACGAGCTCTTGGATCGTATCGCCGCCTTGGGAGTCGCTACAGACTATGATCGGATTGGGCTTAAACCCGATCAAAGGGAGATTAACTCTTCACCGGTCACCCATCATATTGCAGTGGTGGAGGAACAATGCGGCGATTCTTCCTCTATCTTGAGGACTAACTATGTCCAGATTCCTGAACTCTCCGAGCCGGCCACCCGTTTATGGGAGGACATCACCCAAGCCCTAAACCTAGAGTCAGGTAGCAGGCCAGACTTATCGGGCAACATCCCGGAATCCGAACTTCCAAGATTGGAAACTCCTCGGCCCCTAGGTCTCAGATCGGGTAGGGGTTCGGACTCAAATCCACCCACCCACCCAGACATAAACGATCTTTCCCACATCAGGCAAGAGCCCCATGAAACAGTACATCATTATTGGGCCACATTCCTCCTTGTGATGAACAAGGTTAAGGACTGTCGCGAGGAAGATGCAGTCCCATTTTTCTGCAATAATTGCACGGACAAGGGAATCCTTAACGCCTTAAGTCGCCATGACATATCACGCTTCACTGACTTGGCGTCCATAGTACGAAAGTACTACACGATGGAAAGCGCCTGGAAAACCGAAACGAAATTTTGGGATAATCCGGCTCGGAATATACACCCAGTCCGAAGTAAATGGGTGCACTATCATAACACACCCGAGTTAGTTACAAAGAAACAAAAACCCTCTACAGGGCATGGAACCGTATTGGAGGGATGGCTCAACGGCCCCTGCAAAATTCATAGTACAACGGATACCACACCAACCCACAGCCTTAGAGCATCTTGGGTACTCCTGCAGGTGGCCAAATGTGGTGAGGATCTTCTCATCCCAAATACCATAGAGCATCATCCCGTGGATAACAATACGGTATTAACAGTCTTCGAAACTTTCGCAACAAATAATAGGCGCAAGTGAACACTCTGCAGCCTCACCGAAATCTTCCACGTGGCAGAAATGAACCCTTGAAGTCACACGACTATTACCTTCAATTCCAGTGACGAACCTAAATTCCGAACAGCCCGAGCACCAGCTGCACTGGTCCTCAGTCCAATTGTGGACAGCTTTCGACTCACCAAAGTACTCATGGACGGCGGCAGTGGATTGAACCTCATCTATGAGGAAACTCTTCAAAAAATGGAGATAGACTGGAACTGCATTGAGCAAAGCAACACAACCTTCAGAGGAATCATCCCCAGTCGGGAAGCACGTTGTGCCGGGAAAATCACACTAGATGTGGTATTCGGCACGCCGGAGAACTATAGGTCCGAAGAAATTACATCCCAAGTGGCCCCGTTCAGTAGTGGATACCACGCCCTTTTAGGACGGGAGGCGTTCACGATCTTCCAAGCCATACCCCATTATGGGTACATGAAGCTCAAAATGCCCGGGCCCAATAGAACCATCACTCTCGCTAGTGATCTGGACACAGCACTCCACGCTGAAAAACAAAACAACCGCATTGGCCCTCGAGGCATTGTCCGAAGCCCTTTCGGCCGAGGAGTTAACTGCGCTACGCTCCACAGTGGACAGGGACGACGTGATACTTGACAAGAGATCCAAGTCCACCTCTTTTAAACTAGCGGATGAAATAGTCAAATTCCAAGTCCACCCAACGGGCCCTACAAAAACAGCCTCCATCGGGGCACAGCTAAACCCCACCGTGGACGCCGCACTACGAGAGTTCCTGCACGAGAGTTGGGACATATTCGCCTGGCACCCCTCAGACATGCCAGGAATGCCACGCAGGCTGGCCGAGCACAGCCTCAATATTCTAAAGGGATTCAAGCCGGTCAAGCAGACTCTTCGACGTTTCTCTGAACCTAAGTGACAAGCTATGGGAGAAGAACTAGCCAAGTTATTAGAGGTTGGATTCATTAGAGAAATAAAACACTCGGACTGGCTAGCAAACCTGGTGATGGTACCAAAGAAGGACAAATCCTGGCGCATGTGTTGATTTTAAGGACCTCAACAAGGCCTGCCCAAAGGATCCCTTCCCCCTCCCCACATTCATCAAATTATCGATGCTACTGCAGGACACGAGTCATTATGTTTCCTCGACGCATACACCGGCTACCACCAAATCAAGATGGCGGAGTCCAACCAAGCCGGAACGGCATTTATCACACCATACGGCCCCTTTTGTTTCAACACAATGCCTTTCGGGCTCAAAAACACCAGCGTAACATATCAGCGCATGATTCAGACATGTCTGGAGAAATAGATCGGCAAAACAGTAGAGGCATACGTAGATGATGTGGTCATCAAAACCAAGCATGTTGACTCTCTAATAGACGACTTGAGGCTCACATTCGACAACCTCCGAAAATACGACATCAAGCTCAATCCGGAAAAATGCAATTTCGGCGTACCGGCCGGAAAGCTCATGGGCTTCATTGTCTCCAGTAGAGGAATTGAAGCTAATCCGGCCAAAATCCGAGCTCTGTCATAGTTGGCTACCCGAACAGACCTCAAACAAATCCAGAAATTAACTGGATGTGTGGCGGCTCTAAGCCGCTTTATCTCCCGCTTAGGAGAAAAGGCATTACCCCTTTATCGCCTCCTTCGGCGCACCGAACACTTCGAGTGGACGGACGCTGCCATAGCCGGATTGGAAGAAATAAAAGCCATACTGGCAACCAACCCAATCCTGGCCGCACCAAACATCAGCGAACCAATGTTGTTGTACATTGCGGCAACTCATCAGGTTGTAAGTGCAGTGCTCGTTGTCGAACGAGAAGCGGACGGACATAAATTCCCCCTTCAAAAGCCGGTATATTATGTATCCACTGTCCTCACTCCATGCAAGTCACGATACCCACATTATCAAAGATAGCCTATGCGGTATTCATGGCATCCCGGAAGCTGTGACACTACTTTCAAGAGTGTTCGATTACAGTAGCCTCGGAAGTGCCACTTAATGATATTATAAACAACCGCGACGCCACGGGCCGGATTGCCAAATGGGCCATTGAGCTCCCCCCATTCGACATAACATACAAACCCCGGCGAGCCATTAAATCGCAAGTATTGGCCGACTTTGTCGCTGAATGGACGGAAGCCGAACTACCTAAAGAGTACGGCGCGTACTCCAATTGTATCATGCACTTCGACGGCTCCAAAATGCTGGCTGGTCTGGGGGCTGGCATCGTCCTGACGTCCCCAACCGGAGATACAGTCCAATACGTACTGCAGATACTGTATACAGACTCCAACAACGCAGCCGAATACGAAGCCATGTTACATGGTCTTCGGATGGCAGTTTCCATGGGCATTCAACGCCTGGAGGTGCGTGGGGATTCGAAACTCACAATATCCTAAATAAATGGAGACTTCGATTCCAAGGATCCGAAGATGGCGGCCTATCGAAACGTCGTCCTAAAGATGTCAGCTCAGTTCGAGGGGCTCGAATTTCACCATGTGGCTCGGGAAAACAATCAGGCGGCGGATACCCTCGCCCGCATCGGCACAAAACGCGATGCGATCCCCCCCCCCAACATCTTTTTGGAGAGGTTGTTTAAGCCATCCGTGGTATGGGAAGGGGAGACCGGTAACAATAGTCCGGACCCGGCCAAAATACCCGATACCGAACACTCTGACATAATCGGAGGCTCTGCCACCGAAATAACACCTTCAGCACACGTAATAATGGCCATCATCGCCCCGTGGACAGAACCATTCCTGGCCTACCTAACTAGGCAGGAACTTCCCGAGGACCAAAATGAGGCACGCTGCATAGTGCGGCGATCTAAAGCCTACAGGGTCCACGAGGGAGAGCTGTATAAAAAAAGTACTACCGGAATCCTTCAAAGGTGGATCTCTGGAGAGGAAGGGAGGAAGCATTTGGCAGAAATTCACACCAGACTCAGCGGTCACCACGCCACAGCCTGGACCCTTGTAAGCAAGGCCTTCCGTACAGGTTTTTATTGGCCAACGACCCAGGTAGACGCACAGGACTTGGTCCAACGATGTGTCGGTTGCCAGCTCTTTGCAAACCAAAGCCACATGCCACCCACAACCCTCCAAACAATCCCCATTACCTGGCCCTTCGCGGTCTGGGGGCTTGACATGGTTGGACCCCTTAAAGGGGAACCCATAAGAAAAAATACTTACTGGTCATCGTGGATAAATTCACCAAATGGATAGAAGCCAAACCTGTTAAAACGGCCAAATCCGGACCGGTGATAGACTTCATATCCGGGGTTGTACACCGTTATGGTGTCCCCCACAGCATCATCACTGAGAACGACACGAACTTCACGGCCGACGAGGTAAAACTCTGGTGCAGCAACATGGGCATCAAGCTCGATTATGCTTCAATCTATCACCCACAAACCAATGGCCAAGTTGAGCGAGCAAATGGTCTTATCATGAGCGGCATTAAACCCAGACTAGTGCGGTCCTTAAAGGAGTCTAACACGCACTGGGTAGAGGAGCTCGACTCCGTACTCTGGGGGCTGCGGACCACACCAAATCGTACTACCGGATACACACCCTTCTTTATGGTGTACATCATAGAGGCGGTTCTGCCCTGCGACATAATTCATGACTCACCTCGAGTGCGCATGTACGAAGAAATAGAAGCCGAGCTCGATCGGCAGGATAGTCTGGACACCCTGGAGGAGGAGCACGACGTGGCAAAAGCCCGTTCCGCATTCTATCAGCAACAGGCTCGCAGATACCAAAGAAGAGAAGTATGGGCCAAAACTTATAACGTTGGCGAGTTAGTTCTACGCCTGCCGAAGAAGAAAAAAACCAAGCTCGAGCCGAAATGGGAAGGTCCCTTCATTATTGACCAAGTTCTGACCGGTGGAGCGTACCGTCTGCGGGATGCATCAAATAATCAACTTGAGCCAAACCCATGGAACACAGCCAGACTCCGAAGATTCTACGCCTAGCGCCGGACTCTATGTTCGTCTCTTTCCTCTGTCCATTTTTTTGCATATACATTATCTGTCTTTTTTCTCTTTCTTCCTTTCATTCTTTGTCAAGGCCTTCAAGGGCCAACTTGTGCCTCGCTTGCACACTATAGATGCGCTAACCGCGCTCATTATACATGGGGGCTTCTTACATAGAAGCTTAATTATTTATCTGGGCTTCATGCCCCGCACATGTGTTATTCTTCTGCATGTACCTTTTCTTCCCAATTATATGCATCGATATGACTTAAGTTTTGGCCAAGCTGGGTTGCCTGGCTCTTGTATTTATGCCCTACGTTCCCATTAATTCGGCTAGGGCATAAGGGGAGCTCCTCTGCGGTTGTTACTGCCGAGTCAGCCGGATGTGTACCTCAGACTGGGTGAAGCCGAAAGCTAGCGTTCTTAAGGGAATATTTGGTCGGTGAACAAAAGATGATTTTTCTTTATTTTCCATATGTGCCCCCAGATGTTTTTGCCTGCGTCTCCTCTCGCAGTCCGGACATGCACTTTAGGGCATGTGTACCCAGGGAAGGAACCCCTAACGGAACTATTATCCCTGGAAGATGTTTCTTACTACCCATGTAATATAACATAACTAGTTGGGTACTTGTCTGTTCAAGCACTAATGACCCCTACGCCTGGTTTCCACGCATACCCCGGTTCTTATATAAATGAGCGGGTATTCAGACACACTCCGGAGTATCGGGTCCGAAGGTTGAAGCGAAAAGGTCCGCCATGACAAATGATTTACAATCCGGCTAGAAGGCATTATACATCTCACTTTAATTACATAGTCATGTAGACTAACTAAATTCCTCTTCTATACCATCCAACAGGCTGTCTAGCCTATAATCCTGTTGGGAATACTTTGCGGCTAATTCTACTTGCCCATACACTAAGCTAACGGGGATCTCTTTCCCATTAGGCCCCATAGGTCTGACATCGGCCATGTGGTTTGGGTCAGCCTTGGTATATCGCGTCTTCACCATGGCCCGGGCTTCCCTGGCACCTTGACGGCAGGCCGATATCTTCCATAATCGGAAGCGCCGCCGTGCTCCCTTGAGCTTCTCCGCAAGCTCTCCAATGCCTTCTGGCAGGGAGACGGATGGCCACAAGGCCTGGGCAATACCTCGCATCACTTGCCGAACTTGTTCGTGCAGTCATGAGAGCTCGGGTAGAAGATCACCCGCAGACCCGGGCATCTCCTCTGCGGGACGACCCGTCAGCATACCTGCAGACATAATTCTGTTAGCCAGCTTCTCCGCGGCCCCCCTCTTAAGGGTTCATCCAAGCACTTACGGAAAATGCCGCGTCGAAGCCGCTTATTCTCCTTCTCGGAGTCTGCAAGTTCGGCTCGAACATTCTTCAGTTCCACGCTCAGCTTGGTATTGGCGTCTTGGAGATTGTTTTTCTCCCTCCTGACCTCAGTCAGCACGCATTCGCCAGCCTTTAGTTGTCGTACGATATGCTGATCCTCCGGATTCTCTCTGGATTCATCTGCAATATCTATTGTTAGATCTGTAGCCACACTGCACGCTATGTGGTACCAATCATTCTTTGAAAGAAATGTTACCAGCTGGGGACTTTTAGGGCTCCTTCAATGCGGCAACAGCGGCCCGAAGTTGGCTCTTGCATTCCTCCAGCTCTTGTGACAGTCGAGTATTCTTCTCTGTAAGAACCTGCACAATAGATGATCCTTAAATCAGTTCTGCTAACTGTTTCAAGTCTCAGGGGCTACTGATACATATAATCGTCAAATTTGCTTACCCGTACATCCCTTACATACTAGTCCATGGCTCTGACTAGACCATTTTGAGCATCACAGAGGTACGCATCTCCAGAATTGAAGGCATCAAATGCCTCTGGTGAGAAGGAAGCATCACGGAGTACGGCCCGGCGACGCCTATGATTCATGGCGCTCTCCACTTCTGAATTTGTAGCAGATAGTCTATCTGCATCCTCTGTAGGGGGAGTATCCGGCGTCCGCCCCATGTTGGCTTCCGCCTCTATGTCCGGTCCTGGAGCCCGACTGGTGGAAGCATGATCGACAGCCTCACCAGACATATTACGGCGAGCGTTTTTTCTGTTAAAGAAACATGGACGTCATTACATTTTGAGAAGTACGACAACCATGGAGAGGGGTTTTTGTCATACCTCTGTGCCGGCGTCTCCGTCCCGACCACCTTCCTTTTTGGCCTACCCGGCCTCGGTGCCTCTTGTTGGCGAGTTGCTACGGGTTCGGCACGGCGCCCCGAATGCCTTCCCTATAAAACACCATATGTATATGGTAGGTGAAGTATCTAAAAGGGGATCCTAGTTTTTGGAGTTGGGATTTTGGTTTTTCTTACGAGCAATGCAGGGAGAAGTCCGGGATAGTCGGCCGAATGGCCACCATGGCGTCATCACAGCTCAATTGATAGAACTGCCGGTCTATCAGCTCCATGGATATGTCCGGATCTTCTTCGAGTCTGGGACCGAGGGCCCGGTCAGGGTCCTCTGGTTGTGGGGACGGGCTGTTAACCTCACTTATGGCTTTTCGTAGTTCCTGCCGTAAAATGGCAAGGTGAGTACCTACGACAAAGAATGTGGGAAGAATGGGAGTAAGGAGATATAACTCACCCAGCTTGGAGGGTTGTACATGGAGAATCCATCCCGTGGCTTGATGTAGATGAAATCCTCTTCCTCTCCCTTGAACAGCTCGGACAGGATTTTTGCTAAAGCAGCAGCGTTGTCCGGACCCTTACGCCCGCAACGGGTGGCATCGTCTTCCTCGTTAAAACACCACAGGGGGTGCCCTCGATATTGAAGTGGCTACACTCCCCGCATTATGCATATTGACATAACCTCGATTACTGTCAATCCTGATTGAGCCAGCGCTTTAATCCGGTTCATCAGGTAAAGGACTTCTCCGTTGTCTTCCTCCTGGGGGCTCCGTGGGCGCCAGCTTTGGCTTTTCTTCAGAGGAGCATTGTTGAACTCCAGAAGACCCCTCCGAACAGGGTCCGGAAGGGGGACGTCCTCCATATAAAACCATTCCGAAGGCTAGTCCTCGGACGTCTTCTTCGGAGTACCGAACAGGTATCCAGTTTCGGCGATGCGCCATATTTCGGCTCCGCCCACTTGATAATGTGACCCCTCCTGTGTGCGGGGGACGAGGCAAAATAACCTTTTCCACAACTCAAAATGAGCCTCGCAGCCCAGGAATAAGTCGCAGAGGGCAACATAGCCGGCGATGTGTAATATGGAAGCAGGGGTGAAATTATGCAGTTGGAGGCCGTAAAACTCCAGGAGCCCGTGGAGGAACGGATGAATTGGAAATCTGAGTCCCCTTAATATGTAAGGAACAAGGCATACCCGCTCCCCCGTAGAGGGGCTGGGGAAGCTCTCCGCTTGCTCCCCGCCATTGTAGGTGGCGAGCCCGGCTCGGACGGGAACTATATACGCCGGAGGGAGAAATCTCTTAGTCCGAAGTTTGACTAATCGACTGTGTGGGACAGAACACCTCTCCCAATCACCGGGCTTAGGGCTACGGGGGGGAGGAGGAGCTGCGGAGGTCGTCCATGCTGGAGTGGATTTTTCCGAAGCGCGCTCCGCTGGATTCTCGCTGGGGGAGGATGATGTGGATTGGATCTAAGAATCCCCATCCCTTTAATAGACAATTTATTTATCTGGCTAGGGGGGCGATTGTAAAACACCATGGCTCCTCATATTCATTCGATGCATGGGAGATAGCCCTTATTGGGCGCAGAAGCCAAGAGGTCCAACATTTATGGGGTCGAACACTGCTTAACAAACATTCTAAATTTGGAGAGGAACCCGCCTTGCAATGCCGAAGACAATATTGCGTGTCGGACTTGCCGTCATTGAAGCCTGGTTCGGGGGCTACTGAGGGAGTCCTGGATTAGGGGGTATCCGGACAGCCGGATTATATCCTTTGGCCGGACTGTTGGACTATGGAGATACAAGATTGAATACTTCGTCCCGTGTCCAGATGGGACTCTCCTTGGCGTGGAAGGCAAGCTTGGCAATACGGATATGTAGATCTCCTTCTTTGTAACCGACTCTGTGTAACCCTAGCCCCCTCCGGTGTCTATATAAACCGGAGGGTTTTAGTCCGTAGGACAACATACAATCATACCATAGGCTAGCTTCTAGGGTTTAGCCTCTTTGATCTCGTGGTAGATCAACTCTTGTACTACTCATATTATCAAGAATAATCAAGCAGGACATAGGGTTTTACCTCCATCAAGAGGGCCCGAACCTGGGTAAAACATCGTGTCCCCTGCCTCCTGTTACCATCCGCCTTAGACGCACAGTTCGGGACCCCCTACCCGAGATCCGCCGGTTTTGACACCGACAGGTTGGATGAGATTTACCATGTAATCGAGTTAGTTTTGTTAGGGTTTGATCCTAGTATCCACTATGTTCTAAGATTGATCTTGCTATGAGTTTGTTATGCTTAATGCTTCTCACCAGTGCCCGAGTGCCATGATTTCAGATACGAACCTATTATGTTTTCATGAATATATGTGTGTTCTTCATCCTATCTTGCAAGTTATAGTCACCTACTACGTGTTATGATCCGGCAACCCCGGAGTGACAATTATCAGGACACTTCCCGGTGATGCCCATAGTTTGAGGAGTTCATGTATTCACTAAGTGCTAATGCTTTGGTTCGGTTCTCTATTAAAAGGAGTCCTTAATATCCCTTAGTTTCCATTAGGACCCCGCTGTCACGGGAGGGTAGGACAAAATATGTCATGCAAGTTCTTTTCCATAAGCACGTATGACTATATTCAGAATACATGCCTACATTATATTGATGAATTGGAGCTAGTTCTGTGTCACCGTATGTTATAACTGTTCCATAGTGAATGCTATCCGACATAATTATCCATCACTGATCCATTGCCTACGAGCTCGTTTCATATTGATCTTTGCTAAGTTACTTTTCCGTTGCTACTGTTACGATTAATACAAAACTAATATTGTTACTTTTGGGACCGTTACCGTTACTTCCATACTATTTTGCTACTAAATATTTTGCTGCAGATATTAAGTCTTTCAGGTGTGGTTGAATTGAAAACTCAGCTACTATTACTTGAGAATATTCTTTGGCTCCCCTTGTGTCAAATCAATAAATTTGGGTTGAATACTCTCCCTCGAAAACTGTTGCGATCCCCTATACTTGTGGGTTATAACTTTCACATCATATAGATTTGTTATGATAAATGTTTATATTATTTTTTATAAACTTGGTCAAACTCTAATATGCAGAGTGAATAAAAACGGAGCGAGTATTTGCCTTTCTAGAGATTTCGACAAGTGACTACACCCTAAATGAGTACATAAGGAGAAAAATGAGTGAATCTACACCGTAAATAAATACGTAGTTCTCTCATTTTCCTCTCCGCCCTGGTCGCGGTGCACAATATTGAGTATACTACTACTGACTAGTCTCTTTTTGACATGCATTTACGTTGATATGGCTTGAATGCCAATGAGGCAGAGGGTAGCGGTTCCCGAAACATTGAACGGTCAATGATGCCTCCACATTCAATCAGCATGCATAGGTAAGTAATTGGAGAAGCAGAATGGAGCTAGCATGATGTGAATGCAATGCAGTTTGGACTCTTATATAAAAGCTCCCCACCACTCCAATCCACCTAATCCTAGTCTCTGTGCAACACTACCCACTCCAATCCAAGACCAAGTGACTAGAGGCCACAAGCACCCATGGCGTAGATGGACGCGAGCGGCAGTTGGCTGTGCCGAATCGTTCAAGACGCCACCCTATGGCCCCGCACCATGCAGAGTTTCTAGATGGTGCTGGCGACCGCCGATGTTATAGCCCTCGTCGATGCCGGCTTTGCCACTCGCATGTGCCAGATAATGGTCGACTCCATCCACAAGTTCACCGCCGCCAAGAAGTGCACAGACGACCTTGTTATACTGCTCCAGCCCATGCACCCACGCTCCTTGTTGCCTGCCACCCTCATCGGCCTCCAAGGTGACAGACTCTTTCAAGCACTGGTGGCTCTGCAGCTATCGGAGGTCGCGACAAAGAATGTGCACCTCGAGGCCGCACTCGCCACGCAGCGCCTCGCCATGCAAGAAACCATCAACCTGCACAACCACATCTATGAGGAAATCGTCTACATAGGCCACTACAAGGCCAGTGAGGACAGAAAGACGTTGGCCTTCTTATAGCGGTTGGAATCTTTGTACGCCATTGTTCAGAAGCACGTCGACTTGGCCACGAAAGCCGTTGCTACTTAGCTGCCGTTCGATGGGCCGGCGCCCTGAGTCAAGGAGGTGGACGTCGTCGATGGATGCATCGTTCTTCTTGCCTCCTGTAACCAGCACTACATCGCCTCATGGCCTTAATGTTTTATTAGTTTATGCCATTTTTATTCCAGTCGTAAATGACATGTGTGATAGCTTGCTCTTATTTGGCATTAAATATATGTAGTATCACTGTCTTCGACCTGGTGTACTACCTAGGTCCTGGTTTATTAGTCCCTTTTGTAATTTGTGCTAAATTTTGACAAAATATTTAACTCACAAAATGTTAGTCCATGTCAACAAAAATTATATCATTTGATTTGTATTTGAACATAGTTCTCAATGATATAATTTTGGTGACATGCATGAACCTTTTTTAGTCAAATTTATGGTCAAAATTTGGCACAAATTACGATGGGGAGGAATAAACCTGGACGGAGGTAGACTGGTCCGTCACCATCGTGTTTTGTGTCTAATTTTGACTTTTGCAACCCAACCTACATGGAGGGAGTGTTGTATATATTGGCATGATAATCAAACTTATATATTCAAAACTGAGCGTTACTACAATTCACGAGTTGAAAACAAGATAGTGGAACAAGTACAGCGGGCATGTGCCATTCGCGTTGCACCCCCCACATGGGCACGGTGCACAATGTAGTAAATTACTAGTCTCTTCTTGACCCGCATTTACATTGATATGGCTTGAATGCCAAGGAGGGAGAGGGTAGCGGTTCCCGAGACGTTGAACGGTTAATGATGCATCCTCAATTAGAATGTAGACGAAATTAATTGGAGAAGCTGAATATAAAGGCATCCCACCACTCCAATCCATCTACTCCTAGTCTATGTGTAACTCCCTCGATGCGACTATATCTCCCACATGTCGAAGCATGACTTAGAGGCAGAATCGCATTGAAGGCATATGTCGCAAGTGAGGTAATCTTCACACAACCCATGTGATATAATAAGGGAAAGAGATACATAGTTGGCTTACAATCGCCACTTCACACAATTACATGAATAAAGAATTACACCATCCAAATACAATCAAGGTCCGACTACGGAACCAAAATAAAAGAAGAACCCCAAATGCGACAAAGGTCCGCGCTCGACCCCAACTAGGCTCCACTACTGATCAACTAGAACGAAACAACATAAAGAACATGATCTTCATCGAGCTCCTCCTGAGCTTGGTTGCGTCATCTGCACAGACTCATTGGCACCTGCAAGCTGGTTTTAGAAGTATCGGTGAGCCACAGGGACTCAGCAATCTCGCACCCTCGCGATCAATACTATTTAAGCTTATTGGTAAGGTAAAGGTATGAGGTGGAGCTGCAGCAAGCGACTAGCATATATGGTGGCTAACATACGCAAAAGAGAGCGAGAAGAGAAGGCAAAGCACGGTCGATAAGAGTATGATCAAGAAGTGATCCTATAATGACCTACGTCAAGCATAACTCCAACAACCGTGTTCACTTCCCGGACTCCGCCGGAAAGAGACCATCACGGTTACACACGCTGTTGATTCATTTTAATTAAGGTCAATTTTAGTTTTCTACAACCGGACGTTAACAAATTCCCATATTCCCATAACCGCGGGCATGGCTTTCGAAAGTTCAAATCCATACAGGGGTGTCCCAACTTAGCCCATCACAAGCTCTCACAGCCAACGAAGGAATAGACCTCCACCCGAGACGTTCCGATCAGACTCGGTATCCCGGTACAACAAGACATTTCAACAGGGTAAAACTAAACCATCAACACCGCCCGAATGTGCCGACAAATCCCGATAGGAGCTGCACATATCTCTTTCTCAGGGCACACTCAGATGAGCGCTCCATACAACTAAAACCAAACCTCGAGTTTCCCCGAGGGGGCGCTGCACAGGACTCTAGTTTGGACCAACACTAAGAGGAGAACTGGCCCGGGGGGGTAAAATAATGATGACCCTCAGGAGCGCGACTCCCAAGAGAAAAGAAAAGGCTAGGTGGCGAATGGTAAAACCAATGTTGGGCATTGTTGGAAGAGCTTTACTTAAGTCGAACTGTCAAGGGGTTCCCATTATAGCCCAACCGCGTAAGGGACGCAAAATCTAGGAACATAACACCGATATGACGGAAACTAGGGCGGCAAGAGTGGAACAAAACACCAGGCATAAGGCCGAGCCTTCCACCCTTTACCAAGTATATATATGCATTAAGATAACATGGCAATATAACGATATCCCCAACAAGTAAATAAAAGATGTTCCAACAAGGAACGACCTCCAATCTTCACCTGCAACTAGCAACGCTATAAGAGGGGCTGAGCAAAGAGGTAACATAGCCAATCAACGGTTTGCTAGGACATGGTGGATTAGAGGTTTGACATGGAAATTGGGAGGCTGACAAGCAAAAGGTAGGCATCGTAGCTTTGGCATAGCAAAAGAGCGAGCATCTAGCAAAGCAAAGATAGTAGTGATTTCGAGGGTATGATCATCTTGCCTAAGATCCCGCAAGGAAGAAGAACGAGTCCATGAAGAAGACAAACGGAACGTAGACGAACGAATCCTCACAACACGACGTTATCGGAACCAACCCGAAGGAGCAAACACCGGAAAGGAGCAAACAATCATGGTAAACAACCATCACATAATCATGGCATAATGCACAATCAAGTATGATGCATGTCCGGTTTAAGTATGCATGGCATGGCAAAATGCACAAGCAATCCTACAAATTAAGTGGAGCTCAATATGCCACGAGTTGCAGATTGATGAAACACCACGATAAGTTATTTAGTTTGATCCCGTTTATGTACCCAACAATATTAAATGTTGTTAGCATGGCAAGAGGGTGAAGCAAAGTAAAACTACCTAACTAGTCAAGGTTAAATGAGGCCGGAATCAACGAACAACAAGTCCGAAAAAATCCCCATGTGCAATTTAAGGATTTGGTACTGTTCTGCCCTAAACCATGTTTTAGAGTTGATAAACATGCAAAGTGAGGCCACCATGTTAAACTAGGCATTTTCTACCCCATTTACATATAAAGATTATTAAAATCGGAGTTACGGTTAATTAGTTATGAAATAAATCATTTTAACATGGCATAGGAGCAAATTAATGCAAACAACATTTTTAACATTTCAAACATGGATGAAAGTTGGATATTATTAATCTACACAAAATTCTGAGCAAGTTTCATATATAAAACATTTTAAATCGATGCACGGTTAGTGAGTTATTAGATGCATGAACTAGGAGGACTATTCTGCAAAACTGGCAAACCCTGGACAAATGGGCAAAATCGCTCCGGAGAAAAAAATATGAATCGGGCCGAATCTGGGCAAGCCCAACAGCAGAAGGAAAAAAAATGGGGCGCTGGGTGCTCTCTCACCACGGGCTTCGGCCCGGCTGGAGGGGAAGCAGACCGAGGCGGGGGCGGCACGCTGGGCCGGATGGAGCTGGCCTGGGAGGCCAAGGCGGCGCTGGGCCTTGGTGCCTGCGACTGGAGAGGAGGCCTGGCGCTGGCTGCAGGAAGCTGGGCCGGCGATGCTGGGCCTTGGAGCTTCGGCCCATGCGGGGAGGAGGTGGAGGCGCTCGTCTCCCTCGATCCCGATGGGATCCCAGGAGGCAAGGGAGGCGGCGCCCGAGGTCAGCGGCGAGGCGGCAGCGGCGGCTTGCCGTCGGGGAGGAGCAGAGGAGGCCCCTGAGGTGCGAATCCGGACGGGATCCGTCCGTTTCCGGCCGCGGTGGTGAAGATCCAACGACGGAGGCAGCGAGGCGGCGAGAGTCGGCGCCGGCGACGAGGCTCGGAGGCGGCGGCGGAGGAAGACTCGGGCGGCGGCGGATCTGAGTGGCGGCGGGGAGACTCGGGCGGCGGCGACCGATTGGGCTCCGCGGGTCCGATCCGGGCCCGGCGGGCCTGGCGCGGTGGAGGAGGAGAGAGAGGACGACAGCACTGACGTGGCACGCCGTGGTTGGTCGCGGCGAGCGGTGCGGACATGTCCGGCGCGGGAAGAAACGTCCGGCGGCGCGGATCTGAGAATTTTTAGGGTTAGGGGAAGAATGAACCGCGAATTTCGGATGGGGGTGTATATATAGGCATAGAGGGAGCTAGGAGAGTCCAAATGAGGTGCGGTTTTTGGCCACGCGATCGTGATCGAACGCTCTAGATGATGGAGCAGAGTTAGGTGGGTTTTGGGCCAAAATGGAAGGGTGTTGGGCTGCAACACACACGAGGCCTTCTCAGTCCCTCGGTTAACCGTTGGAGTATCAAACGAAGTCCAAATGATACGAAACTTGACAGGCGGTCTACCGGTAGTAAACCAAGGCCGCTTGGCAAGTCTCGGTCCAATCTGGAAATGTTTAATCCCCACACACAAAAGAAAGGTAGAAATGACCACCGGAGGAGAGCGGAACGCCGGAATGCAAAACGGACAACGGGGAAAATGCTCGGATGCATGAGACGAACACGTATGCAAAAGAAATGCGCATGATGACATGATATGCAATGCATGACACGCAAGCAATGACAAGGCAACAACAGCGAATAACTGAACGACACCTGGCACATCGGTCTCGGGGCGTTACAACACTCCACCACTATGAGAGGATCTCATCCCGAGATCTAGAATGGCACCGGAGGGAAAACAAAAGAGAAAGAGAAGCGGTAAAACTAAGCTGCTTCTTTGACAAACGAGTGAAACCAAAGGATCTTGAAAAGGTTAAGCCATTTCGAGAAAAGAATACAACAGAGATAAATGAAGTTGAAAGCACTCCGTTAGCAAAGAGGAAACAAGGAAGAAACAACTTCGGACAGCACTCCGATTAAAAGGAAAGGAATTGAATAAGAACTTGGAAGGAGGGCACGACACTCTGGTTAAATGGATAAGCACGAAAGAACACGATCCTCACAATTCGAGATGATGAGAGAAAAGAGAAACATCACAATGCCTCCAGAACAAAAGTAAGAATGGAATGGAGTGAACGAAGGGAAACAAGGTCTTGAGGGAGCACGCTGACAACAAAAGCTAGAACGGAATTGTTGGAAAAAACCAACAACGAAAAGGATAAACTTGATATGGTCTTATGGAATACATCTCAAATTATGAGGTGACAACCCACCACTCACGTGAAAAGAATTGGATTGGTATCAACAAGGAGACGAGAAACTTATTCACCGGGAGGATAAATGAAAACTTGGATCATATATTATCACCATTAATAGCATTACTCCTTAGGGGAAAGCTTTAGGTGAAATATAACCCAAGATAACTCCAACGAAGAGATTAATGGATTTAAAATACCCCATTCTTAACAACCTGTGAATCATGAAACATGAACTCAAATTATCAAGAATGGCATAATACCACCTCCAAAGATACGGTAGACAGAAATGCACTCCGGATAACAAGATGAAGAAAGCTTTAGCTCGTTTGAAAAGAATCTCGATGAACACTTTGAGAAAGAATTTAATCCTTGATGAACCACCCTGTAGAACCTCCATGAAGAACTCCGTTAAACAAAAGAATGATCAAACGGAAAGAAAGGGTAGTTGAAAACACAAGGTGGAACCTTGTAATGATTTAGAAAGATCTCCGTCAAGATATAATTGCGAGAACTTTGGACTCCGGAAAGAAAGATGAACAAAAGAAATCAAGAATTTGATTAGCCTCTGGAATAGGGAATTAATCATTTGGATGAAACAAGAATAAGAATTAAATTATGCTTATCCATCACCAATTTAAATTGATGACAATCAACGGATTTGGCACACTACTCATTCTCGTAGAAAGGATTAAGAGAGATATCGCATAAACTCGAGAAAATCTTCAACGAACCACCGGTAGGATTGAAAAGAACGAAAGAATTGATATGATAAGAAAGAAGAAAATCTTGAACGAACCATCGTAAGAAATGAAAATGAACGAAGAGAAGATAAAGAAACACCGGGAAGAATTATAAAATGAACAAAGATGCTTGAGAGGATTTAGATACATGAGAACGAAGAGCTCACGAGCCGATTAAAGATTACTTGAATGAAGCACCGGTAAAATTAGGAGAACGAGAGCTGAAGCTGAAATGGATAATCTTCGATGATGGGCTCCGAATAACAGACTGAGAAGACTCTTGAATTACTCCGGATAGGTGAAAAAGAATTCTCACGATCAAAACAATTACGAGAGGATGGCAACACGCTAGAATCACGAATCTTGAAGAGAATGGAGCAAGATTAAAGAGAAACTCTTCTTCGGTCTTCAAAAGATGCGAATGACACCGAGAAACACCACCAAGAATTATTGAGGCACACCGGAAGAATCAAAAGCGAAGAGGTTGAGCCAACTATGAAAAGAATTTGAAAGATCTTGGAGAAAAGTATTTGACTGATGATAACGCATCCTTACGTCAAACTTGGAGAAGAATTTAGGATAGCTCCGGGAAAATTAGAAGAGTCAGGTAAGATCCTGGGAAAAGACATGTGGGTTAGGGCCCACTCAAAGTAAGCACCGTTGAAAAGATTTAAAAGAGAGAAAGCACCAGTTGAATAAAATGACTTAAATGAGATAACAACCTCGAAAGATCTTGAATGAACGCAGAGTGGAAGCACGAATCTTCGAGATATCTTGAGCACTCCGGAAAAAATGAATCGGGAGGAGTGGATGATTAAGAGGTGCACTGGCGTAAGAAAAGCATTGGACAAAAAGAAAAGACAATGCTCAATACCAAAGTTTGAATTGAAACCACCGGAGAAGATAAAGAAACGAAGAATGATGAGCTAGAAGCTCCGTTAGTATCTTCATGAGAAACACCGGATACGAATATTGATAGAAGAGAATGGAGAGACTTCACAAGAATAAAAGGATACTTGATTTAAGAAATTTGAGTCCTTAAAGAAAAACAAGGGAGGGAGGGCGGGAAAAACAAAGGCAACTTGGAGACGGATGAAACAAACACCGTTGAGAAAAATGATAATTGATCTTGCTGATGTTGAAATGATCGGATCCACTTGAAGAGAAAACACGCCGGTTGGAAAAAGAATTGACATGACCATCTCGATGATCAAGAAGGATTGGTATCCGCATAGAAATATGAGAGCACCACTTAGGAAAGGTATGGAATCAACATTTGACTTCGAAGCAACTCGAATACCACAACTCAAAACAAAACAAAGGATTGGCTTGCAGAATAAGCCGGAACAAACATATGATAGAGATTTCATCTGAAGTTTTCATGGTGGGGCCTACACGGGCTCGATCGTACAGCACCATCATGTACAAGGCAGTGCACATGACATACGAAGCGTCCCCGAGTCAGCATAGCCAAGGACTCTTTAAGACACAACGAGACCACTGTAAAACTGACCGTGAATAGGCGGACCACTAGACGTCGAACCCCAATTTCATATCATACATCTGTCGAAAAGATATCCTACGAGCTACTTGAATTCCCACCTATGAAACTCCCGAAATTTTCCGGTTATGCAATCAGGTGTTGGGGATATAGGGGAAGCATAATATCTCACCCAAACTAGCAAATCCTACATCCAGCTGTATCCATCCTTCAACACATAACCAGGAAACCTTCGGAAATCATCTACCTCAACCTTCAAAAAGCATCCGTTATACAAGTTATGGCAATACTCCCGAACTCCCACCCCAGTACTAGGTGGCGTCGAGGTTATCTCACCAACGAACTGCATAAAAAAGATTTTCGATGTCGGCATACTAAACTCAGGTATTCCAGAACTACAACGATAAAATTATGACGACAACACCTCAGAACTCAACTCCTCGGGACACTTCCACTAAACCCCTGACAAGAGGCACCAAGACAATGTTCTCATCATAAAACCATCGGAACGATTCCAAGATACCCGCGTGATCCTAAAATTTTTTTAGTGAAATTTGAGAAGAGAAGAGTCAAAACTCTACGTCAGGATGCCTTACCAGAGCGATGAGGAGACTGGGAAGTAAAAAAGAATTCCTAACTCTCCGATATATAATTCCTAGAAGACTCAAAACATTTTTCTAGACACAACTCGGCCGCTAAAAATGATCAAGCAATGGGGCTCCTAAGGTCGGGGAAGGCTCTGATACCAACTTGTAACTCCCTCGATGCGACTATATCTCCCACGTGTCGAAGCACGACTTAGAGGCATAATCGCATTGAAGGCATATGTCGCAAGTGAGGTAATCTTCACACAACCCATGTGATATAATAAGGGAAAGAGATACATAGTTGGCTTACAATTGCCACTTCACACAATTACATGAATAAAGCATTACAACATCCAAATACAATCAAGGTCCGACTACGGAACCAAAATAAAAGAAGAACCCCAAATGCGACAAAGGTCCCCGATCGACCCCAACTGGGCTCCACTACTGATCAACTAGAACGAAACAACATAAAGAACACGATCTTCATCGAGCTCCTCCTGAGCTTGGTTGCTTCATCTGCACGGACTCATTGGCACCTGCAAGCTGGTTTTAGAAGTATCTGTGAGCCACAGGGACTCAGCAATCTCGCACCCTCGCGATCAATACTATTTAAGCTTATGGGTAAGGTAAAGGTATGAGGTGGAGCTGCAGCAAGCGACTAGCATATATGGTGGCTAACATACGCAAAAGAGAGCGAGAAGAGAAGGCAAAGCACGGTCGATAAGAGTATGATCAAGAAGTGATCCTATAACGACCTACGTCAAGCATAACTCCAACAACCGTGTTCACTTCCCGGACTCCGTCGGAAAGAGACCATCACGGTTACACACGCTGTTGATTCATTTTAATTAAGGTCAATTTCAGTTTTCTACAACCAGACGTTAACAAATTCCCATCTGCCCATAACCGCGGGCACGGCTTTTGAAAGTTCAAATCCCTATAGGGGTGTCCCAACTTAGCCCATCACAAGCTCTCACGGTCAACGAAGGAATAGACCTCCACCCGAGATGTTCCGATCAGACTCGGTATCCTGGTACAACAAGACATTTCGAAAGGGTAAAACTAAACCAGCAACACCGCCCGAATGTGCCGACAAATCCCGATAGGAGCTGCACATATCTCTTTCTCAGGGCACACTCAGATGAGCGCTCCATACAACTAAAACCAAACCTCGAGTTTCCCTGAGGGGGCGCTGCACAGGACTCTAGTTTGGACCAACACTCAGAGGAGCACTGGCCCGAGGGGGGTAAAATAATGATGACCCTCAGGAGCGCGACTCCCAAGAGAAAAGAAAAGGCTAGGTGGCGAATGGTAAAACCAATGTTGGGCATTGCTGGAAGAGCTTTACTTAAGTCGAACTGTCAAGGGGTTCCCATTATAGCCCAATTGCGTAAGGGACGCAAAATCCGGGAACATAACACCGATATGACGGAAACTAGGGCGGCAAGAGTGGAACAAAACACCAGGCATAAGGCCGAGCCTTCCACCCTTTACCAAGTATATAGATGCATTAAGATAACATGGCAATATAATGATATCCCCAACAAGTAAATAAAAGATGTTCCAACAAGGAACGGCCTCCAATCTTCACCTACAACTAGCAACGCTATAAGAGGGGCTGAGCAAAGCGGTAACATAGCCAATCAACGGTTTGCTAGGACATGGTGGATTAGAGGTTTGACATGGCAATTGGGAGGCTAACAAGCAAAAGGTAGGCATCATAGCATTGGCATAGCAAAAGAGCGAGCATCTAGCAAAGCAAAGATAGTAGTGATTTCGAGGGTATGATCATCTTGCCTGAGATCCCGCAAGGAAGAAGAACGAGTCCATGAAGAAGACAAACGGAACGTAGACGAACGAATCCTCACAACACGACGGTATCGGAACCAACCCGAAGGAGCAAACACCGGAAAGGAGCAAACAATCATGGTCAACAACCATCACATAATCATGGCATGATGCACAATCAAGTATGATACATGTCCGGTTTAAGTATGCATGGCATGGCAAAATGCACAAGCAATCCTACAAATTAAGTGGAGCTCAATATGCAACGAGTTGCATCTTGACGAAACACCACGATAAGTTATTTAGTTTGATCCCGTTTATGTTCCCAACAATATTAAATGTTGTTAGCATGGCAAGAGGGTGAAGCAAAGTAAAACTACCTAACTAGTCAAGGTTAAATGAGGCCGGAAGCAACGAACAACAAGTCCGGAAAATCCCCATGTGCAATTTAAGGATTTGGTACTGTTCTGCCCTAAACCATGTTTAAGAGTTGATAAACATGCAAAGTGAGGCCACCATGTTAAACTAGGCATTTTTCTACCCCATTTACATATAAAGATTATTAAAATCGGAGTTACGGTTAATTAGTTATGAAATAAATCATTTTAACATGGCATAGGAGCAAATTAATGCAAACAACATTTTTAACATTTCAAACATGGACGAAAGTTGGATATTATTAATCTACACAAAATTCTGAGCAAGTTTCATATATAAAACATTTTAAACCGATGCACGGTTAGTGAGTTATTAGATGCATGAACTAGGAGGACTATTCTGCAAAACTGGCAAACCCTGGACAAATGGGCAAAATCGCTCCGCAGAAAAAAAAACATGAATCGGGCCGAATCTGGGCAAGCCCAACAGCAGAAGGAAAAAAATGGGGCGCTGGGTGCTCTCTCACCACGGGCTTCGGCCCGGCTGGAGGGGAAGCAGGCCGAGGCGGGGGCGGCGCGCTGGGCCGGATGGAGCTGGCCTGGGAGGCCAAGGCGGCGCTGGGCCTTGGCGCCTGCGACTGGAGAAGAGGCCTGGCACTGGCTGCGGGAAGCTGGGCCGGCGATGCTGGGCCTTGGAGCTTCGGCCCATGCGGGGAGGAGGCGGAGGCGCTCGTCTCCCTCGATCCCGATGGATCCCAGGAGGCAAGGGCGGCGGCGCCCGAGGTCAACGGCGAGGTGGCGGCGGCGGCTTGCCGTCGGGGAGGAGCAGAGGAGGCCCCTGAGGTGCGGATCCGGACGGGATCCGTCCGTTTCCGGCCGCGGTGGTGAAGATCCGGCGACGGAGGCAGCAAGGCGGCGAGAGTCGGCGCCGGCGACGAGGCTCGGAGGCGGCGGCGGAGGAAGACTCGGGCGGCGGCGGATCTGAGTGGCGGCGGGGAGACTCGGGCGGCGGCGACCGATTGGGCTCCGCGGGTCCGATCCGGGCCCGGCGGGCCTGGCGCGGTGGAGGAGGAGAGAGAGGATGGCGGTGCTGACGTGGCACGCCGTGGTTGGTCGCGGTGGGCGGCGCGGACATGTCCGGCGCGGGAAGAAAAGTCCGGCGGCGCAGATCTGAGAATTTTTAGGGTTAGGGGAAGAATGAACCGCGAATTTCGGAGGGTGGTGTATATATAGGCATAGAGGGAGCTAGGAGAGTCCAAATGAGGTGCGGTTTTCGGCCACGCGATCGTGATCGAACGCTCTAGATGATGGAGCAGAGTTAGGTGGGTTTTGGGACAAAATGGAAGGGTGTTGGGCTGCAACACACACGAGGCCTTCTCGGTCCCTCGGTTAACCGTTGGAGTATCAAACGAAGTCCAAATGATACGAAACTCGACAGGCGGTCTACTGGTAGTAAACCAAGGCCGCTTGGAAAGTCTCGGTCCAATCTGGAAATGTTTAATCCCCACACACAAAAGAAAGGTAGAAATGACCACTGGAGGAGAGCGGAACGCCGGAATGCAAAACGGACAACGGGGAAAATGCTCGGATGCATGAGACGAACACGTATGCAAAAGAAATGCGCATGATGACATGATATGCAATGCATGACACGCAAGCAATGACAAGGCAACAACAGCGAATAACTGAACGACACCTGGCACATCGGTCTCGGGGCGTTACACTATGTGCAACACTGCTCACTCCAATCCAAGACCAAGTGACCAGAACCAACAAGTACCTATGGAGGCGATGGAAGCGAGCGGTAGTCGGTTGTGCCAGATCATCCAAGACCCTGGCATGCGGCCCCGCACCACGCAACGTTTCCCGACGGTGCTAGCAACAACCGGCGTTGTAACCCTCGCCGATGCCGGCTTCGCCTCTCGCATGGACGCCATGATGGTCCGCTCCATCCGTAAGTTCACCGTCGTCAAGAAGCGCGTGAACGACCTTGCCGTACCGCTCCAGCCCACACGCCTAGGATCCTCATTGCCCGCCACCCTCATCGGCCTCCATGGTGACGAACTCTTTCATGCCCTGGTGGCCCTGCAGGTGCTAGAGGTTGTGACAAAGAATGTGCACCTCGAGGTCGTGCTCGCCGCGCAGCACCTTGCCATGCAAGAAACCGTTGACCTACACATCCACGTCTATGAGGAAATCATCTACATAGGCCGCTAAAAGGCCAGCAAGGACGGAAAGACATTGGCCTTCTTCTAGCGGCTAGAATCTTTTGGCGCCATTGTTCATAAGCACGTCGACCTGACCACGAAAGCCGCTACTACTTAGCCGCCGTTCGGTGGGCCGGCGCCCTGAGTTCAGGAGGTGGACATCGTCGATGGATGCATCTTTTTTCTTGCCTCCTGTAACCAGCACTGCATCGCCTCGTGGCCTTAATGTTTTATTAGTATATGGCATTTTTATTCCAGTCGTAACATTTTCACTGTGAGGTGGGGCTGCAGTTGAGAAAAGCGACCATCGACAAATCCACCCCGCCCACCGCGCGTTGGCTGAGTTAGAATTAGAAGAAAGAAACGAGGGAGATGAGTTAGCTGTAGCACGGATGATGTTGTCAGATGGGACTCGTGTTGATAGAATAGGAGTACTGAGTACTCATAGCTCTTCGTTTTTAGGGAAAAAGTAGTCGTACGTCTAGTACCACTAGTTGGGTGTGTGCGACCTATACCTGTCATCACTTTAGGTCTCCTTTTCAAACCGCAGCTATACTTCATAGTACATTTTTTTCACGCATGTATCCTCCTATATGTACTCCTAGGCTATTTCCACATGCTCCCTTTCGCCGACATGTGGGACATAGAGCATATGGGTCGTAGTGCACGCATGACTCGGATGATATGCAACCATGTCGATGTACTTTACATTTCAGACCTTGCGAATTACATGCAACCCCCCCCCCACAGAAGAATAAATAAATAAATGAATTACTACATGCAAACCGGATTATTTTCATAGAAACTGGAGCGCGTTCATTATATTTTGGACATAACACACTTATAAAAAATGAGCGGACCTAAACCAGTCTTAGGGCCCCTTTGATTCGCAGGATACTGAAAACACAGGAATGGGGAAAGTATGATGGCGATGAACCGAGATGAGGAGGAAGAGGAGTAGTACTGTACATGCTACAGACTGGACCGTAGAACATTGTTTTTTATGGCCATATCACCACATTTTTTTCTACGGCCTATCGCCTGCTGGTTCACTGGGCTGCCATGGTTTGCACTCCTCCAACGTGAGTAGTAGTACTAGTATATACACAATATATACCGCATGATTCTTTGCTCCTTCTTACGTACTTCGCCGACATGTGGGAGAGGCAGCATCCGGGTCGATGTGTCATGCACCAGATTATAGTGGGGAATGGAAGGGGGGCATCACCCCGGTTGTAGTGCCAGTAATTCATGACTATAGTGAGTAATCATATCACAAGACCCTGTCTTTCCAGCAGTAACGCGCCGTTAAATCACAAAGACCTACCTTTCCAGCAGTAAGTAGAATCCGCTACTCCCTCACCCTACTTACCTCTCTGTCAAACCGCCTACATGAAAACTGTCATGCGTATTGCCCGGGAAAAGCCCCGCCCTCAACTTTTAACTACTCATAGTATAATTTTGTTTCGATGAATTGTGCCATGGAGTAGAAAACCAAAAGAAAAATGTGGTACATGTAAACAAATACAGTTCAAGCTCTATCTAGCGATTCGGAATGTAAACCATGCATGTGTTTATATGTAAAGGTTACTTCAAAGTACTGAGTCCATTAATGTAATGTGGTCAAACTGTACCATCGATATCTCAAAGCCAAAATAGTTCGAGCTTGTTTGTTCTATATAAATACTAGTACTGTATGTTCATTCACCCGCGGGGTTGTTCAATGAATGGAGGGCTGGGGAGAACAAGTGAACAATACTACTACTAGTAAGTAGGAGTCATACCATTAGTCATGTTAAATAAAGAGTTTCTTTTCTTTAATGCCACGTACACAAATTGAAATGCTTATTGTGGAGAGAAAAAGATAATCACTCCACTATATATATAGGTAGGGGCCTGAGCGCTTGCTTTACTAGGGTTGCTCTCTTCATTCTCTCATCCTCTCCAGATCTAAACAAGATAGCAGTAGCAACATTTTCTCTCTGCTCAACGTTGGTCATAGATCCGGCCGGATCCCTCCAGCCGGTGTTTGTAGAGGACTAGGTGCATCATCCATGTAGTCATCAGCGACGAGAGAGGAAACCCACAGCTGCCGACGAGTCCCAGTCCTCTGCCCGTGTTGTTCTCTCCGACACAGCACCGGCTCGAGAGTTCCTCCGACGCTTCTTCCTCCCTGCCGTATTGTGCACAGATCTGACCTGCCGCCACCGACATCCCGACGACCCTCAGGTATAAGTTCTTCGAAAGAGGCCTTGCTCTACTGCCCCAGCTCCCCACGTGTCTGCATGTGCATATATTTCTACTTGCAATAGCTCTTCCAAAGCCACCTAAATTTTTAGTATTATTGGAGGTAAAGCTACTTCATGCAGTCGAATCTAGGACTTGGTTCAAACAACGAAGAAAGGGGGGAAAGTCATAGCATGAATCTAGGACTTGATTCAAAGAGGAAATAGCAGGGGGAAAGTAGTAGAGACTGGATACCCAACAAGTCTCTTGGTTGAAAAGGGAAATAAAGGGAAAAGGCAGTACAAACTGGATAAGGAAGTACAAACTGGATAAGGAACATATGTATTATTGGTTGAAAGAAGGATAGACAGTGGCGGCTAGTGGACAAGTCAACAGAGTATGTCCAGGATTAGATTTGCTGCCCTCACATAGTAAAAGGTCTCTAGGATTAGATTTGCTGCCCTCACAAAGTATGAACAAACTCGGCATGACCACTTTATGCCTCCTTGTAGGTACATTGTGTTGATGCGTCCACTATCGCATGTCCTTCTACCAACTTTTTGTTGTTGTTAATGTAAGGGCGCATTGAAAATGAAGTGATCACACTATTACCTTAAGGACATGTCTAACCAGTATTATTGTTAATCTAATGCCTCCAGTGATATGATGCAATTAAACTGTCTTGCAAATGGTACTCCTGCTATTTTCCCCGGTATGATAAGTAAGTTTCTTCTTTACACTTTTGAGTGTCCTGGTGTCCCCATGGTCCCATGCCCTTAAACCAACTCTTTAGCTGTTGTTTATCTACTATATCTGGTAAACAAGCAATGCCACCATGAAAGTGCTAGTTATCGACTAGAGGGGGTGAATAGGCGATGTTTACGGAAGTCTTGAAAACATGAGGTATTTGAAGACAAAGAGTAGAAATGAACCTAGTGATATGCAGCGGAAGGTAGACTACACTAGACAGGCCATAGTCAATTAAGAAATGAAGTGAAAGCACGAAGACTATCAGCAGCTAGGTAGTATGGATCAGGATGGAAGACAGTATGAAGCCAAACAGTTAATAGTCTTCACTCAGTGAAGTCAATCAAAACAGACAGGCATGCAATGACTTCACGAAGACAAACTGTAAAGTAAAGGGAAGTGAAGGATAGAAGTAGTTGCTTGGTGAAGACAAGGATTTGGTAGACCAGTTCCAGTTGCTGTGACAACTATACATCTGCTTAGGGAGGCTGAGATTTAACTCAGAAGACCGTGTCTTCACCTTATTCCCCTTGAGCTAAGGATACCAAGTCCTCGCCCAATCACTTTGGTAAGTCTTCAAGGTAGACTTCCAAACCTTCACAGACTTCGTTCACTGGCAATCCACAATGGCTCTTGGATGCTCAGTACGCGATGCCTAACCGGCTGGAGGATTCACAGTCCTCAAGTGTAACAAGTCTTCAGGTCACGTAGACAGAAAGACCTCAGTGATGCCTAACACTCTTTGGCTCTGGGTGTTTTGGGCTTTGTCCTCGCAAGGATCTCTATCTCAAATGCTTCAGAGGTGGATTGCTCTCAAATGACAAAAGTCATGCACTAACTCTGAGCAGCCACAAATTTATGGTGTAGGGGGTGGGCTATTTATAGCCAGGAGGCAACCCGACCTGATTTGTCCGAAATGACCCAGGGTCACTAAGGAACCAACATGTGTCCAACGGTCGGATTTCAAACACATGCGAGATCTTGACTTGGGCTACAAGTAAAGATGACTCATCTGGC
Organism: Triticum dicoccoides; assembly: GCF_002162155.2. Classification (NCBI taxonomy): domain Eukaryota; kingdom Viridiplantae; phylum Streptophyta; class Magnoliopsida; order Poales; family Poaceae; genus Triticum; species Triticum dicoccoides. Next base: position 415,005,850 of record NC_041386.1, on the reverse strand, counting down.
TCTGGATAAGATTTTCTCTCATTGTCTTCGCTCGAAGACATAGGATTTGGTTGAGCATCACTTCAGTCACTCTGACTTTGTTCACTTGGACCCCACTTAACAGCATGGTGGTTCCTATGACTCAACAAAGAAGAAAAGGAAATTACGAAACAATTGTGTCTTCGCACTCCATAGTCTTCATATGAATGTCTTCTCATGTTATAATCTTCATCGTGAATGTCTTCATGTACCACCATTGTCTCACACATTTTTAGGGGTCATCTCTGGTAGGTAAACCGAATCAAGAAGGGACTACTACTTGTGTTATCCTGCAATTCTCACAAACACATTAGTCCCTCAACAAAGTTTGTCGTCAATACTCCAAAACAAACTAGGGGTGGCACTAGATGCACTTACAATCTCCCCTTTTTTGGTGATTGATGACAAACTGGTTGAAGTTTTCAACGGGGATAAAAGTATGTGAGAGTTAAGGATAAAAGATTGTCTTCATAACTTGCAAAAGGATCCCCCTGAAGATGTGCATATAAGTAGTTTGCATTTGAATGCAAATGCACAAGGCAGGTTTTACTTTGTGGAGATCCTCTTCAACTCACGAATACAATTCATCATGCATGTATAAGTATAATGAAGATAAATGACATGCACAATGAAAAATAGGCGTATGCAGAATGACTTCATGCGACACTTATCACCGCTTCACAAAGTAGCAGCACAACATAGCAGACGACCATCAGGTTTAAGTGTTACAGCTCAAAAGCCAAATTGTTTCAAAATGAGAGTTGTAAGAACTTAGAAAAATAATGCAGCCACCCAGATGGACCCGCTTCAAGACTATCAACCTCATATGCTTCTGCCCCTTTTGTTAGTAATGACCAAAAAGGTTTGAAGACATGGAGGATCTACTCGTTCCCAGATGGAGTAGAAGATGGAGCAAGGTCGTCGGTGGAGTTTGGTGGTGCAGACGGGCCTGGCGCAGTATCTTGATGTAGTGCAGCCAGGGTTGGTGAAGTGGCGTCGTCTTCTTCATCGACGACTCTCGCAACAACAGTTGTAGACGAAGATGAATGCCTAGAATCTTCAATGGACGGAGTGCGACGCTAGCTGGCATTTTGAGGAGGCCTGGAGTCAAACTTGAATTGCTTTGTGAAGCCATCTGCACACAGATCATCTTCAGAAGATAGCAGTGTGAGGCTCTTCTAGCACCGCCTACAGCCTTCATGTGCAACGAATGAGTTCTTGGTGGCCAAGTTGCGGATGTGATTGACATCCACCAAGAGACTCTGCATCTGACGCCTCAGCCAGTCATGATGCCTACCCTGCTTTTGATGCAAAGCCACCAGAAGCTCTCGGTCATTGTGTACACGAGGACGCTTCTGAGGCCTTTGAGCAATTGTGCTTGCAATGGCTTCAGTGTTGGCTCGATGCGGAAAGCGCATGTTGCCAGCCAGAGGGTATGCAGGAGTTGTAGCATTGGGCACAAGAATTCCTTCGATTGGCTGCGAGAAGCTTTGAAATTCAGCATTCTAAAGGTGGAGTGGCTTCTTTGCAGGCTCGGGGTTGATGGCTTCAATGGACAGATCAACTTCAGGCAGAAAAATAATATGGTTGCGCGCTAAGGGCTGATAGTCAATGGTGGAATGAAGCTTAATCAAGCGCATTACCCATGGTGCATAGAACTTTAGGCCAAACAAATCAATCCTAGAAGCAGCAAGTTGTCTGATGAAGAAATCCTGGGTGTTGAACATGATGCCATTGATGATATAAAATACCAAAGTCTTCATGGCGCCTTCAAGTTTAGCTTCAGAAGAATGTCCCTTGATGGGCGATAGAGTACGCCTCATAATATGATACACTGTGCGTGGCAAGTACTCAAGGTCCTTCACAAATAACTCCTTCGGGTATTCAACATCTTGTGGCAATGGCTTCATCATGTTAAGCATTTGGCTCATATTTGGCTCAGGCTTTTAAAAAATACTCTCATCTCATTCCTATGAAGTTGACAACCAGGTTCATATAACTCACCTGGAGTGGGTAGGGAAGTCAGCTCGATGTTGTATTGAGCTTTGGCTTCATGATGAACATCACCTGTCATCCACTCAAGGACCCAAGTCTTCGGATCCCTGTTGTAGCCTCGAATGTGTAAAGTGGCATAGAACTGCAGCAGAAGCTCTTCATTCTTGTGTTCTTTGCCAGTCACAAAGGGTAGAGACCAACATCCCTAAAGAAGTCAATAGCCTCTTTAAGACATGGCATCCCAGCCATAGCATCACAATCCATACGCTTGTGTGGAAAGATCTGGTCTTGGTTGTACAGGATGCATGAGTAATAGCTTCGCTGCTGATGGCACCAAAATCTGTCAGAGGATATCTTGGGCTTCGTGTATAGGTTCTTAGCGCTGTCAAAGAAAGTATTGTGCTCTCTGAAGCTGAGCATGTTGAATGAGCCCTAAGTGGTGACAGCACTTGGAAGCCTTAGCAGACGTGGCTTTGGCTTCTGAACTTGAGGCCTATGCTCCACATGATAATCATACTATGGCCCAGGGGCAGTGGGTGGAACCATAATAGGCCATCTGATTGTGACAAGCTCGCCTTCATGATTGAATGCACACTCCATGGTATGTGGCCTTGGAGGAGGAACGGCGTCATCAGAGATGATAGGCGTCACGGTGGCTTCATCATTAACATTAGCTTCAGGCTCCACATTATCTTCAGCCACGACAGAGTCATTGGCTCCAGTGGCGTTGTTAGTGGCAGCCTCATTGTTTTCAACCTCCATCTTTTCAATGACTGGAGGGTCAGGCACGAACACATTCTCCTCGAGAATGACTGGATCACTTGCTGGGGGTGTGGCTTCTCTTTCTTCTTCTTCGGCAGATGCAGCCAGAATGTCTTTAGCAGTCCTGGCTTTGGACTCAAAGGAAGTCACAGAAGGAGTGGCTTCAGGAAACACTTGACGTGTTACTGAGCTAGTGTGTTGCGCTTTTTCTTCTGGGATGCTCTACATGGAGACTTGTAGGCTGAGGCCCTTGCAAAGCCTGCGAAAAGATGGCGACGCCTTTGGAGAAGGGGTGGTCTGTTCCATGTAGTCTTCATTATCAAGTGCTGAAGAGGTAACTTGAGTAGGGGGAGTTCGTGGTGTCTCATCTTGAACTGGAGTGTCTTGTTGTTGGCGCTCGGCCCATAAGTCATCTTGAGCAATTGGCGTCAATGGACGACCAATGCTAATAAGTCCACTACTCGTTGGAGTAGGCGATGATACCGACTGGGGCTCGAGCTGAGGAAGGACTTCATCATCATGCACATTGTCTTCATGACCAATGTGTTCAGCTGCGGTGGGGTCAACAACTAGAACTTATTCACTCCCTGGAGCCTCTGTGGAAGCCGGCTCATGGATCACAAGGTGTCATTCTTGGTTGGTTGAAGCAGGAAGAGCAACTAAGATAGGTTCAACTATGAGGGGCTCTGGTGCAACAACACGCTCTTTCTTTGAAGACTTTGAAGCCTTTGTCTTCAATCTCTTCTTGGAGGGAGCATCATCAGAGGTGTTCTTGAGCTTCCTCTTCCTGGCTTCGACCTCAGCTTGTCGTGTTTTCTTCATTTCTGAAGTTGCTGAGGGGACCTTTGGCTTCGAGCCTGTCATGCTGGCAGGGAAGGCAAGGCTTGGTCGATCCTGCCATTGAGCTTCAGGTTGGGCTTCAGCAGCCTTCTTCTTTTGCTTGGCAGGCATCATGGGGTCGATGCCAGGACGCCTAAGAGCCTTTCGTTTCTCAGCTTCGTTATGCGCTTGAACACATTTCTGCGCATAATACTTCTTGCACTCGCATGAGCCTTTGGCTTCTTCACGCTTCTTGTGGAATTCAGCCTTGAGATCATGCAACATGTTCTTGAAGATTTGCACATCAGCCACACTGAGCTTGGCCATGTGTTTCTTGAAATGCGCCTTCTCATGATCAATCTTGTTCTTGAGCTTGATGGTTTTCTGAGCTAAGGCCAATTCATTTGCAATAGCTCCATGAAAAGTGACGCTGATGTCCATTGGCAACTGCAAGTCATCAATACTGATGCTTTGGTCATCGAACCATTCATCGATGAAGTTGTTCAGAATGTCAACATCAAAGAGGAGCAGATCATTGAAGATCTCCGCCTCTTGCTTGCTCTTGATCAGCATCTCTAGAGCTTCATCACCAAGATCTTCATCGATGGTGTCTTCCTCGTTGCGCAGAATGACAGCAGGAGTCATGTCATGCCCAGAAATCTTCTTGGGCTTCTTGATCTTCTTGGAGACACGAGACAAGTCTTCGGACTGCACACCTGGGTTTAGGAGGTGCAGCCTTCAAGGGCTTCACAGGCGAAGCGGTTGGTGCAACAAAGGGCTTTGAAGCTTTTGTCTTCTTATTCTTCTGCCTCGGTGGTGCTGGCGCATCTTCAGAGTCTGCATCATCAGCAGATTGATCCACCGTGGCCCTCTAAGAAGCAATGTGAGAGAGGAGCCTATCGAAGCTAGTGAATGGGCCGATGACATTGGCATTGGCTTCGCGAGTGCCATCCTATCTTGGAGCAGAAGGACTGGGATTGAAGTTGAGTCCAAGCTCCTTTCTGTTCTTGGCAGCTGACTCGTTAGCAAACTGATAGTTACGCTTGAAGAGATTGTCTTCATGACACCATAGCAAAGACGATGGGTCGGCATTTTCAGGCTGCGGTCCTCTGACCATGCAAGGATAGAAACCTTGAGCAATAGCTTCAGGCTTCGACTTAGGTTGCAGATTTCTGTAGATAATATCGCCCCACGGGTGCTTAATAGCGTTCTTCTCAGCATATTCAGCAGTGACAAAGTTGTACTTGAACCACTGTTCTGCCCAATATCTTCGAATCCATTGAATCCAGGTCTTGTGCTGATTGTAGTTCTCCTCAGGATCTGTCTTGTATAGTTCATACAGATCTGGAGGCAGATCTAGAGCAGTATTTCCACGGTGCTGTCTGCTTTAGAACAGTGAAAGGCTTCCGTCTAGTGGTCAGACATGAACTGGCTTCAGGGGAGTGAATGTGATGGTGTAAGAACTTTGCAAATGAATGCAAACTATGAGAACCAAGGGATTCTCCCACGTACATGTACCTGTGACAGCATTAGAGATGCGAGGGAAGGGAAGAGGCCATATGCATCCTCAAAAGATTTTGAAGATAAATCAGTTTGAAGATATTGACCTCATAGAGCAAAGACATTCACTTATTTGAAGAGAGTAGGTTCCAGATTTGTACGAATCCAGGAATAAGTACAAGTGAGGAATCTAACTAGTTATGAAGCATTAGTGAATATACTTTGCAAGATATGAGATTCGAAAAGAGACAGATCCATATTTGGAAGAGTATAAACCACTTTGGGTTGAAGTGGATGGATTTTACAGATCAAAAAGACTGTAAAAGGTGAGATTTATTTACCCAAAACGAACTGCTAGGCGAGGCGGAAGGGAGGCCGAGCAGTTCCAATCTCCCGTGCCCTAACTCGACGGCGGAAGACACCTACTGCGGCATCGGAGAAGATGAGGTCCGCGGCCAGCGTGAGGACGATGTCGGAGAGGTTGCGACAGTTAAGCACTTCATCTCCAGCGTCGATGCTAGCTAGCGGTGGCAATAGGGTTTGAGCGAGGTGGCGAGGTGGAAGAAGAGATAATGACCGCGCGAGATGGGTATTTATAAGAACTACAAAAAAAGACACATCCGTGACATTTTGGGCCGAACGATTGTTTTTGTCATACTTATGACACTTCTATGACGATAATTGTGACAAAACCCGGTATCATCATAGATGTGGTGGGGTCCTACTTCTATTACAAGAAAACATGATAGAAAATGGGCTTTTCGTCCTGGGCGGGCCGGAGACGCAGCTGCATGATATCCTTTGGGCCATCCATAACGGAAAAAACCATGGTAGAAGCTAGGTCGAGGAAAATATTGGGGAGTTCCCGGTAACCGTGGGTGGTCGGGGGCCGAGCGATGCGCGTTTCTCTTCTATGTACGCGCGTGTGTGTGAGGCATTGCACTTTTACTGAACTCGAGCGAGGCGTTGGGCTCTAACTGAACCCGAGCGATTGCACTACAGGCTAGGCGTTACTGAACCCGAGCGATCGATCAATCCCTTGTTGTTAACTGAAGCCGAGTGATTCCTTCGCTACTGCTACTAACTGAAGCCGATCGAACACTGCTGCCTCCTTCCCTTGATGAACAATGAGCGTTGTTGGGGGGATTGGATGAACAGTTCCCGGTGGGGGGTTGGATGAACAGGACCCTGTGGTAGTAGAGGTTGTTGCCGCTGGATGAACAGTACCCTGATCGATCGAGCCGGTGGATGAACAAGACCCCGTGGAGGGCTGGATGAACATGACCTCATGGAGGGCTGGTTGAACAGTAGACGGTAGAGGGCTGGATGAATAGTAGCCCGTGGAGGGGTGGTTGAACAGGACCTCGTGGAGAGGGCTGGTTGAACAGTAGCCGGTGGAGGAGCGTGCGGTGGAGGCTGGATGAATAGGAGCCCGTGGATGAACAGTCACAGGTGGAGGCTGGAGGAGGTCGACGGTGGATGAACAATAGCCCGTGGAGGCTGGAGGAGGTCGATAGTGGAGATGAATAGTAGCCCGTGGAGTCTCGTTTTGCGGTATGCCACACCCCTCCCGATGAACAGGACCCCCGTTTCAACCGTAGCACTCCAACACAAGTCTGTTTCCTCCGTTTTGCGGTACGCCACACCCCTCCCGATCAAGAGGACCCCGTTTCCACCGTAGGAGGTCCGTTTCCTCCGTTTTGCGTTACGCCAGACCCCTCCCGATGAACAGGATCCCATTTCGAAAGTGGCTGGTCGAACACAAGGCCGTTTCCTCCATTCTGTGGTACGCCGGGCCTCGTTTCTGTTCCATCCAAGCCGGTTGGCTCCCGATGAACACGACGACGCATTCCGTTTCGACCCAGTCGGTTGCCTCCCCATGAACACGACGATGGTGCAACTTCTCCGTTCCAACCCAGCCATGTACACGAGCCCTGGCCGTATGTATGTGCGACTAGGCGTTCGAGACCCCACCCCTATGGACGTACGTGGCTGTATTTTCTTTCTTTCACCCTGGCCACTGTATGTACGTGTACATGCTACGTGCGCGCCTCTACTACGACACGTGTGCGCCTCTACTACGACACGTGCACGCCTCTACATCGACCAGTATGTACGTACACATTCGCGACCAAAATGACAACGCTACGTACGCTTCGACCAGGTGGGTCCCGACTGTCAGACACTTCCTTGAGTGCAAAGATGTAGCTGGTGGGTCCCAACAGTTAGGGGGGACGTTTTTACGTGAAATACGGTGGCCCATCCGGTGGGTCCCTGCTGTCAGGTGGAGGAATAATTATTTTCGGCGTAATAAGGAGGCACTTCCTTGCCGCGGCCCGTCGACCCAGCTGTCAGCCTCTCCACGTATAGTACTCTTCCGATGGGAGTCGTTCGTTGACCACATTGACCACGCCGCACCGAGAGCACCAAGGCGGTGGACGACCGCGAGGCCTAGGAAGGGGACGACGCGGAGCCGGGGAAGACGCGGCAGTGGATGCCCACGCGGAGAGGAGTACGAGGGTTCACTGGTTCGGCTCCGGTGTGAGGCTGCCGTCACCGTGGGGTCTGGCCAGCGATGGGAGTAGTAGGGGCGGTGAGGCCTCCATGACAGCATAGCCGGCCACGGGAGGCAGGAGCAGGCGGCACGACCGGTGCTGCTTTGGGTGGCTGGAGCAAGAAGACCAGAGGTTGAAGAAGCACGATGGCCGTTGGATGGACATCGTACGGTCACTGGAGCTAGAATCGTTCATATTGACTAAGTTGAAAAAGCCCTCCATCCCCATCAACTTAGTAGGCCCACATGTCAGCCTCCCACTATGATGGGTCCCAGCTAGCAGGGGGAGTATTCATTTTTTCTGCGTAATAAGGAGGCACTTCCTTCCGTGCGAAGATATAGCTGGTGGGTTCGACTGGTCAGCGGGGGGAACATTTTTTCGTGAAATACAGAGGCCCTTTTGGTGGATCCCAAATGTCAGGTGGAGGAATCATTATTTTGTGCGTAATAAGGAGGCATTTCCTTGTTGCGGCTATGGACCCAGCTGTCCGCCTCTCCACGTAAAGTCCATGTCCGATGGATGTCGTTCGTTGACCACGTTGACCACGGCGCGCTGAGAGCACCCGGGCGGTGGACGACGGCGAGGCCTAGGAAGGGAATGACATGGAGCTGGGGAAGACACGGCAGTGGCTGCCCACGCGGTGGGGAGTATGAGGGTTGACTGGTTCGGCTGTCGTCGCTGGAGAATAACAGGAGGTGTGGGTGAGTAGAGGGATAGCCAAGCCAGGGATGTGAGTATGGTGGGGCCGTGAGGCCTGCCCGGCAGCAAAGCCAGCCATGGGAGGCGGAAGCAGGCGGTTCCGCCGGCGCTGGTTTGGGCGGCTGGAGCAGGAAGATCAGAGACTGAAGAAGCAAAATTGTCGTTAGATTGACATCGAACGGTCTGACGCTGGTAGAGTCGATTGTTTACTAAGTTTCTTTTTTTGAGAAACCTTATGTACGCATGAACTTAGTAGGGCCACAAGTCAGCCTCCAAATCTGTGGCAGACAACATAGAGCCCATTTGCTATTTCTTTAATAATTTGCAGCCCATTTGCTAATTCTTAAGTAATTTATTACAACCCATTTTCTGCCCAGGACCACGGTCAAAAAATTCAACCTTATTTTGCATATTTCGGTGGAGTCTGAACTGTTGAAATCCTGAAATGATAAACATTTCTTTAAGAACTTATTGATTTGCCAAAAAATTTGTTTTGTTTTTGTAAGCAAACAAGATGTGGGACAATTGAGTTGGTTTAAGGGAAAACCAGTGGTAAAAAAGTCAGCGCTGGGAGGGAAAACAACAACAAAAATAAGGATGTAAATATGAAAAGGGAACTCTATTTATTTTCAATATAATGATATGTGTATATGAACTAGTAAAACTATATGTAGAGATTAGAAAATGGAAGTAGGACATGGCGTTTCAAGAGGAAAATAGAATTGGGTTGTGTGTTTGATTCAGTACAAAAACTGCCTGCGGATGTTGTAAGACAAAATATAACTAATGCTGGGGGCCAGAGGCCAGTAGATACTTGTTGGATCTTTGTGCCTCGTTGTCTTCATGGGCTAGGCCTGTTAAAAACAAAACCAAGCTTGGGCAGTCTACAGCCTAGTTGAAACTTGCTCGACCTGAAAAAACAATATACCTGCTCAATAAATGAGAGAATTCTGCAAGTACACACTGATAACTGGGATGCAGCAGGTATATTGTTTTTTCATCGTGATAATAAGTGCATGCACTTGTTTCGAAAAATTTGGAGAACTGGGAATTCAAACGACAGGTGCTTATGCTACCCATCAAATAAAAATCAGGTGCCTAAAATTTCTTTTTGAAACAAATGATTCAGTTGTATATCCACGTCGACCCTCAGCATGATGGTTGGAAGCAAATGCCAAGTTCATACCGAAAGATCGTTAACAGCAATACCAACTTGCGGACGACAAGGTAGTACAAGTACCAATACCAAACTAGCTTATAATCTTTTTAGTCCTGGCCCTAGTGTTCGTCTGGTTGAAAATCTTGCAGAGGACCAGCTCCCGCTCATTCTCTTGCTCTAGGTCCCCAAGGTGGTACTGGTGCATCACCCAGTTGGTCCTCTGCTGGTCAAAGTTCTTTTTTTTTGCGGGAATGGTCGAAGTTCTTGTTGGTGTGCAGCACCAGAACCTTTTTGCTTCCCGTCTGCTGGCCATTGACCATCACCGGCAAAGTATTGCCGATCTTGTGCCACATCGTGCGCATGCCGCACTCCGACTGTATCTTGCGACACGTCCACGTGCCCCTTTTGAACACCTTGGAATTGCGCTGGAAGAAATGCTTGCTTAGGCCACTCAGTGTGATACCTACAGTATTGTCGAATACAGATTTTAGTGTATGTAGTTGGCATTTTCATTACATGTTTGGCATGTTGTAGTCACTTGTTTCACTTTTTGTTAATTGTCAAATTGTAATTGCTTCACTAGGTCTGCGTTTAAAAAGAAAAATAGAGCTATAAACAAAGGAATATGTTTGTGCAGGTAGACGGCCGATCGGTGTCTTACCTGGAAGTTTCTCAGGCTGGGTGTATCATATGTTGTGCTCGCTGTCGATGGTTGGTATGAACAAATCGATGAGAGGGTGAAATCTCGTGCTGTTAGCACTCACTTTGGCCTCAAGGTGCTCGATCAGCTCCTGATCCGTGGGATCGAACTTGACGCCAGCCGGCAGCACCGGCCAATCCTTCTTGGAGTTGCATCCGTTAATTCCAGTTATATGGTACTCAATGTATGATATATCGACTATTTTAAGTGAATGATGAAAGATTTCGACAGATAAGTGGTAGTACTCCAAATCTGAAGTCCACAATACCCGAACACACCGCTGGGATTCTTGTGTCACCTCACTCGCAGTGTGTTGTCACAACAATTCAATGTGAAGAAATGACGAATAATTTGACTGACGTATACTAGTACTGCTACTATACTACTTACTAGTCGTATTTAGTGTCACATTTTAACCATAGGTTTAACTAACAAAATGTCGATGCATGTCACCGAAAGTCATTGGAAACTATGTTCAAATACGAATAAAAGGATATAATATTTGTGACATGCATTAACATTTAGTTAGTGAAATTTATGGTCAAAATTTGACACAAATTACGAAGGGGACCAGTAAACTAGGAGGGAGGTAGTAGTACGAGTAGCGCAATATACGGTATAGAGGACTAGTACAAATTTAGAAATGGGGTAAGAAGTTACAAGGTTGTGCGACAGACTTTGTAGGCTACATGGGTAATACAAAATATAATTCCCATTAGACAACACTATTCTGATCACGGCATCAGAATAATATTCTGATCACTACCAGAACTTCCTAAGTTACACGCCTGAACTTCTCTCTGTAGGAACCCGACCTTCCTGCTATCTTCGCAATCGTGTCTTCTCACGTGAATTATTCTGGTTAGTCGTGTTCTATATGATGTAAGTCTAATCTTGAAGCGGGTTTTAGCAACTAAATGCCCGTTTTAAATAGGAATCTTGCTGATTGGGGGATTTTGCTCTTGGGTCGTGATGAACTCACGTTTTTTGCAATTTTACTGCCTGAGTGGTTCGACCTAAACTTCCCCCTGTGCTAGATTGAACTTCTGTCAACATTATCCAAAAGGGGCTTGCTATATAACATTGAAAATCTATGGACGCGAGTATCATGGCCCAAGTTAATTTTTTGGCAAAATGTAAGCGGTTTAAGATCAGTTTTGAAAACCGCTTTTTCTTCATACAAAAAATGTGAATCATATTTTCGATCACATTTCTGACCCGTTTATCGGAATGAGGTAAATAATATGGCGTCGGAAAGCTGCTACAAAACCGCTCCTCCCACATGTTGAAAGTTTTCCCTAATTCCATATGGTTAAAGAGTAATTTGGAAAATCATAAATTTTCACAAACCCAACAGCCGAGTTTGTATTTTCGATGTCATTTCTAAATGGCTAGTCCAATTGACGCAAATGATATGACGTTGGAAAGCTTATAAAAATGCGCTACTTTCTCATGTTGAAAGTTTTTCCTAATTTTGAAGGGTTTAAGAGTAATTTAGAAAACGGTACAAGTTCCACCGAGTTGGTATTTTCAAGCTAATTTTTTAACCGTACGTCTGAATGCAGCAAATGATCTAGCGTTGCAAAGCTTGAGGGAATGCGATACTTTTTGGTATATATTGTTTCTCCCAATTCATTACTGTTTTAAGTCAATTTTGAAAATGGCTAAAAACATATTTTCATCGTAATTTTTACAAATTTTATCGGAATGGAGCAAATAATATACAGTTCAAAAGATACGGAAAATGCAAAACTTTTTCATGTTGATGGTTTTCTCTAATTCCTAGCCGTTTTCAACTAATTTCGAAAACGGCGAGATCATTCGTTCTGCCTTCATCGCGAACCAGATTCTTCGAAAATGCACCACGTGAAGAACTTGAACTTCTCGGCATGTCTACTTGAACTTCACTCTGTTTTTCACGGGCTTTTTTTGCCCGTAGCTCTCCATCCACTCACCGGAATTGAGCAAGTGATATACCGGTGGAAAGCTGCTGCAAACACACAACTTTCCTGTGTTGATCAATTTTTTCATACTCGCGATGGTTTTAGAAGTTTTTCATCTGAAATTCATTCAGTGTAGTACTCGAACTTCCTGCCTTTTTCACGTTGAACTTTTGTGACGTATTTTTGTTTGTAATTTTCTCATCAATTCGTTAGTGTTACACAAATGATATTCCCTTTTGTACAAACCTCTCTCACAATATATTTTTTAACTATCTCCGACCGAGGACTTGAACTTACACAAAAGATATTCCTGTCGTTTTGAAGTAAATTAGAGAATGACGAGATAATGATTTCTGTCTTCATCAAGAATGGAAATGCACTGTGTGAAGTAGTTGAACTTCTCGGGCATGTCCGTTTGAACTTCACTCTATTTTTGACGTGCTGGTTTTTGCCCGTAACTCCCAAACCACCTACCGGAATTGAGCAAATGATATACCAATGGAAAGCTGCTGAAAACACACAACTTTCCTGTGTTGATCAGTTTTTCATACTCGCTACGGTTCAAAATATTTTTTTGAATGTGTAAAAATGTGTTTTTAACTGTATACATAAAACTTTTAAACCATTCATCGGAATATAACATATAATATACCGTTGGAAAGCTTATGAATAGCAGCAAGTTTTTCATGTGGACAGACATTACAAATTTTTATCATTTGAGAGCAGTTTTAAAAATGGCAAAAACAATGTAGTTTTTTGCCTGTTTTTTACATATAGTTGAAGGTCGGACGTCTCGCACTAGAGATCTTGAACTTCACCGGGAGGAGCACGTGAACTTCTTGCAACAAATCTTTTAAGATTTTTGTTTTCTATTCTTATATTGTTATCTGAAACGCATTCCGTGTAGTACTTGAACTTCCCGTTGTTTTCACCTCGAACTTCTGTCACGTATTTTTGTTCAACCTCTCTCACAATAATTTTTGAACTTTCTCGGGCTGAGCACTTGAACTTCTAGCAACAAACTGTTAGCCTTTGTCTTTTCATCCTTTTTTCTTCATACAAATACACACTTTGTAGTACGTGAACTTTTGGCAGTCATCAATATGAACTCCTCTAGGTTATGTGAAAATATCTGAGTTTTTATAGACATTGAATCGCTCTACCTTTCTTATTTGAACTTCATTGTGTATTCTTAGAAATGTGAAAATTGGAGATTTTTTTGAAACCTCGAACTTCTTCGTTATTTCGAATTGAACTTTTTGGTTTTTCTCTTTAGTAACTAGAAAATCCAAGTTTGTAAAATTAAATAAGAAACTGCTCTATCTTTTCTAATTGAGTTTATTGGTCTTATTTTTTAGTAACCAGAAAAATCCAACTTTGTAAAAATAAATAAGAAACTACTATGTTTTTTTCTAATTGAATTTCTTCGTTTTATTCATTAGTAACGAGAAAACTTGAGTTTTTTATATACATCGAACTGCCTAGTTTTTAAAAATTGAACTTCTTGGTTTTAATCTTTAGTATTGGGGGAATCTGAGTTTTTTACATACATCAAATAGCTTCATTTTTTTTATTTTGGACTTCTTGGTGTTATTCATTAGTAACGGGAAAATTCCTATTTATACAAACAAAAAGTTTGTTATTTTAATGTGAGTTTCTTTGTTTCATTATTTAGAAATAGGAAAATGTGTATTTTTTTAAGATTGAACTACTTCGTTATTTTAGTTTGAATTTCTTGGTATTACTTACAGAAGCAGAAAAGGTGAATTATTTATTAAGATCGAACTACTCTATTAGTTTAATTCGAACTTCTTAGTTCTTTTCAAAAATGCGTAAAATGCATTCCCCCTTTCATTAATTTTTCCTTTCTCCTTTGATGACAAAGAGAACATTCTTTTTCTTGTTAGTGTTTTGAAGTGACTTTTCTAGACTTAAATTTTGTTTTGCGCTCTTTTCAAATTTGTTTGTCACTTGAAGTTCTAGAAAATCACAACTCTCTGATGTTTCATCTTGCATGTTTAAATTTATTTGAACTTGCTGAGATAACACACTTGACCTTCTCAAACACAACATTTTGACCTTCGCAAAAGATAAATTAAAGCCAAAATTTTGACTGGCCGAGCATGTACAATTTTCTCCATGTTTTCAAAAATAGCCAAAGCTACATCATTGGATCTGGGTTCCAGAGCAAATTCTTTTCAGAAAAGAAAAAAATACAAAATAACAAGCGAGATCTAGCTGAAGGAATCAGTGTTGAGGTGGAACGATGGAAGTACATTCAACCAAGGAACATCTGAATTATAGAACGATGATGAAGACCACCTGAAGAAAAAAATCTGTAGTCGCATATCTAATTTTCTTTACACGTGACCATAGCATTGGGACTATCATATTTATATGCAATATGGTTTTGAGGCTAAGGGAGGCCATCTCAAGAATACACAGGATGTGAGATTGCATACCCATGTTAATTTGCACCCCAAAAACAGCACAAAGATCACACACCCCTTGTTCCTGAACTCTAACAATCTTCCTGCACCTTATGTGACCTTCTCCCTGCCTCTGTGGTGACCTTCTTCCTCCATCTGTTCACGAGGGTAGCGGCACCAGGCATGGTTCGTCATCCTCCCTGGTCTGCACACATAGACCTGCCTCTGTGTTGAACTTTTTCATAAGAGTAGCTCAATCGAGGAAACTTACGATGACTTGAACTTCTGAAGAATACACAAGAAATGCAGAAGATTCAATGGGGGCAAGGTGATGCACATAACACACTTGACCTTCTAGAACACAACATTTTGCATATTTAAATTATTTGAACTTGCTGAGATACACTTAACACACTTGACCTTCTCGAACACAATATTTTGACCTTCACAAAAAAAGTTAAAGCAAATTTTTAGCATAGTAGTACAAGACAAACAGAGCATCCTATGCATATATTTTTTGAGATGGAAAAATACGTGTAGGGGTTCATCAGCGCGTTGTGCAGTGGGCATCGGTCGGTGGTAGTAGCATAAAGCATCGTATGCTTTCAGATCGATGTTCTTGAGTTGGTTTCAAAGAGGAGCTGCGACTTTCTGCTGCACTGTAGATTCAAACAGACAAGCATGTCCCCTCCTAACGAATGAATGGAAGGAGTGAGATGAGTGAGTCTGAATATGCATGAATATATAAAGGCCATGTTTTTTATTTGGAATCTCTGCTACAGCTGAGAATATAGACAAAAAAAGGAGAACAAGAGTGGATCTTGTTCGAAACTGTACCAACTCCAAACGGGTATATTCATCCAATGATGGAAACTGTACCGGACCAATCAAAGAAACCAAGGAAACTATACCAACTGTAGGAAATACATGCAATGTTATATATACATCTAAACTTATCTGGGTGCATTGGAGCTTCATGCACATTCTTTTTTAGCACATGATTTAAACTTATTCATACCTAGATAATAAGATTCATGTAGCAGTATGTTTGGTATAAAAGTATCTCCTCGATCGATTAGTAAGCCAATGAATTATCAAGTTCAAGTATTTTAAAGGATGCAGCGTATACTGAGATCATAAGCTTCATACAACAGTCTGTCTCGAAAATTATCTAACCAGGTATGAAGACGCAAAGAAATGAGAAACAAGGGAGAGAAAACTCCCTGAATGTAGTCACAAATCTTTTATTTAACCATTTTTCAATATAGGCAGCATAATTGATGAAAATTCTGCAGAGCATCGTACTGCATATGCATTTTTGGTAAGTACAAACAAAAGTGTGGAATCAATAATTCATAGGAGGAGCCACCTTTTTCCGTCACCCAAGTCTGTAAATGTTTTCAGCATCCACGACCCTGGGTCAGCCAGAAGTTTTTTTGTGCTCCCCTACATACACACAACAATCAACATCTAAGCTC
>NC_041386.1:414987539-414989621 GCF_002162155.2 Triticum dicoccoides | reverse complement strand
AACTCTGTAACCAATAGGTTGCAATTCAAATAGAACTTGAACTTACCACTCAGATAAATGCCCCAAATTCATATGACCTTTCCACTCAGGATTATTCTCCCATGTCTTCAAAACAAAAATCCCAAAGAACTTGAACTACACACAAGGAAGAATCTATACTAAAAATAGAAGAAACAAATTCCAGAGAACTTGAACTACCATACTAATTATTATGCTAAGAAGATGCGAACAAAACTAGAGTAGTGTTCTAGTAGCAGTCACATGAACGTTAGGAAGTGCAGCATGCTGTAAGATACGGTCTAAACAAGTTCCAGAAGGAACAAACAAGTTTTAGAAGGAAGTTGAGCTGCAGATACAGAACCAAACTGAAGATGGAGGGGGTAGTGATGAAGAAGAGCTTGGTGCGCAGCGGGGCGAGTCACGGTGGCGCACAGATACGTCTTGGCAGCGACACAGAGGCCCTAGGGGAAGCAGCGGCCAGGGCGTCAGGAATGTATTGAGCAGGGAAAAATGAAGAGGCATGCCAGCATCATAATCAGTTTTCAAACAACAACAAAAATTCAATGCTCGGTGACTCATGTACTCCACGCCGGCGAGCTCGAACGGCCGTCAGAACTTGAAGGTGGCCGAAAGCTGCAGCAAGGATCCAGGGAGGAGGCAGGGATGCATGTCAATTTCATGAAGGGGGCAGCTATGTGCTGCAGCCGCTGCGTGGGAGAAGGCCGGAGTGGCAGTTGCCGTCTCCCTGCCTGACGATGGCCGCAGCCGCATCTGGCTTCAGGTATAGGGGGCGGCGGCATGAGGGGTTGCCGAGGTGGCGGCGGGCGAGGTTGATGGGGGCGGCGTCACGAGGGGTTAACGGGGGCGGCGGTGGTCTGAGTTGCAGGGGGCGGCGGCGGGTGGGGTTGCAGGGGTGGGGGGAGAGGTCGGGGCTGTTGTTCCGGAGGTGGCCGGGGGTGGAGGGTGGCGGCAGAGGTGGTCGGGGGTGGAGCGCGGCGTCGGAGGTGGTCAGGGCAAAGGGAGGAGGCAGAGGTGCGGTGGTGCTATCCCGATCCAGGTGGCGGGGTGGAGCTGTGGGAGGTTAGGGATAAGATGCGAGTGGTGGGGCCAGTTTAATTTTCTTTTTTAACTGGATACCGTTTTGGGAACACGACATCGCGCCTTATTCTAATCCTGGGATTAAAATAGTGTCGTGCTATATACGGGTGACGCCCGAATAATTAGACTATAGTAATCCCTCATTAACGATGTCGCGTCACCTCTGTCACTATAGTTAATCTTGGGTTAGTTCAAAAATGGATTCAAAATTCAAATTCAAACTCAAGTCAAACTAGTAAAGTTTTCAAATGTTAAAACTAAAAAGTACAAACGGTGACAACTAATACAAAGGTAATTATGATGCAACAAACACATTTTTATAAAATAGCTAAATGGTTATTTAAACAGAAAAGAAAGAAAATACAAAAAGGGAAACAGAAAACAAAAAAAGAAAGAGAAAGCCCCCCCCTTCCTGGGCCGTGGCCCAACTGGGCCAACCCACCTAGCCCATTCGGCCACACCCACCGGCCCAACCCCTCCCCTCAATAACCCCACCAGGGGGGAAACCCTAACCCAATCCCCGCACCCACTCACCCCCCTCCTCTCTCCCGATCTGGATCAGGATCCAGAGAAGACCAAAGCCGCCCGGTGCGCTCTCGCCACACGCCGGTGCCCGGAGCTCGACGACCCCGCCGCCAGGAGCCCTCCCTACCGGCCTGCTTCCTCCTCTCCGCCGGCCTGCCTCCTCTTCGTCGACGCCGTCCCCGTCCCCCTCCACCACGGTCCTCCCCAGCCTCCATCGAGCACGCTGCCCGTTCCCTACGCACCCCGGTGAGGACCCCGGTCCTCCTACTCCCCGTCCCCTCTCGCCGGTGCTTGCCTCGCTCCGGTGTCGCGCTCGTCGCGCCCCGGCCCGTGCTCACCGTGGCCTCGCCCCGCCCGGCGTGCCCCTGTTCGCCACCCCCGTACGCGCTCGCCTCGTGGCCGCGCTTCCCCGCGGGCCTTGGCCTCGCCTTCCCCCTTGGTGGCGCTGCTCGTCGGCGG
>NC_041386.1:414926579-414986836 GCF_002162155.2 Triticum dicoccoides | reverse complement strand
ACGCCCGCGGCCTGCCGTCGCCTCGGGCCTTTGCTCGCCGGCGTGCCCGTTCGGGCGACGCCGCGCCCCGTCGGACGCCCACGGTCATGGCCTTGCCCCGGCCCTCCTCGCCCCGGCGATTTGGGCGAACGCCCAGTCGGGCGCCGCAACGCCCGACCCGCCCGTAGCGCCCGTAACCCACTACGACCCCTGTGCCACTGACACTAGGGGCCCCACCCCACAGAACGTTTCCAATAAAAAAAGAGAATAATAATAAAAAAATAAACTTAAATAATTAATTAATTAACTAAATTAATTAAGTTAATTAATCCTAGTAATTAATCTAATTAATCTGTTAGTTAATTAAACAGTAGTTTGTTTAGCCTAATCTCTAATTAACATAGACAGTGTATGACAGGTGGGTCCCACTGGACCAACTGGTCAGGTTGACCAAGTCAACTCTGTTGAGTGCTGATGTCAGCATGACATCATGCTGATGTCATTAATTCATTTTCGAATTAATTAATTAATTAAATCCCATAAATTAATAAAATCTTTAGAAAATCATATCTTTTAATCCGTAACACGGATGAAAATACTTTCTACATGAAAGTTGCTCAGAACGACGAGACGAATCTGGATACGCAGCCCGTTCGTCCGCCATGCACCCCTAACATATCCAACTCGCAACTTTCCCCCTCCGGCTCCTTTGCCCGAAAACGCGAAACACCGGGGATACTTTCCCGGATGTTTCCCCCCTTCACCGCTATCACCTCATACCGCTTTAGGGCACCTCTAGCACTGATACGTGTCTTGTCATGCATCGTTATGCATCTATTTGCTCAAATATTTATTGTTTCTTCCCCCTCTTCTCTCGCTAGACACCGAGACCGACGCCGCTGCTACCCAGTACGACTACGGAGTTGTCGACCCCTCTCTCTTGCCAGAGCAACCAGGCAACCCCCCCTCCCCTTTGATCACCAAATATCGCCTACTCTTCTCTATACTGCTTGCATTAGAGTAGTGTAGCATGTTACTACTTTTCGGTATTCCTATCCTGATGCATAGCCTGTCCTTGCTACTACTGTTGTTACCATTACCTGCTATCCTACTACTTAGTATAGGATGCTAGTGTTCCATCAGTGGCCCTACACTCTTGTCCGTCTGCCATGCTATACTACTAGGTCATGATCACTTCGGGAGGTGATCACGGGCATATACAATATACTTTACACAGTTACATTACCTGTGATACTGTTCGAAGATGGGGGCTGAAGGGGCAGGTGGTTCCACCCAGGTAGTGGTGGGCCTGGGTTCCCGACGGCCCCCGACTGTTACTTTGTGGCGGAGCGACAGGGCAGGTTGAGACCACCTAGGAGAGAGGTGGGCCTGGCCCTGGTCGGTGTTCGCGGATACTTAACACGTTTAACGAGATCTTGGTATTTGATCTGAGTCTGGCTACTGGCCTATACGCACTAACCATCTACGCGGGGACAGTTATGGGCACTCAACGTCGTGGTATCAGCCGAAGCCTTCGTGATGTCAGCGACTGAGTGGCGCGCGCCGGATTGGACCGTAAGCCTGCTCTTGTATTAAGGGGGCTAGTTCTGCTTCCGGCCGCGTACGCAACGTGCAGGTGTGCAATGGGCGATGGGCCGAGACCCCTGCGCCATAGGATTTAGACCGGCGTGCTGACCTCTCTGTTGTGCCTAGGTAGGGCTGCGACGTGTTGACCTTCCGAGGCCGGGCATGACCCAGGAAAGTGTGTCCGACCAAATGGGATCGAGCGTGTTGGGTTATGTGGTGCACCCCTGCAGGGAAGTTAATCTATTCGAATAGCCGTGATCTTCGGTAACAGGACGACTTGGAGTTGTACCTTGACCTTATGACAACTAGAACCGGATACTTAATAAAACACACCCTTCCAAGTGCCAGATACAACCGGTGATCGCTCTCTCACAGGGCGACGAGGGGAGGATCATCGGTTAGGATTATGCTATACGATGCTACTTGATGCTACTTGGTGAACTTACCATCTACTCTCTCCTACATGCTGCAAGATGGAGGTGGCCAGAAGCGTAGTCTTCGACAGGATTAGTTATCCCCCTCTTATTTTGGCATTCTGTAGTTCAGTCCACATATGATACCCTTATTCCATTTGATACCCATGCATATGTAGTGTAGCTCCTTGCTTGCGAGTACTTTGGATGAGTACTCACGGTTGCTTTCTCCCCCTTTTTCCCCCTTTCCCTTTCTTTCTGGTTGTCGCAACCAGATGCTGGAGTCCAGGAGCTAGACGCCACCGTTGATGACGAATACTACTACTCGGGAGGTGCCTACTACTACGTGCAGCCCGCTATCGATGACCAAGAGTAGTTTAGGAGGATCCCAGGCAGGAGCCCTGCGCCTCTTTCGATCTGTATCCCAGTTTGTGTTAGCCTTCTTATGAAAAACTTGTTTAACTTATGTCTGTACTCAGATATTGTTGCTTTCGCTGACTCGTCTATGATCGAGCTCTTGTATTCGAGCCTTCGAGGCCCCTGGCTTGTAATATGAAGCTTGTATGACTTATTTTATTTGTAGAGTTGTGTTGTGATATCTTCCCGTGAGTCCCTGATCTTGATCGTACACGTTTGCGTGTATGATTAGTGTACGGTCAAACCGGGGGCGTCACAAGTTGGTATCAGAGCCGACTGCCTGTAGGAATCCCCCTTCCATACTCCTTGGCCGAAGTCGAGTCTAGTCGATGAAAATTGTTTTACTAACATGGCTGTGCGGCTTACGGCCCCACGTCGCCATCGAGTGGTATTAGGATCTTTTATTCCTCGTCTATACTCTGGGATTCTGATATCTCTTCTATTCGGGTAAATGATTTTACTAATTATAACTCTAGGTTCTCGTTACCACTTCCTGCCGGAGAGCCTCTTCATTCGAGATGATCGACTGCTTCACCAGAAGGTTCCGAAGATGCTATTCGATGTTTTCGCGAGACGCTTGTGCCCACCGCCTTTGCAAATTCCCTACCACTATTATATCCGTATGGATTTTTGCATACACTTGCCTACATTCAATCCCATTGATCTTGTTATTACAAGATGCCACGAACTGCTCTTCGTTGTTCCGAGAATCCTCCTTGCAGTTCTTTACCACCTGAATACCCCTAAGAATAATTTCTCACAC
This sequence comes from Triticum dicoccoides, assembly GCF_002162155.2. Taxonomy (NCBI): domain Eukaryota; kingdom Viridiplantae; phylum Streptophyta; class Magnoliopsida; order Poales; family Poaceae; genus Triticum; species Triticum dicoccoides. The sequence continues at coordinate 414,983,677 of NC_041386.1, read as the reverse complement.
TTTCCGAGTATCCTCTCATCCCCAGTTGTTCAGGTGTTTTACAAAAGTCTTTGAAATACTATTCAATCCTTCGAAAATCCTTAGCAGCTTTATTGCTCTGCAAATACTTGTCTACTTGCATTATGGATGCTTCCCATATATCTGGCAATATTCACTAGTATCTTTTGACACCGTCATTTTGATCCTACTGATTCAACATGTGTGTGAATGCACACAATCATCAGTCGACCCTTCTACATTATCTTTCCGGCCCATACATCATTTTAAACATGAGCTGGTTCTTGACCAATCGGATTGCCATCAATTGTACCCATAAGCATACGCAACTTATCCATCCTTAATCAGAGTGTTTGCTTCTGATCCCTTGGTCGGAAATCATAATTCTTTTGCATTTGAGCTTTGAATTAGTCAGTTGTTTCTATAGTCTGATCTCCTTGCATTGTTTCTTCCTCTGATTGAGTACCGATGCTCACATCAGATCCTTTGAGGACCATCGGATCCTTTGTTGGATTTTATCCGATAGCGTCCTTCATATTCAATCCCTTTGGAAGTTCTTTCTCCATTGGTAAATCCTATCCTCTGATTGACCAACCATGCTCTGCTTTCGAGCTTGTTGTATTTACTATTGAAACTTGTGGTATATGTTTCCACGATACCCTGACGGGTTGAACCCATGCCTTCCTTAATATGTGTAAGCTCGAAGGTTTTCACGAGTCATACTCTTCTGGTGTTTTGCTAGATAAAATCTCAACACTACAACTTCTTCGAGAGTGAGAGGTGAATGGAAGGGTATACATTGAAGAAGTGGGAGTCGACCTTGAACTTTTTGTTCATGCCCATGGACACGACGTAGATCCTACCATAGAAGCTTCTTGTAATAAGAACTATTTCGTTGATATAATATCATCTGGTATCTGTGAACTGATCCTATGCAATCGTGGTTTCGACCATATTTTCTCTTTGATCTCATTTCTCGGACAAGTTAAAGCACTTGTCTTTTGCAAGTCAATACACCAGTGTAACCTCTACCTTGATCTACCGTCGAGTATTACCCTCTGGTATCTCGAGAATATCTAAGAACTGTGTTGCATCTTATGAGTCTCCATCAGCTATTATTTCTCACTGATTCCAATTTCTCATGGGTTCTGAGTTGTTAGTCGCTCAAGAACACTGGTAAGTAAACCGATTCCGCACTCTGGTTTGATAACTCTAAGTAATCTTCGTTGCTTATGAGTTTAATAATCCTTCAAGTCATTCCTAGCCTAATCGACTATATCATTATCGTGCAAACTTTTAACTGTGCTACCTGGTCCTTCTTCCCAGAGCACAAAATTTTGACGATGAGCTAAGCTTACGTCGATCTTTCCTCATCATATCATTTTGCTTTGGACAACAAGCTCGTTTTCGAGTTTGTGTCGTACCCATGGTTCCAATAACCTCTTTCTTCATCATTCCTTTAACTTGATGTCATCGCTGATCGATTACATCTTCAGGTAATCTCTCGACAAATGTGTCGTGATCATTATCAACATTCTAAGCTCTTCCAGAATATCAGTCAAATTCATGATGAGAAATACCATCCTTTGCCCTCGAAGATTTGGTTTATCATCGACAACATTATTGCCTTCCGTTCAACACAAACTTGATCTTGTTTTGTGTTGTACCTTCAGTTCCTTGCTATCCAACTTATGTTATGTTCTACCGCGGAGTGTTACCATCTTTTATGTCAAGAAGGTCGTGAGAATTTCACCACCTCTTAAGAATTCTTGGTATGGTGATACTTCTCAACATCACCATTCTTTCTTGGTACCCGTGTTGTTTCTAACCGGAATACCGACAATTGAACTATGATGTGTGAATTCAAAACTTCTAGCAACCCTATTGCTTTGAAGTGAATGGTCGAGTTTCATTCTAATTCTTTTGTTCGTTAAGTCACCATTCTAACATTGATCGTGCAACCCAGCCCATATTTTGGGTGCACCTTTCAACCCATGTTTAATTGTGTATGTTTTCCTCCAGCATACATCATTAAGTCATTTGATCTGGCTAATGTTATCTCCTTGTTCACATAATTGTGGAAATCCATCCTTTTTGGAAATGTCAATGAATTATCGCTGAGTCAATCAGCCACCTCCTCACCTCTCCTTGGTTTAATGATGAACTCTTGTGTTGATACTCACTCCCATAGTTCATTTCCCGAGAATCTTACAATGTCATCTCGACAGTTTGTGTTGCACCTTTCTTCTCAAGCATTCTGAGTCTGAGTTATCCTGACACCAATCAGATCTGAATCTCGGTCAGATATGATGATTGGAACATATTCCCAAGAGTTATAACAATGGTCTTTATGTGATCCGGTAAGGTGTTGTCATGCCTAGCACACTTGGCTGGAGGACCTATTGTTATAGCTTACTTCTAGCAAGGTTATCTATTCTTCCACGAGGAAATGGTAAGACTTATTCTATAAGTTCTTCCTGATGAATCCTTTGTGTATCCAAAGTCCGACCTTTGCTTGAAGACCATGTTAATGCTATCTCGAAACATGTCTATGGTACTCCGATTTTCAACAAGAAAATTTAAAGCCCAATGCTAAATGTTTCCTGCTCAATTATCCAAACACAGCTGTATGGGTAATGTCGTGAAATTTCTCTCCCCTTACCTAAAAGGGTTTTCTACTTTATATCCTATCAAGGATATCTTGCTCTGCTTGTCCTTGGGAAGGATATACCCTTGAAATATGTGTTTAAACACATTTTCCCTTCCATTGTTTGGTTTAATCTGATAGACATAATTTCCTTTCCATTGTTTTGTTTAACCTTTCTATGATCTATATGACCTAAGCAGAAATATCTCCCGGCTTATGTAAACACCATGGTGTACAACTCGATCAGTAAGACCCTGTACTATTGTTGATGACATTCCGGTAACCACCGATGGACGAGAACTTTGCCTACTGGTCTGCCTCGTTCAATGAGCAGGAAAATGGTTCTCTTCGTCCCTCGCCCTTGGTACCTATGTTGTTGCCAACATGGCCGACAGACTATCCTCTGACATGCCTTGCTTACACGATTGTGCAAGATATCACCGACCTTCCTACTTTTAACCACATGGTGGGCCCATAACCCACAGTTCCACAGGATCGAAACCTGACTCTCCTGTACACCCCTGTTTCTAAAGTCATTCCTCACGCTTGGCTTCGTAGGAAAGATCACGGGCCACCGTCCTAGTGATCTATTCTAGTAACAGACGCGATATTCAATCTCGTTGCTCTGGACCCCTTTCGCATGTTGTTTCAGACATCGAACGATTACCTATCCATTTGAAACTTCTCATGGTACCTTCTTACTTTACTCTCGATATTTTCTTAATTATCTATTCGAGAGTTACTTTCTACCACATTCCCTGAGTTATCTGCTAGATAGCCAACCTTGTAAGGTCCGTTCTTCCGCAGTTACCGCTTACCTATTCGTAAGTACGTTGGAGATCCCAAAGAAAAGGACGACTTCACCATGATGACCTGAAGCAGAGGAATGAAGATGTCAATGTAATGGATCGACCTGTTCGAGGAGAGCAACCAAGACCGAGAAGATCAGTTAGATTTTTTGTAACCCAATCCCTTCTCCCTTGCCTCCCCTCTTAAATCTCAGGACGAGATTTCTTGTAGTGGAGGAGAATTGTGACGCCCGGATAATTAGGCTACAGTAATCCCTCGTTAACGATGTCGCGTCACCTCTGTCACTATAGTTAATCTCGGGTTAGTTCAAAAACCGATTCAAAAATTCAAATTCAAACTCAAGTCAAACTAGTAAAGTTTTCAAATGTCAAAACTAAAAAGTACAAACGGTGACAACTAATACAAAGGTAATTATGGTGCAACAAACACATTTTTATAAAATGGCTAAATGGTTTAAAATGATTTAAACAGAAAGAAAGAAAATACAAAAAGGGAAAACAAAAAACAAAAAAAGAAAGAGAAAGCCCCCCCTCCCTGGGCCGTGGCCCAACTGGGCCAACCCACCTAGCCCATTCGGCCACACCCACCGGCCCAACCCCTCCCCTCAATAACCCCACCAGGGGGGAAACCCTAACCCAATCCCCGCACCCACTCACCCCCCTCCTCTCTCCCGATCTGGATTAGGATCCAGAGGAGACCAAAGCCGCCCGGTGCGCTCCCGCCACACGCCGGCGCATGGAGCTCGACGACCCCGCCGCCAGGAGCCCTCCCCACCGGCCTGCTTCCTCCTCTCCGCCGGCATGCCTCCTCCTCGTCGACGCCGTCCCCGTCCCCCTCCACCACGGTCCTCCCCAACCTCCATCGAGCACGCTGCCCGTTCCCTACGCACCCCGGTGAGGACCCCGGTCCTCCTGCTCCCCGTCCCCTCTCGCCGGTGCTTGCCTCGCTCCGGTGTCGCGCTCGTCGCGCCCCAGCCCGTGCTCACCGTGGCCTCGCCCCGCCCGGCGTGCCCCTGTTCGCCACCCCCATACGCGCTCGCCTCATGGCCGCGCTTCCTCGCGGGCCTTGGCCTCGCCTGCCCCCTTGGTGGCGCTGCTCGTCGCCGGCCCTCCCGGGCGACACCACACCGTGCCGGGCCGCGCCCCCCCTGCGCCTTGCCTCTTCCCTTCACTGTCACCGGCGCCGTTCCGTGCCCGAACGCGCGTCGGGGCCGTGCCCTGGCCATGCTCGCGCACGCGCCCGCGCCCCGTGGCGCCCCTGCTTCCCCCCGCTCTGCTCCGCCTTCGGCCACGACCAAGCCAATGCCCGCGGCCCGCCGTCGCCTCGGGCCTTTGCTCGCCAGCGTGCCCGTTCGGGCGACACCGCGCCCCGTCCGACGCCCACGGTCACGGCCTTGCCCCAGCCCTCCTCGCCCCGGCGATTTGGGCGAACGCCCAGTCGGGCGCCGCAACGCCCGACCCGCCCGTAGCGCCCGTAACCCACTACGGCCCCTGTGCCACTAACACTAGGGGCCCCACCCCACAGAACGTTTCCAATAAAAAAAGAGAATAATAATAAAAAATAAACTTAATTAATTAATTAATTAAGTTAATTAATCCTAGTAATTAATCTAATTAATCTGTTAGTTAATTAAACCGTAGTTTGTTTAGCCTAATCTCTAATTAACATAGACAGTGTATGACAGGTGGGTCCCACTGGACCCACTGGTCAGGTTGACCAAGTCAACTCGGTTGACTGCTGATGTCAGCATGACATCATGCTGATGTCATTAATTCATTTTCAAATTAATTAATTAATTAATTAACATCCGGAAATTAATAAAATCTTTAGAAAATCATATCTTTTAATCCGTAACTCGGATGAAAATACTTTCTACATGAAAGTTGCTCAGAACGACGAGACGAATCCGGATACGCAGCCCGTTCGTCCGCCACGCACCCCTAACATATCCAACTCGCAACTTTCCCCCTCTGGCTCCTTTGCCCGAAAACGCGAAATACCGGGGATACTTTCCCGGATGTTTCCCCCCTTCACCAGTATCACCTCATACCGCTTTAGGGCACCTCTAGCACCGATACGTGTCTTGTCATGCATCGTTATGCATCTATTTGCTCAAATATTTATTGTTTCTTGCCCCTCTTCTCTTGCTAGACACCGAGACCGACGCCGCTGCTACCCAGTACGACTACGGAGTTGTCGATCCCTCTCTCTTGCCAGAGCAACCAGGCAAGCCCCCCCTTTGATCACCGGATATCGCCTACTCTTCTCTATACTGCTTGCATTAGAGTAGTGTAGCATGTTACTGCTTTTCGGTATTCCTATCCTGATGCATAGCCTGTCCTTGCTACTACTGTTGTTACCATTACCTACTATCCTACTGCTTAGTATAGGATGCTAGTGTTCCATCAGTGGCCCTACACTCTTGTCCATCTGCCATGCTATACTACTAGGCCGTGATCACTTCGGGAGGTGATCACGGGCATATACAATATACTTTACACAGTTACATTACCTGTGATACTATTCGGAGATGGGGGCTGAAGGGGCAGGTGGTTCCACCCAGGTAGTGGTGGGCCTGGGTTCCCGATGGCCCCCGACTGTTACTTTGTGGCAGAGCGACAGGACAGGTTAAGACCACCTAGGAGAGAGGTGGGCCTGGCCCTGGTCGGTGTTCGCGGATACTTAACACGTTTAACGAGATCTTGGTATTTGATCTGAGTCTGGCTACTGGCCTATACGCACTAACCATCTACACGGGGACAGTTATGGGCACTCGACGTCGTGGTATCAGCCGAAGCCTTTGTGACGTCAGCGACTGAGTGGCGCGCCCCGGATTGGACCATAAGCCTGCTCTTGTATTAAGGGGGCTAGTTCTGCTTCCGGCCGCGTACGCAACATGCATGTGTGCAATGGGCGATGGGCCCAGACCCCTGCGCCATAGGATTTAGACCGGCGTGCTGACCTCTCTGTTGTGCCTAGGTAGGGCTGCGACGTGTTGATCTTCCGAGGCCGGGCATGACCCAGGAAAGTGTGTCCGGCCAAATGGGATCGAGCGTGTTGGGTTATGTGGTGCACCCCTGCAGGGAAGTTAATCTATTCGAATAGCCGTGATCTTCGGTAACAGGACGACTTGGAGTTGTACCTTGACCTTATGACAACTAGAACTGGATACTTAATAAAACACACCCTTCCAAGTGCCAGATACAACCGGTGATCGCTCTCTCACAGGGCGACGAGGGGAGGATCATCGGTTAGGATTATGCTATACGATGCTACTTGATGCTACTTGGTGAACTTACCATCTACTCTCTCCTACATGCTGCAAGATGGAGGTGGCCAGAAGCGTAGTCTTCGACGGGATTAGTTATCCCCCTCTTATTCTGGCATTCTGCAGTTCAGTCCACATATGATACCCTTATTCCATTTGATACCCATGCATATGTAGTGTAGCTCCTTGCTTGCGAGTACTTTGGATGAGTACTCACGGTTGCTTTCTCCCCCTTTCTCCCCCTTTTCCCCCTTTCCCTTTCTTTCTGGTTGTCGCAACCAGATGCTGGAGTCCAGGAGCCAAACGCCACCGTTGATGACGAATACTACTACTCGGGATGTGCCTACTACTACGTGCAGCCCGTTGTCGACGACCAAGAGTAGTTTAGGAGGATCCCAGGCAGGAGGCCTGCGCCTCTTTCGATCTGTATCCCAGTTTGTGTTAGCCTTCTTAAGGCAAACTTGCTTAACTTATGTCTGTACTCAGATATTGTTGCTTCCGCTGACTCGTCTATGATCGAGCTCTTGTATTCGAGCCTTCGAGGCCCCTGGCTTGTAATATGAAGCTTGTATGACTTATTTTATTTGTAGAGTTGTGTTGTGATATCTTCCCGTGAGTCCCTGATCTTGATCGTACACGTTTGCGTGTATGATTAGTGTACGGTCAAATCGGGGGCGTCACAATATGGCTTCTGCACAACATCTCCATCATCATTATCAGTACATCCTACGGAGGTGAGTTAGGATGCACTTGATCCCAGAAAGGTATCTATCCTTCAAACCAGAGGAGTGCTTCAAGCTAACAATAGTACATAATATCCAACAAAAGAGGGTCATGCTACAGCAGCAGGATACATTGCTCAATCTAGATATCAATGCGAATCAAGTTGTGCATATTTGCTGTTGGAATGAACCACATCGCCGCATGTCGGGTTTGCAAAAGCCATCCATCGCATGGAAGCTTGATGCCTTTCACACACTGAAGATTATCTGGCACCAAGCTATGTCGACGAATCTCTAGATATGGTGATTCATGAAACCCATGGTATGATGTGTAAACACAGTTCCCCCTGGCGAATGGAAGTTGCATAGCACGGTAACCATCGCCGATGATATAATCGATGATTGGTTGGACTATCGGATAATTGAGCCCGAGGAACATGTCAGTGGTTACCGAGGCTATAAACCCGCCTTTAGTTGAATACGCCTGGCCCAACGGAGCTAGGATCTTTCTCGAACACGAAGCAGCCATAGCCATCAATGTCACGAACGCCCCAGGCATTGTACTACATGTGGTTTGTTGAAATGGTTTGGTCAATTTGGTACATGGAAATGCGCATTAAATGACTGCCGTCAGCTAAACGAGCAATAAACCACCACCCATCGGCTGGTATGATTCCAGGTCCTGGAATCATGAAGGCCGATGCATTTGCGTCTGCTGCAACAATTCAAATTGGAGACCAAAAGGACAAAAATAAACAATCATGTCTGGGCCTATATATTATATATTCACGGAGCGGGAGAATTACCGAACAGGCCTATATATTATAAATTTGTAACAATGAATAGGCAGTCGTATTCAAAAGGTAAAGATGAGATGAGATAGAACAATTACACGACGATAGATTCCACCAGTATAGGCAGCCAATCTATGCGTCAATCACATAAACGATGCCATCATGCACTATAGCATCAGACAGAAATGTTGGCTGAAGAGGATTGATCATGATCCATAACCATGTATGGCGACCGGATTCCAGATGGACTAATCCCATGTTGAACACGACAATGAGCTTGTAATCCATGTAGTCTTCTGATGGTGTGGGCACTTTGTAGATTACAACCTTCAACAAACAGAGGTCGAGCCAAAAGCTCGACGTGTCTTATGCGTAGTAGGCAGGAGTGTCCGGTGGGCCGCGAGGCTCGATGGCGGTGGTATCCAATGATGTAAGGGTGATCTGCTGCTGGGTGTAGATATCCACGAGACGCCATGGATTATCGCATTGGTGGATGAGGACGATCCTGTTGGCCTTCATACCCGCCCAGTAGTGGCCGCACATGAAGGACAGGTGGACGGGTAGTGGTAGCATGTCGAGGGGCACCATGAAAACTTCCGTAGGATCGTCAAGTCGGTGTCTGGGCCACCTGCGAGGATCGGGCATTAGCAAGCAGGGTGTCTTGAAGAGAGCCAGCCGGTTGTAGACGAGTAGATGGTTCAAATACACCAAGCATGCGGCCAGACGGACGGTGCTGAGCAGGTCCATATGATTATAGATCTGCTCCAAGAGAACATCGGGGAGGGAATTCCAATCGCGGCTCTGTGTGTAAGTCGTTTCTGCCATAGGGTATTTTAGGGAGCTGAGTGACTGGGTTTTCAGTGCCTGCGAGCCAGCGGGCAAGTGGATTCGGGCGGGCGAGCAAAGAAGATGGCGTGTGTGGTCGAGCAGTGAGCGGGGGGATATGGTACGCGCGAGCTACCATGGAAGATGGCGCGTGCGGGCAAGCAGTGAGCGGGGGAAATGGTGTGCGGCTGACGATGGGGAAGAGAGGAGGAAGAAGAGTGAAAGACGGGGAAGAAAGTGCATTAAATCTCAATTCTACTTGTACTACTACCAGGATATACCGTCCTTTGGAGTGTAAATAGTTACGCCGATGACATGTGGGTCTACCTCAAGAGGGCCCATATGTCAGTTAATGGAGGAGAGAGGTGCGTAGTCGTATTTGCGGAAGCGTGCTCCACTTGCAAACATGATGGCAGTATTGGGTAAGGCTGATTTAGTAACACCAACATGCTGGTTCAGCTTATTAATTAAGTGTCCCATCTACTGCAGTGTGTACTATCACTTCACTGTGAAGACTAGTTGAATAGTTCTCTCTGACCGAGATGGGGAATAATGGATCGCGAAGACTTCCTATCAACAGTATCCCTATGCATGTACGCTCAGGAAACTCGCAATGCTCCACCTTGTACAGGTGCTAAGGCTGCCATGTAGGCAAAAAGTCTGATGTGGCATGGTAATTAAAAGGAGAGAGATAAGTGTGGTGACCCCAGTACTAAGTGCGAGAACCTAGACAAAAGACTTAAATGGAAGAATCCCACCAATGCATGAAGAAATAGTTACAAAATCATTAAATAAAGGATGCTTAGCACCAACAAGTTAAGCACCTATGCATTGGGAGCTTTAGTTGCTAAAGTTTTTAATGTGCTTAGCACCCCATGTAAGCACCGATGTAGGATCGAAAGTATGTCTAGAGGGGGGGGGGTGATTAGACTACTTGACCAATTAAAAATCTATCCTTTTCCCAATTTTAGTCTTTGGCAGATTTTAGCTATCTTAGCACAAGTCAAGCAATCTTAACACAATACAAGAAAAGCACGCAAAGAGTCTATGAGCAGCGGAAAGTAAAGCATGCAACTTGCAAGAATGTAAAGGGGAGGGTTTGAAGAATTCAAACGCAATTGGAGACACGAATGTTTTTGTCGTGGTTCCGATAGGTGGTGCTATCGTTCATCCACGTTGATGGAGACTTCAACCCATGAAGGGTAATGGTTGCACGAGTCCACGGAGAGCTCCACCCACGAAGGGTCCACGAAGAAGCAACCTTGTCTATCCCATCATGGCCATTGCCCACGAAGGACTTGCCTCACTAGCGGTAGATCTTCACGAAGTAGGCGATCTCCTTGCCCTTACAAACTCCTTGGTTCAACTCCGCAATCTTGCCAGAGGCTCCCAAGTGACACCTAGCCAATCTAGGAGACACCACTCTCCAAGAAGTAACAAATGGTGTGTTGATGATGAACTCCTTGCTCTTGTGCTTCAAATGATAGTCTTCCCAACACTCAACTCTCTCTCACGGGATTTGGATTTGGTGGAAAGAAGATTTGAGTGGAAAACAACTTGGGGAAGGCTAGAGATCAAGATTCATATGGTGGGAATGGAATATCTTGGCCTCAACACATGAGTAGGTGGTTCTCTCTCAAAAATGTGTATTGGAAGTGTAGGTATGTTCTGATGGCTCTCTCCATGAATGAAGAGTGGGTGGAGGGGTATGTATAGCCTCCACACAAAAACTAACCGTTACACACAATTTGCCAATCTCGGTGAGACCGAATTGAGAAACTCGGTCGGACCGATTTAGTAAACCTAGTGACCGTTAGGATTTTTGGTGGGACTGAGATGCAACTCGGTAGGACCGATATGGTTAGTGTTAGGGCATAACGTGATCTCGGTGAGACCGATTACACAAACTCGGTGGGGCCAATTTTGGTAATAAGCTAACAAGAGAGTTGGTCAGGTAAACTCGGTGGGACCGATTTGCTCATTTCGGTGGGACCGAAACGTTACAAAAGGGAAACAGAGAGTTTACATTGCAATCTCGGTGGGACCGATCACTCATCTCGGTAGGACCGAAACGTTACGAAGGGAAACCGAGAGATTACAACCCCATCTCGGTGTGACCGAGATCCCTATCGGTGAGACCGATTTGCCTAGGGTTTGTGGCAGTGGCTATGACATCTGAACTCGGTGGCGCCGGATAGAAAGAATCGGTGGGGCCGAGTTTGACTTTTGGTTTAGGTCATATGTGGATGTGGGAAGGTAGTTGAGGGTTTTGGAGCATATCACTAAGCACTATGAAGCAAGAACCTCATCAAGCAACACCTCATCCCTCCTTGATAGTATTGGCTTTTCCTATAGACTCAATGTGATCTTGGATCACTAAAATATAAAATATAGAGTCTTGAGCTTTGAGCTTGAGCCAATCTTTTTGTCCTTAGTATTTTGAGGGGTCCACTTTCCTCATCCATGCCATGCCATTCATTGAGCTTTTCCTGAAATATTAATCTTGGAATAATGTTAGCTCAATTATCTATATGTTGTTAGGAATTACCAAAACCACCCAGGGATAGTTGCACTTTCAACCGATGCATCCAAAGTAGCCTCATCCTATCCAACACGATGAAACATTGGCCAAGGCACCGGGCGCCAATAATGTAGGAGTACTAATACTACCTCCTTTCCGGTTTATAGGGCTCAATTCAAAAATCTCATCAACCAAGGTAGATGATGAGTGGTGGAATAATTTTTGTATTTTGCAAAAACACTCAATTAATGCACTCGTTTTCCTCAAAAAATTATGTTTACTAATGCATTAATTTCGTGTCAAACTCTGACCATCTACTCCCTCCATCCAGGTGAATAAGTCATCTTTGGTTATGCACCGTGACAAAGGAGGGAAAAACAAGAGAACTTAATGTTTATTTGCTACTCCCTCAGTTCCTAAATATTGTCTTTTTAAACATTCAAATGGAATACAACATACAGATGTATGTAGACATATTTTAGAGTGTAGATTCACTTATTTTGATCCGTACGTAGTCACTTGTTAAAATCTCTAGAAAGACAAATACTCCATATTTGGGAACCGAGGGAGGCTTTTACTCCGTATTTGGGAACAAAGGGAGTATCACCATATGGAGGGAACAAAGGAAGCTTGACATATGAACATGTCAATGGGAGGGAGTAAAAGCCTCATGCATGCATGCATGCAACATGCAACACTCACATGTACACATGGACACACGCAACACTCACACACCCATGCGGCACACAACACACAACACAACACACACGCTAACTCTCAAGTGATCAACCTACTCCATACGTCCGTGAAAGACTGTACATTGAGAGATTTACACATTAACCAGGGCATAATTAACGCCCAAAAGTAGCAGCCTTATGTGTCCATGCGACCATTGAGAAAAGAAGATTAAATGAAGGCTGTTGCATGCAGTAATTAAGGATAGACATGTAGCGTATAGCTAGAGCACAAGTTGGTGCATTAGTCAATCAATATCGATTTTAGATTAAAGGCTAAATGCATTGGAAGTGTATATGTACTCTCTTTGCTTTTTAGCCGATGTACACTCTTTGTTGGAAGACCGAGGGAGTACACGTGCATGCACTCACATACACAGCCAAGGTCGTTCGCACGGAAGGGTTACACTCCTATTGCGCTTGCGTAAAGTTTTGTTTAACTGATTTCTTTGCTCTGCCAACTGATAGGTGGGACCCAGAAACCAGGTGAAATTTTAACCAGTCACCAAAGTGCCACGTCGACTATGTGGCCAGTCAGTAGGGTGCAATACGGTGCTCTACAATGAGCTAGTGATCGTATAATCACCGCAAAACTATATATAGTGACCGTAAAGAGCGTATTGTTACATACATTGACCGCCGGTGTATTTTTCTCGTTTCAAATTAAGCCATATTAATCAGAAAGGACTAGTACTAGTACTACTTTGATGTGTTCCATCAACTCGCCGAACGAGGAGAAGCTTGCTTACTACGCCTCTCCCTCGCCCACGCGCGCGGTGGCTCGCAGGACGAGGAGAGGGTTTTGACTACATCGCCCTCTCCCTCACCCTCTCGCTCGCCCTCGCCCTTGCGGTGGACGTGCAGAAGTTCAATCGATGTCAGATTGCTAGAAGCATATTGTACTGTAGTATCTTCATTGTTGGACCTTCCGAAGAGGCGAAGAGCCAAGTGCAAGAGGTTCACATGAGTACGAACTGTTGAACCACCCAAAGAGGCAAAGAACCAAGAGGAAGGTTTTATAGGAGTTGTCATCCTAGTAGGAGTATTAAAACTATAGCGAACGATGCTACTGTATGATGCCGCCACGTCACCTATATCCAAAGCGGTGCCACCTTTTTTTCTCAAAGAGCATGTTGGAGCACGTGCAACAACCACACAAGTTGCATGTACAGATAACACATTTACTAGTAATAAATTCTAAAGGACAAATGCCAGTATGCCACACAAGTTCATGTCCAATTCATGTGATAAATTTGTGCATAACTAGTCTACATATATTCACAGCGCTACCGTTCACAATTTACCATACCCCACTTACACGTTATAGATGGGCTACATGTTCTCCTCCAAGTTCTCGTCCCACGTGTTCTTCATGGATGGCACGATCCATAGCGGTGGGCAACATGAATCATTATTGCAGCTTTCTAGTCTGGTTCCACACGATGGAGACTCATCCAAGCTGAAGCGGCATAAATCAGGGATAGCGTGTCCCAGCATGTCGTTCATTTGGCGGTGCGCACTAAAGACACAACCATGCTTCATGAACGGCAGACCTTTGGTGTCGTGCACGGAAGGTGGCATCCACTTCACAATGGGGTAGCTATCCCCAATGAAAAGAGAGTACTCTCCAAGAGTGTTCCTCGGCACCCACGTAGCATCACGGGACTCGAACTTGGAGCCGTTCATTTGGTACACGCGGCATCTCAGATCTGGACACATGGTGACGTACACAGTCAAGCTCCTTGCATAATAATGTTGTGCTCAAATATGGCGGTGAGTAATACTATGCAGCAAATAGTACTACTCCGGTATAGAGGAAGTAAAATAACCGACTTATTATATAGAGCCACTCTTGGCTACATGGATGAGACAGTAAGACATGGAAAAACAAAAATGGTGGCAGCTAGTGGGTTCAAGTCTTCAAGGGCCTAGCTAGCTATATGTGTCCTCCAAGGTAAAAAAGTACTCCTACTAGTACTAGTAAGTAAGTAGTACAACAACGAAAGAGAAGGCGAGAGGGTTAAAAAATATAATACTAAATGGAATACCTGGGTAGATGGTGACGGTCCGATCGTGGTGGATTGTGTGACCATGTTGCACAGTAGTGGTACCATGGGTAATGACTGCTAAGATAGTTGATCCCAATATGCCAAAGTCACCTACAAGGTTTCAGGTTAGACCGAATCGCGGATGCAAATGCACATCTAGGATCGGCGATCTTATTTTGACCAGGGGATGACTGGTCCCTGCAAAATAATGGAGTACCATTAGGGATGCAAATGATGGTTTGTGCATTCCGTTTGTAATCTCCCGTTCCGTAGGATGGCAACCAGATGAAACAAGTTCCCCTGGCTTGTCACCATGAAGATGCAGCCGAGATGGCGCACGGCATCTTCGAACGTGTAGGGGTACAAATCTGTCGCGACCAACATGTGCCAGCCTCTGCGGTTACTGCCTCTTGCATTGATGGCAATCCTTATGTCGAACACCGTGATGAGATAGTAATCATCGTGGCCGCGTCGCTTGGTCGGCGGGTCCACAATTGCTCTCTTCTTCAATCTCATGTAGGCATCATCATACGTATTCAAGCCCAGCGAGTCTAGAAGGCCGATCCCAATGGTTGAGAAGGAGTCTACGGAAATGACCACACTGCTGTGGATGTCGTGCAAAATGATGGTGGTATCCGGCCGGAGGTATGCAAGACAATCTTTGTTGGCACCGACCCAGACCTATATATAAGACGGTGGGTAGCGGAGAAATTACGGGATGTAAATGGAATAACTAAGTACTACATGATCAAACTCCATGACTGACCTGCTCATCGGACGAAATCTAACTACCTCTCAACGTCGGCAACTCTAGCGGAGTCAACGTGCAACCATGGCTAGGGAGTGGTAGACTGTTCGAAGGATTGTCCCATAGAAGAAGCTTCTCCTCGAGGACGCATGGAAGACCAACAAGCATGGCATTTTCCCAAGCCTGTTTAAGCACCATCTTGAAATAGTTGGTGCAGGAAGCAATGAGTCTTGCGGCGGTGAGGATGTTGGAGAAGCGTGCAATTTATCCCAGTGGATCGTCGTCCATGGTCTCCCAGCCCCGACGAGGAGGAGCGACGAATCCATGGGAGGAGCGACGAACTTCCTTCTCTTCGGGGGAAGGGGAATTGGTGAGGAGGAGATAAGAGCATAGTAACCGCAGGGCCTCGTCCCTTCCAACTGTACCTCCTCGATCGTTCCTTAGCGAAGGGGTGAGGCTATTATTTACTACTCCCTCTGTTTCTAAATATTTGTCTTTCTAGAGATTTCAGCAAGTGACTACATACGAAGCAAAGTGAGTGAATCTACACTCTAAAATATGTCTACATACATCCGTATGTTTTAGTCCATTTGAAATGTCTAGAAAGACAAATATTTAGGAACGGAGGGAGTAGCATGTACTCGTACTGTAGTAGTACTAGTAGTACTACTACTACTTTATCAACTAGTAGTCGATGTAGTATTGTACTTCTAGTATAGTGCACCAGTTTTGAACTCTTGAATCTCATGGCCAAGGAGCTACAGTTGGAAGTGGAGGGTAGTACTGTTCTCTAGAACCATCGTTGTACTATCAATGCAGGGAAAGTACACCTGCTTTGTGGGTACTCTCGGTGCTCTATTCCAGCATGTAGCTGGCCTACTCAGCCGCTCCTCTCACGCACACACTAGCAGCCTATTTATCAGCGACGGTTACTGTGGGGGAAGAACATTTGAGTTATTTGATACAGCGAGACTAGGCTTTTCCCTTCCATTTGTGGAGGTGTAATGGATCTCGTCGAACTTTGTTAGTAGTTCCTTCATCACGAATGAGATGAGGCGAAGCTTTTTCCTCCGTTTCAACACAAAAAAAATCACATCAAGAGGAATTTCTTTTATAGAGCTGATAGTGGAGTGAAGTCCATGCGTGCAATGCCACAAGCTACAGAGTAGTAGAGTACTAGAACTTTACGTATTGAGCCATATTGCACAGTCCCCAATGCCGCGCCAGGCTTTTCTGGTTCCTCGGGCTTAATTGGGAGGTGCTGGTTTAAATATGCTACTAGATGATGAGGAAGCTGCAAGCGAGGTGCGGCTAGGGCGAGCACGCGAGCCATGAGATGATGTGAAGGAAAACCCGTTCACGTGGCTGGTGTCGGTGACAAAACCGGCGGATCTCGGGTAGGGGTCCCGAACGGTGCGTCTAAGGTCGATGGTAACACGAGACAGGAGACAGGGGCCCCTCTCTATGGAGGTAATACCCTACGTCCAGCTTGATTGATCTTGATGAATATGAGTATTACAAGAATTGATCTACCACGAGATCGTAACGGCTAAAACCCTAGAGGCCTAGCTTGTATGGTTATGGTAATGTCTGTCCTCTGGACTAAATCCTCTGGTTTATATAGACACCAGGAGGATCTAGGGTTACACAAGGTCGGTTACAAAGAAAGGAATCTACATATCTAGTCGCCAAGCTTGCCTTCCACGCCAAGGAGAGTCCTATCCGGACACGGGTGCAGTCTTCGGTCTTCGTATCTTCATAGCCCACCAGTCCGGCCAATGGCTAACAGGCCGGACGCCCGAGGACCCCTTAGTCTAGGACTCCCTCAGTAGCCCCCGAACCAGGCTTCAATGAAGAGGTGTTCGGCGCGCAGATTGTCTTCTGCATTGCAAGGCGGGTTCCTCCTCCGACGACTTCCAAGTAATGTATTCGGTTTTTAATTCAAGGCCGCACCCTCGACTTATGTGCATCAATGACTTCAGCTTCCACGTGTCGGGCGAATGCGGACGGTCATGGTATTTTTTGCAAATAACACACTGGCCATGCAAGAAAGAGCGTCTATTTAAAGAGATTGGGTCTCAGATCCATTCGGCACCATACATAGAAAATCCTCAGAGATTACCAGGAAAGACCATTCCAACATGGCTAGCATTCCTAGCTCCTCCTCCCATTCTGACCCGAAGAAAGGCGAGTGGGAGAGGTGATATGTGTCCCACAGTCGATTGGCGAAGTTGCGAACGCAGGGATTTCTCCCCCCTCCGGATCTGGTTCCTGTTCGAGCAGGGTTAGTTTCCTTCAATGACAAAACCTAGGCGGAGGATTTTCCAAATCCATCTGCGGGAGAACGAGTGTGCTTCGTCCCCTATCTGCTAAGGGGCATGGGATTTCCAATTCACCCATTCCTCCGAGGGCTTCTGGAGTATTATGGCCTCCAGCTGCACAATTTTACCCCAGCCTCCATCCTGCACATTGCGGGTTATGTCGCTTTATGCGAACTATTTCTAGGTTGTGCGGCCCATTTTGATCTATGGAGAAGGTTGTTCTATCTTGTCCCGCGCAACCACGAGGGATCGATATTTGAAGTGTGCGGGGCCGAAATATGGCGCATTGCTGAGACCGGATACCTATCCGGCACACCGAAGAAAGCTTTCGAAGAGTGGACCTCTGAATGGTTTTACATTGAGGACGTCGTACTTCCAGATCCGGTCCGGAAGGGCCTCCCCAATTTTCAAGCGCTCCATTGAAGAAACACCATAGCTGGCGTCCTCGGAGCCTCGAGGAAGAGGATAGCGTAGAGATCAGTCTGCTGCTGGGTAAGATTAAGATGCTCGCCCAGTACGGATTGTCAATAATCGAGGTAATGGCGGTCTCCATAACGCGGGGCGGTCCAACCACTCCAATATAGAGGACTACCCATGTGGCATTACAATGGGGAGGACGATGCCTCCCGCTGCGGTCGGAAGGGCCCGAAGACTCCCGCCGCTCTAGCCAAAATATTGACTGAACTGTATAAAGGGGAGCAGGAGGAGTTCACCCGTCTCCAATATCGAGACGGGTTTTCCATGTACAACTCTCCCAGCCGGGTAAGCTCTAACTCCACTATTCGACTACTCTCCCTGAATTATTCTTGAAGGGCGGTATCTTATTCATTCATGACAGGAATGATGAAAGGCTGTTGAGGGGATCCATGACCCTGCCCCTCAGCCGGAGAATCACAATCAGGATCTTGATCCCGGATATGAGGAAGATCTTGACATATTCGTGGAGCTCAAAGATGGAGTTTTCTATCAGACAAGCTATGACGGCATGGATGTACCCATCATCGCCGATTACCCCGGCCTCCTTCCTGCTTCGCACATAAGTAATTTTAGCCGATACTTTCTTCTAGAGAGTTCCCTTACTATGCGTCGGTGTCAAAACCGGCGGTTCTCGGGTAGGGGGTCCCGAACTGTGCGTCTAGGCCGGATGTAACAGGAGGCAGGGAACACTTTGTTTTACCCAGGTTCGGGCCCTCTCGATGGAGGTAATACCCTACTCCTGCTTGATTAATATTGATGATATGGGTAGTACAAGAGTAGACCTACCACGAGATCAAGGAGGCTAAACCCTAGAAGCTAGCCTATGGTATGATTGTTGTGTATGGAGTTGATCGCCTACGGACTACAACCCTCCGGTTTATATAGACACTGGATAGGGTTAGGGTTACATGGAGTCGGTTACAATGGTAGGAGATCTTGAATATCCGCATCGCCAAGCTTGCCTTCCATGCCAAGGAAAGTCCCATCTGGACACGGGACGAAGTCTTCAATCTTGTATCTTCATATTCCAGGAGTCCGGCTGAAGGTATAGTCCGGCTACCCGAACACCCCCTAATCCAGGACTCCCTCAGTAGCCCCTGAACCAGGCTTCAATGACGACGAGTCCGATGTGCAAATTGTCTTCGGCATTGCAAGGCGGGTTCCTCCTCCAAGTTCTTCATAGAAGATTGTAAACACCAAGAGTAGTGTCCGGTTCTGCAAAATAAGTTTCCACATATTGCCATAGAGAGAATAACATTGGCACAAATCAAATCTGCCGACGTATTCCGCAGTGCGTCATCACACTACGACCAAGTCCTTTACTTGAATCATCTTTACTTTTCCACCTCAGCATGTTTTGCGAGGCGGTTTCCTTGGCACGTCTTGTCAAAGCAGAGATCGTGTACCCCCTTTTACGGGATTGTCATCAATACGGACGTGGGTAACCCAATCGTGCCCGTTAGCATGTTTTCTCGATTAAAGGCGAGTCCCAAACGGTTACGGGGAGGGCTCCTGGTATTCAACCTCTTATAAAGAGACCAAGGCCTTACTCCTTTTTCCAATCTCAAACGAGTTCGCCCATCGCCTCGAGTTCCAACACCCTAGGCTCCAAATTCCAGGCGCTTCGGACCTTCGACAATGTCCGGTTCTGACCTTCAAGGCCGATGGATGCCCTCCTCCGTCACGGAGGAGGACATGCTAAAGTTGAGAGAGGCTAAGTTCTTGACCGCCGAAATTCCGCATAGGTTGCCTGCTCAAAGGCAGGCTATTCCCAGTCCCCAGCCCGGTGAGAGCGTAGTGTTCATGTCTCACTTCCTTCGGGGATTAGGCTTCCCAATGGATCCCTTCGTGAGGGGGCTGCTGTTTTATTATGGGCTAGAATTTCATGACTTAGCCCCGGAGTCCATCCTCCACATTTCCTCATTTATCGTTATGTGTGAAGCGTTCCTCCATGTTACTCCTCACTTCGGATTATGGCTCAAGACTTTTGGATTGGAGCCGAAGACGATCGAGGGACGGCACGCAGAGTGCGGAGGCACTGTCATAAGTAAGAATGCTGATGCTCCATGGCCCGAGGGCTCCTTTCAAGAGGAGCTCGGCTTGTGGCAACGAGAATGGTTCTATATCACCGCTCCCAGGAGCGCCAAGTGGGCGGCGCATCCTGCCTTTCGCTCGGGTCCCCCATCACGGCTAGCGTCATGGGTCAACAAAGGATTAGATTGGGGTTTGCCCAAAGACGTGCCCCTGTTACAGGGCCGAATTAAGGATCTCTTGGAAGGAGACCTCAGTTTGGTTAAGGTGACGCAGGTCATGCTGATTCGCCGAATATTGCTCGGCAAACGTCGCCCCCTCCGCCTGTGGGAGTTTAATCCAGAGGGACCGCAAGCTCTCCAGAATTTTATGGGCGCAACGCCCGTGAAGATGTATAGAATGTTCTTCGGATCACAAGAGATGTGTCCGGATTTAACCGAGGATGCAGGCCTAAGCTGCAATCACCCGGATACTCAAGTAAGCAACCCTGTGCCCGGACCTTCTATCCGTATAATTGTGATAAACTTGCCCCTAAAAGAGCCTTCCTTTTAAACAGGAGTGGATAGCGAAGGCAAAGCTGATCAGGTGTCCGGTTCCCCTTCCTGAAACCA
Source organism: Triticum dicoccoides (assembly GCF_002162155.2). Taxonomy (NCBI): domain Eukaryota; kingdom Viridiplantae; phylum Streptophyta; class Magnoliopsida; order Poales; family Poaceae; genus Triticum; species Triticum dicoccoides. The sequence goes on along the minus strand of NC_041386.1, from coordinate 414,963,123 downwards.
GGCCGGATCCCGTGCTGGTCAGGATGCTGGAGATAATGCCTTTGGAGGGGGAGGACAAGGAAGCTATGGCCTCCTCAAAGGAGGCTGCCCCGAAGGGAGGAACCGACAATTCCTCTCCTAAGGGGAAGAAGAGAGCCGCCTCTGACGACCCGGAAACCATTGCCTCAAAACGGGGGAGAAAATTCTCGTCAGAGGGTTCGACGCCGGGGAGTTCCTCGGCCGGACTACGCCCTCAAGGGGATCAGCCCTCCAGCGAGCCGTAAGTAGAGAGAGGTTTTCCTTTTGAGGGATGAGAGAAATCCTTGATTTATATCCGAGAAGATTAACCGAAATTTTACCTTGTAGCTCGGACCTCAGCCCTTCTCAGCAGAGCTCGTCTTCAGGGGATCTTCTTCCAGAGATGATGGAGAGCGGGACGCCTCCCCCTGCCGTACCACCTAGCGAGGCGGGCGAGCCTGAGGTGTCATCATGGAGGGTTTCTATGAATCTGGCAGGGGCGGAAGATAACTATGTGGCCTCCCAAGGCTCTCCGCGTCCGGCCTTCGAAAGAGGCCACAGGACAAGTCCGGCACCATCTGGTGCTCGGCCGGAGGAGCTGAAGATTCTGCTGGGGCGAGCTTCTATCTCAGAGGAGCACCGTGCATTGATGGGCACGGTGATTGAAAGGATTTCATCCACAGAAAGCGGATTGCATGAGGCCGTCAAAAGTTTACTAACGGGTTTTGAGGTACGTTAGATAATGTACACTTTTGTCATTTGCGCATAAGTAAGATGCGCCCTGTATAGATAGTAGCCCTTGAGACTCTGTGCTTGTCAAGAAATGATGGCACGTAGAGGATCATAATCCCAGGTCTAAGATGTCGCCTTTGGATGTAGGTGGCGAGGTGTCCGGAATCAAGCCGAACTGATGATGTGGCAGAACTAAAGCGGCAACTGGACATGGCAGGTGCCGACATCGCGCTGGTCAACAAGCGGCTTGATGAGGCTCAAGGTATGTAATTCTTCAGGCGGCATCATGTAAGAGGAGCTTCATGTCAGTGTCTTACAATGTGTATGCTTGACGCAGATGGTACGGCCGCCGTGGAGAATCTTAGGGCAGAACTTGCCCGAGCTAAGGAGCAAGCCAGAAAAAGCGACGCGGCTGCCGAGAAGGCCCTTGAAGAGCTGAAAGCCAAACAGGCTGCTCACTGCCGAAGCAAAGAAAAAATGGCCGAGATGGCCGAGAAGTTAAAGAGCGCTGCAGACCGTTGCAAATTTCTTGAGAAAGAAGACCGGGCGAGACAGACGGAGTTAGAGAAGGCCGTTGCTGATGCCAAGGACGCTCGCTCTCCGATGAGAGCTGCGAAGGAGGAGCTGCGTCAGGCCAAACATATTGCGGCTGGTAAGCCCTTTATGCTGCGGAGGAAGTTTTGTGATCCGAAGTTTGCTCCGTTGGACCGGATGTGGAGTGTGGAGGATACCTATCTGGATTTGGCAGCGAGTGCTGCTGATGCGACTGAACACTTTCGAGATCAGAAAGATCACGAAGTGGAAAAGCTTTTCTGGTCGCAGTTTCACAATCCAGAGCGTCCACTGTCAGTGGATGATCGTTTGGCTCAATGGGCCGAACTGAATAGGTTGTCTGGACTCGCCATGAAGTACGTCATGGGTTACCTGTGGCTGGGGAGATCGGAGCCGAAGAGTTATTTCAGCTTGGTGCAGCAATTCCTTGACGCGGTGCCGTGTATAGATGCAATGAAGAGGTCAGCATGCATAGAGGGCACTAGGATGGCTCTTGCCCGTGTTAAGACATACTGGGCAGAGATGGAGACCACCATTGTTGCGTCTCGAGATTCAGACAAAAGCCGAGTACCCTGCGAGCACTATTTTCAGGAAGTTCTTGAAGGCGCTCGTATAATAGAGACGCAGTGCCCGAAAGATGCTATGTTATGATAGCATATGTAATTATAAAATAATATTTCGATAAACTGTAGTGGCCTTTTTTATACTTGTGCCTCCAAGTATTGGGAACACCTCCTGTGCGGCCATTTTAAGATATATATATATATATATATATATATAGAATCTGAAAGATGGCAGTCGTTGGCTTCAGCCCCCACGCACATAGTGCAGGGGTGCTCGCAGAAGACACATTTTCACACTTAACCCAACGTCTTGGTCCTACAAAGGAGGTGATAGCGCAGCGGGCCAGGCAACCGGACTATAATGCTTTAACACTTTCACTTAGCCATAGGTGTTTAACAATGAGACTCTTTAGGTAGCTCCTTGGTGGCAACTGCGCTCGTCCGAATTCGGGGCGCGTATGTGCCTGACCGGGAAGCGGCCCTTCGTTAAAGCGGAGGAATCCTATAGATTCCGATAGGTCATCGAGTGGCTAACCAGTCTCACGCTGCATCATGACAATCAGTTTTCGGCTTTCTCTACTGAGGTGCTCGCCCTGGCCGAACTGGGGGCACAATCGCAGTAGTTCTCCTGGTGCTACCTTAGCCGATAGAGCGGAACGTAAGGTAGCCGAACTCAGGAGCCGGGCAACCCAACATTTGACCAAAGACATGATTCGGAGCTGATGCATATAATGCCAAAACTCGCGATGCCGAACACTCCCTAAGGTGTTCGGTCTTTATGAGTGTGGGCAAAATGACACTCTTTATTAAAAAAGCCCCTAGTGTCCAGGTATGTGCAAAAATTCTGACGTGGCCACATGCCAAGACACCAGCCTCCTCCTTGGTTATATCAGAAAGAAAAAACCAGGGGACGTGTAGCAACAAGAGACAGTAAAAAGGTTTACGCAGGGTCTTAATCTAAAAAGAATCCTTTAGGATGGGTCCCTACTGCACGTCTACGCCCGTGTCTCCGTTGTGCCGTATCCTGGACGGGCGCCGCACGACGTTCATCTGTAAAAGAGAGGAACTGAGTTGAAAACTGGTCGTGCCGAAAAAGTTTAAAATAAGCAAAGTATAAAGTAAGATATATAAGTTTGAGCTTTATTATCTCTTATTGTATATGCGTGGAGCCCCTAGTGCGGGGGTATATGGCTTCTAGGCCTGCATCAATGATGATTTTGCGCCGAACTCGTCTATCCGCGTTCGTGGTCTTGAATGACCTATTTTGAAGTTTTTTGGCCGGTGAGGCCATTTTGCTGTGGGGCTGTCAAAGCGGCCGCACAGTCCTCCGCTTGGGGAGGCGCACTTTAGTGCTTTCCCTTCAAAGAGATGATGCCTCATGGATCGGGCATCTTAAGCGTAAGAGATGCATAATGCGGTATTGCGTTAAAGCGAGCGAAAGCTTCGCGTCCCAGTAGTGCTTGATAGCGACTTGAAAACGGGACGATATGGAAGGTCAGCTTTTCGCGGCGGAGGTTATCGGCAGAGCCGAATGTGACTGTGAGCTGGAGAAAACCCGTACAATGGGTGTCCGGACCAGGTATTACCCCTTGAAAGGAGGTTTTGCTGCGGTGGATTCTTGCTGGGTTTATCCCCATGTGCTGGATTGTATCCTGATATATCAGGTTTAGTCGACTGCCGCCATCCATAAGGACATTTGAAAACTGGAGTCCGCCAATTATTGGATCGAGTATCAAGGCAGTCCAGCCTACATTCTTGATATTCCTAGAATAATCTAGCTAATCGAAGATGATCGGCTGTGACGACCAGTGGCAGGACCCTTTGGGCCGTGTGGTGCGTACCTTTACGGGCACCGCACGTTTTGTTATGTGAAGTGAGTTCACTGTTTTTACTTCTTGTGGGAAGTTCTTTTGTTTCTTGGTGCTCTGCTTTTGGGGTTCGTCCTCGTCTTCGCTTGGTGTGTCGAGCCCCTTGTGTTCGGCATTGAGTCTGCCGGATTGTTTGAAAACCCAACAGTCTTTGTGGGTATGGTTAGCAGGCTTCCCGGGAGTACTGTGTATATGACATATCCTGTCCAGGATTTTATCCAGGTTGGATGGATCGTCCCTGTTATCTTGGGGGGGGGGGCGATTTTTCCTGATTTTGCCGTGAGCCTTTGAATCCGGCATTGACTGCCATGCTCTTCGGACTTTTGTCCTTAGTCCAGCGACGGTCCATGTTGCGTCGCGGTTTTCCATTTCCATCCCTAGTTTCGGATGTACTTGGGTTGCTGGGGCTGCACCTTGCCAACCAGCTGTCCTCCCCTGCACAAAAGCGGGTCATGAGGCTTGTTAGTGCGGCCATTGTTCTTGGCTTTTCTTGGCCGAGGTGTCTGGCGAGCCATTCGTCTCGGACGTTATGCCTGAAAGCTGCTAAGGCTTCGGCGTCCGGACAGTCGACTATCTGATTCTTTTTAGCGAGGAATCTATTCCAGAACTGCCGAGCTGATTCCCCGGGTTGTTGAGTTATGTGACTAAGATCGTCTGCATCCGGAGGGCGGACATAGGTCCCTTGAAAGTTTGCTCGGAAAGCATCCTCGAGCTCTTCCCAGCTTCCAATTGTGTTTTCGGGAAGGCTTTTAAGCCAATGCCGAGCTGGCCCTTTAACCTTAAGGGGTAGATATTTTATGGCGTGGAGATCATCTCCTCTAGCCATGTGTATGTGGAGGATATAATCCTCGATCCAGACTCCAGGGTCTGTTGTTCCATCATATGCCTCTATGTTTACGGGTTTGAATCCCTCTGGGAATTTGTAGTCCAGGACCTCATCGGTGAAACATAGGGGGTGTGCGACGCCCCTGTATTTGGGTGTGCCGGATTCTGATGATGGCCTCATAGCGTTGCTTACGAGAGCTTGCTTTCTTGGCCCATAAATGGACCTGACTGGGCCGTGATGCGAATCCTTAAGTGGGTCGCATGCCGATTTAGGTGCGGCGCCGCTTGCCGCTTTATGGGATCGTCTATCCGACCATGTGGCTTTTTCATTTTTTGAATGCGACGGCTCTAGGGCCTCTTCGTCGAATTCAGGCAGTAGCTTTCTTTTCGGATAGCTTTTAGTGCGGCGACTGTTGCCGTACTTATCTGTGGTATTGATTACTTTACTCCATCTAATCCGGAGTGCGTCTTTCGCTATTTTTAGCTTCCGCTTCTGCTTCTTTAGGCTTCTGCAGTTGCAACGAGCCTCTCGTGGAGATTCTTCTGCTCCATAGGTTTATTTGGTGTGAGGTCGCCGTTTTCGCCGGAGGAGGGATGTTCGGTTTCTCTATACATGTTTCCTTGTTCGGACGGTTGCTCTAAGGCCTGCTCATCGTCTACCGGCTCGTCCTGCTCTATGGCTGGGTTTTTTTTGAGGCAGGGCTTGGGTCGGTGTTTACGCCGACGCTTTGATTGCTTTTCGGGGGGTCGATCTCCCGTCCCATCCCCCTTTTCCTCGTTGTCGCTTCCTTTAGGGGTATCCACCATGTACACATCGTGAGATGAGGTGGCTGTCCAATGCCCTATGGGCGTTGGTTCGTCGGTATCTCCTGCATCTTCATTCATGCTGTCGATGTCTCCGGAGTTGAAGTTGAGCACGTCGTTTAAATTGTCGACAGTGGCTACCAAGTGGGTGGTGGGTGGGCTTTGAATTTCTTCATCGTCCGTATCCCCTCCTCGTTGACCGTAGTTCGGCCAGGGCTCTTCTGATAAGGAGAGAGACTTGAGAGAGTTCAGGACATCGCCACAGGGCGAGTGCTGAAAGATGTCTGCGGCGGTGAACTCCATTGTCGGCGCCCAATCGGATTCGATTGGCAGGGGCGCGGGGGGTTCGGAGTCCGGGGAGGAGTCCAGATCCTTGGAGTCACGGGTCGTGCAGAGTGCGGGGCTAGCGTTCGGCTCGATCGCTTTCGGGATCGCAGCCCCTGAGGTGACGTCCAACCGCTCATCCTCAATTGGCGCAATAGGCTCCGAGTTAGGGGTCGGAACCGATGCGTGTGCGGCCTCCAGGACACTGTCCGGGGGTAGAGCTAGATCATGCCCCTCGAGATAGTGCGGCGCGCTTGGCCATGGCTCGAGCCCGTCGAGATCAAGTCTCCGCGGATGTCGGCCGTGTAGTCTAAGCTTCCAAACCTGACCTGATGGCCAGGGGCGTAGCTTTCGATCTGCTCCAGGTGGCCGAGCGAATTGGCCCGCAGAGCGAAGCCGCTGAAGACGAAGATCTGTCGGGGGAGAAAAGTCTCACCCTGGACGGTATCGTCGTTGATGATCAAAGGAGCCATCAGGCCTAAAGGCGACGACACAGAGGAACTCTCAATGAAAGCACCAATGTCGGTGTCAAAACCAGCGGATCTCAGGTAGGGGGTCCCGAACTGTGCGTCTAGGCCGGATGGTAACAGGAGGCAGGGAACACTTTGTTTTACCCAGGTTCGGGCCCTCTCGATGGAGGTAATACCCTACTCCTGCTTGATTAATATTGATGATATGGGTAGTACAAGAGTAGACCTACCACGAGATCAAGGAGGCTAAACCCTAGAAGCTAGCCTATGGTATGATTGTTGTGTATGGAGTTGATCGCCTATGGACTACAACCCTCCAGTTTATACAGACTTCGGATAGGGTTAGGGTTACATGGAGTCGGTTACAATGGTAGGAGATCTTGAATATCCGCATCGCCAAGCTTGCCTTCCACGCCAAGGAAAGTCCCATCCGGACACGGGACGAAGTCTTCAATCTTGTATCTTCATAGTCCAGGAGTCCGGCTGAAGGTATAGTCCGGCTACCCGAACACCCCCTAATCCAGGACTCCCTCACTATGCCTCACCCACCACACTATTCCGTGTTTCAAAGGGGAGATGCTCAGTACCGCAATATGCACCAGAAGCGTCTCCGCGGAGAGCAGTGCCCGCGCCTGGCACATCTTCGAAGAGGAAGGCCAATGATAGCACGACAGAACCCTCGTCAAAGAGGTAAGGCTTTTCTTTTCAAGAATACCCGTTCTGATCGTCACATCCAACTAAAATTCCACTCGGCGTATTCCAGCAGGAAAAGTATCCGCCGGACTATGTCTGGGGATCCGGCCGGTCGTGCCTTTACTAGCCATGTTCCAGACTCCGCCCAGAGAATGGGTGCTGATACGGGAGCGACGACGGACTGTCCTCCCACACAGGATTTGGACGATGTGTCCGTCACGAAATCTGAAGTGGAGAGCGCTATGAATCATCGTCATCAGAGGGCCATTCTTCATAACCCTGTTTTTTTTGAAAGCATCATTTGAAGCCTTCAATTCGGCCGATGCGTATATTCGAGCTGCTCAGGATGGGCTTGTCAGAGCCACAGACCAGCATCTAAAAGATATGCAGGTAAGCGTAGATTTAATAATCATACACCAGTAACCCCGAGACTTAAAGTAGTTGATACAACTGATTTAAGGATCAATGTATAACCAGGTGCTTACGGAGAAGAACACCCTATTAAGTCAGGAACTAGAAAAGTGTCGGACCCAGCTAACTGCTGCCAATGCCGAACTGGAGAAATCCAAGAAGGCATCCCCTGGTAATGTTTCCCTCCATCGAGAAAACATAATGGTACACTAATAATGCTAACCAGGTTGCTTACCTTTTTATTGGATCATTAGACCAACTACAAGAACAACTGGACGCCGCTCGAAGCAGAGAACATGGAGCCAAAAAACTGCTAGCCGCGGGCGAGTGTGTGCTAACAAAAGTGGTTCAAGAGAAAAACAAGCTCTAGGATTCGAACACCCAAATGAGCAAGGAACTAAAAGATGTACGGGCCCAGCTAGCAGACTCCGTAAAGGAGAATAAAAGGCTGCGAGGCGGCATATTCAGTATGTAGTTCGAACTAACTTCGAATAATTCGGAGGCAGAAAGGGATGACAGACTTATGGCTACAGGTATGCTGACTGGTCGTCCCGAAGAGGAGATGTCCGGATCGTTGAGCGATCTGCTACAAGAACTATCGCAGGTGCACGAGTAGGCTCGTCAGGCGATGCGAAGTGTTGCCAAGGCCCTATGGCCAGCTGCCTTCCCTCTTGGAAAGATGGAGGAGCTGATACAACTATTTAAGGGAGCGCGGCGGCGCTTTCGACTTTGGAAGATATCGGCCTGTCGAGAAGGCGCACGGGAAGCCTGGGCCATGGTGAAAACGCGGTATACCAAGATTGATCTGAATCATATAGCTCGGGTCGAACCTCTAGGGTCAGATGGAAAAGAAATTCCCATGAATTTGGTATATAACCAAGTAGAAGTAGCCGCCAAATATTCCCACCAGGATTGTAAATTAGACTACTGGACGGCATAGAGGAGGAAATTTTTGAGTCATAGTGACTTTGTACTTTCCCTGACATATGTGATTCTAGCTGGATTATAAAAAAAATTGTCATGGCCGACCTTTTCACTTCGACCTCTCGACCCGAAGGTGTGGAGTGTTTCCGAATACCCTAGTGGTAGAATATACCGGGGTATGCATGGGAACCAGCTGTAGGGGTCATAGTTGCTTGACCAGACAATGTGTATCCGGCTAGTTATGTTATATTACATTAGGTAAGAAACACCTTCTAGAGATAATAGTTCCGTTAAGGGTTCCTTTCACTAGGTGTGCATGCGTTTAATGTGCATGCCCGAACTGTCATTGAAAAAAATGTAGATTAAGTAACTTCTAGGGTTTCACAATGGAGTAAATGCAGAAACATCTTTAATTCACCGACCGAATATTCCCTTAAGAACGCTAGCTTTCGGCTTCACCCAGTCTGAGGTACACATCCGGATGACCTGGTAGTAACAATCGCAGAGGTGCTCCCTTTATGCCCTACCGAACTAACGGGAGCGTAGGGCATAAGCGCAGGAGCCAGGCAACCCAGCTTGGCCAAAACTTAAATCATATCGATGCATATAATGGCGAAGAAAAGGTACATATGGGAAGAACACATATTTGGTGAGCTTGATGCTCAAAGAATAATAGCAAGCTTCTGTACAAGAAGCCCCCAGGTATAATGGACGTACATATTTGGAGATGTACGCATCAGGGGAGCATGGTGTAGCCGTACTAAAGCCGTAGGGGTAAAGAGCAAAACGAAAAGAGATAAAGAAATGAAAAGAGAGAGAAAAATAACGTTAATAACAGGAGGAAGGAGACGAACATAGAGTTCGGCACTAGGCATAGAATCGTCGGAGTCTGGCCGCATTCCAGGGGTTCGGCTCAAAGTGATTGTCTGACGCATCACGCCGGCGGTACGCTCCTCCGGTGAGAACTTCGTCAATGATGAAGGGACCCTCCCACTTGGGCTTGAGTTTGTCCTTTTTCTTCTCCGGCAGGCGTAGAACGAGTTCACAAAAGTTATAAGTATTGGCCCGCACTTCTCTGCTTTGATACCTGCGAGCCTGCTGTTGATAAAATGCGGAACGGGCTTTTGCGACATCGCACTCCTCCTCCAGGGCATCTAAGCTGTTCTGCCGATCAAGCTCGGCCTCTCTCTCTTCGTACATGCACACTCGAGGGGAGTCATGAATAATGTCGCAAGGTAACACTGCTTCCACACCGTACACCGTGAAGAAAGGTGTATATCCAGTAGTGCGGTTGGGCATGGTCCGCAGCCCCTGGAGTACGGAGTGATGTTCCTCCACCCAGTGCTTGTCTGATTCTTTCAAAGACCGCACTAGTCTAGGTTTGATGCCGCTCATAATAAGACCATTAGCCCGTTTGACTTTGACCGTTTGTCTGCGGGTGATAGAGAGAGGCGTAATCGAGCTTAATGCCCAGATTAGCACACCAAGTTTTCACTTCATCGGCTATGAAATGGGAGACATTATCGGTGATGATGTTGTGTGGAACACCATAATGGTGTACCACGCTGGATATGAAATCTATTATCGGCCCTGCCTAGGCCTTTTTGACTGGTTTGGCCTCTATCCACTTAGTGAATTTATCCACCATGACCAGTAGATTCTTTCTCTTATCTCTTCCTCCTTTAAGGGGTCCGACCATATCGAGTCCCCAGACCGCAAAAGGCCAAGTGATGGGGATTGTTTGTAAGGCAGTGGTGGGCATATGGCTTTGGTTGGCGAAGAGTTGGCATCCGACGCAACGTTCGACAAGGTCCTGTGCATCTGCTCGGGCCGTTGTCCAATAAAACCCTGTACGAAAGGCCTTGCTAACAAGGGCCCGAGCTACGGCGTGGTGCCCGCCGAGACCTGCATGAATCTCAGCCAGAAGTTGTCGCCCCTCCTCTTCGGAGATACATCTTTGAAGGACTCCGGTAGCGCTTTTCTTATAGAGCTCTCCGTCATGAACCTTGTAGGCCTTCGAACGTCGGACAATGCAGCGGGCCTCATTCTAATCCTCGGGAAGCTCCTTCTTATTAAGGTAGTGGAGGAATGGTTTGGTCCATTGGGCAATGACTGCCATAATGAGATGGGCTGATGGTGTTATTTCGGTGGTTGAGCCTCCGATGATATCGCTGTGTTCGGAATCTGGGGTTGTGTTCGGATCCGGACTAGTGTTGCCGCCCTCCCCCTGCCACACCACGGATGGCTTAAAAAGCCTTTCTAGATAAATTTTAGGTGGGACGGGGTCGTGCTTAGCGCCTATGCGAGCAAGAACGTTCGCCGCTTGATTACTTTCTCGGGCCACATGATGGAACTCGAGTCCCTCGAACCAAGCCGACATTTTTAGGACGGCATTACGATAAGCTGCCATCTTCGGGTCTTTGGCATCGAAGTCTCCATTTATTTGAGATATTGCGCGGTTTGAGTCCCCGCGCACTTCCAGGCGCTATATGCCCATGGAGACAGCCATCCGGAGACCCTGCAATAAGGCCTCGTATTTAGCTGCATTATTGGAGCCTATGTATAGTATTTGGAGTACGTACTGAACGATGTCTCCAGTAGAGGACGTTAAAACGACACCCGCTCCTAGTCCTGCCAGCATTTTGGAGCCATTGAAATACATAACCCAATTGGAATATGTGCCGTACTCTTTAGGGAGTCCGACCTCTGTCCATTTGGCGACGAAGTCAGCCAGTACTTGGGATTTAATAGCTCGATGGGGTTTATATGTAATGTCAAATGGGAGGAGCTCACTGGCCCATTTGGCAATCCGGCCCGTGGAATCACGATTGTTTATTATGTCATTGAGTGGTACTTTGGAAGCCACCATGATCAAACACTCCTAGAAGTAGTGTCGTAGCTTTCGGGATGCCATGAGGACCGCGTATGCTATCTTTCGATAATGGGGGTACCTGGATTTGCATGGTGTAAGGACAGTGGATACGTAGTATACTGGCTTCTGAAGCGGGAATTTGGGTCCGTCCTATTCTCATTCAACGACGAGTACGATGCTCACCACCTGATGTGTTGCCGATATGTATAGCAACATGGGTTCGCCCACGTTTAGTGCGGCCAGGATTGGGTTGCTCGCTAGAAGGGTTTTTATTTCTTCCAGTCCGGTTGTTGCCGCGTCAGTTCACTCAAAGTGATCGGTTCGCCGTAGAAGACGATAGAGTGGCAGTGCCTTTTCTCCCAATATGGAGATAAAGCGGCTTAGAGCTGCCACGCAACCCGCGAGTTTTTTGGCTTGTTTAAGGTCTGTTGGCATAGCCAATTGTGATAGAGCTCGGATTTTGGCTGGATTTGCTTCAATTCCTCTATTGGAAACGATGAAGCCCAGCAGCTTTCCTGCGGGGACGCCAAAAACACACTTTTCTGGATTGAGCTTAATGTCGTATGCGCGGAGGTTGTCAAATGTGAGGCGTAGGTCGTATATTAGTGTTTTGATGCGCCTTGTCTTGATTACGACGTCATCCACATAGGCTTCAAATGTCTTTCTGATCTGTTTCTCCAGGCATGTCTTGATCATGCGTTGATAAGTGGCACCGGCGTTCTTGATTCCGAAGGGCATGGTGTTGAAGCAGAATGGACCATATGGGGTGATGAATGCTATTGCAACTTGATCGGACTCCTTCATTTTCATATGATGGTATCCGGAATGTGCGTCAAGGAAGCATAATGAGTCATGTCCTACGGTAGCATCAATGATCTGGTCAATGCGGGGGAGGGGGAAGGGATCCTTAGGGAAAGCCTTATTGAGGTCTTTGAAATCGACGCACAGGCGCGAGGACTTGTCCTTCTTTGGAACCATCACTAGGTTTGCCAGCCAGTCTGGATGTTTTATTTCTCTGATGAATCCTACCTCGATTAGCTTGGCTAGCTCCTCCCCCATAGCTTGATGTTTGGGTTCGGAAAAGCGCCGCAGTGTTTGCTTGACCAGTTTATATCCCTTCAATATATTGAGGCTGTGTTCCGCCAACTCGCGTGGGATTGGGTGCCAGGCAAATATATCCCAATTGTCACGCAGGAACTCCCGTAGCGCAGCGTCAACCGTTGGGTCTAGTTGTGCTCCAATGGATGTTGTCTTCTTGGGGTCCGTTGGATGGACTTGGAATTTGACTATTTCATCTGCTGGTTTGAAGGAGGTGGATTTGGGTCGTTTGTCTAGGACCACATCATCCCTGTCCACCGTGGAGCGCATCGCGGTTAATTCTTCAGCCGCGAGGGCTTCAGATAATGCCTCAAGGGCCAGGGATGCGGTTTTATTCTCGGCGCGGAGTGCTATGTCTGGATCACTAGCTAGAGTGATTATACCGTTGGGCCCAAGCATCTTAAGCTTCATGTATCCATAATGGGGTACCGCTTGGAAGCGCGTAAATGCATCTCGCCCTAAGAGGGTGTGATATCCGCTGTTGAAAGGGGCCACTTGGAAGGTTATTTCTTCGGACCGATAGTTCTTCGGTGTGCCGAATACCACGTCGAGTGTGATTTTTCCCACGCATCGTGCCTCCCGAATGGGAATGATTCCTTGGAAGGTCGTGTTGCTTTGCTCGATGGGGCTCCTGTCTGTTTCCATTTTTTGTATTATATCCTCATAGATGAGGTTTAGTCCGCTGCCGCCGTCCATGAGAACCTTGGTGAGGCGAAAGACGTCCACAATTGGGCTGAGGACCAAGGCGGGTGGTGCTCGGACTGTCCTGTATTTTGGCTCGTCTCCAGCATTAAAGGTTATCGCCGTGTCGTTCCAAGGGTATATTGTTGCAATCTGGCAGACTTTGGCGAGTTCGCAGAGTGCCCTTTTGCGCCTATTGTTTGAGGCGAATGTCTCGAAGACCGTCAATGATTTGAGGTCGTCGTCTTCTGGGGGGGTGTTGCTCTAGGGTATTCCTGGTGAGGATATCTTCACCACTCTTGGCCACCTGCCGGAGTATCCAACATGCTCTAAGGCTGTGGGTTGGTATGCTATCCGGTGTTGTGTGTATTTTGCATGGCCCGTCGATCCATCCTTCCAGAATTGCTCCATGCCCCATAACGGGCTTGTGTTTCTTTACCATTTGTCCCGGCGTACTATGAGGGTGCGCCCTTTTCGTCTAAACAAGGGGTTGAGTGGGGACTGCTGGTCCCCACCATGCTGCCTGAGTTTTCGAAGCGCTTTCCATTACGCTGTACTTCTGCACGATAGTTGTCAAGTTAGCAAAGTGTAATATGTGACGGTGGTTGATGGCGTTGAGGATTCCCTCGTCCATGCAATTGTTGCAAAAGGCTGAGATCGCGTCTTCGTCGCGGCAATCTTTGATCTTGTTTTTGATAAGGAGGAATCTAGCCCAAAAGTGGTGGACCATTTCCTAAGATTGTTGTTGCGTGCTCAAGAGAGCGCTTATGTCTGGGTGGGTGGGTGGAATTAAATCCGAACCCTGACCCAATTTTGGGTCCGCAGTCTGAAGATCTTCCGGACTTAGTGGTTCGATCTTCGGGATATCAACTGATTTTTGAAGCTTATCGTCCGGTTCTATGTTCGGAGGACAAGGCGTGTCTTTCTACTGGTAGGTGTCCAGCTTCTCGAGGTCGGAGATCTGAACATAGTTCATCCTCAATATAGAGGAAGAGTTATCTTGCTCCTCGACTACCCCTATCTGGTGGGTGATCGGTGGAGATTTAATTTCTCTCTGGTCGGGTTTAAGCCCAATCCGATCGTAGTATGTAGTCACCCCAAGGTGACAATGCGATCTAGGAGTTTGTTTAAAGACGATAACTCCATAGGATCCATCCGTTTGGCGTATTCAAAATCGATGCAGAGGCGATTTTCGATGACTCGAGAGGTCATCATCGTTGGCTCAAGGGCCGAGCGGGCGGTCATGATAAAACCGCCTAGCCGAAGGGTTTGGCCTGGGGCCAGAGCTCCTCCGGAGGTGATAGTTTCCTTGACGATAAGTTGAGCCATCAACCCTTTAGACGACGGCATAGTGGATCTCTCAATGCAAGCACCAATGTCAGTGTCAAAACCGGCGGATCTCGGGTAGGGGGTCCCGAACTATGCGTCTAAGGTCGATGGTAACAGGAGACAGGGGACACAATGTTTTATCTAGGTTCAGGCCCTCTCTATGAAGGTAATATCCTACGTTCTGCTTGATTGATCTTGATGAATATGAGTATTACAGGGGTTGATCTACCATGAGATCGTAATGGCTAAAACCCTAGAGGCCTAGCTTGTATTGTTATGGTAATGTCTGTCCTCCAGACTAAATCCTCCGGTTTATATAGACACCGGGAGGATCTTGGGTTACACAAGGTTGGTTACAAAGAAAGAAATCTACATATCTAGTCGGCAAGCTTGCCTTCCACACCAAGGAGAGTCCTATCTGGACACGGGTGTAGTCTTCGGTCTTCGTATCTTCACAGCCCACTAGTCCGGCCCATGGCTAACAGGTCGGATGCCCGAGGACCCCTTAGTCCAGGACTCCCTCAGCTAGGATATCCACTACACCCAGATTGTGGTGCGACATGTCCATTCAACTTCAAAACTCAAACTACCCGTGTACAATATTGGCTCGTAGCGAAGTTACTATTTTAAAAAAGGCCGCCGTGCGTTCGGCCGGGATCAAACCCACAAAACGAGATATACACTCTGGCAACCACTAGTAGTACTCATTGGAGTACAACGCAACCTAGAATCACCTTTTGTCGCTAGTAGTACATTGTTCCTTACAAGAAATCACTAATAATGCCAAGAAACTACAACCACTTGCATATGTGGCAGACTTAAGAAAAGACTACCTTATCAACCATTGTACATGCCCTTACCAACCAGCCCTACCAAGAAACGACTACTCTACAAAGTGCCGTTATAGGCACGTTTCAGCCCATGTCGCCCCTTAAGTCAACGCCTTCTATTCCACCGGCAAGTTAGGCATTATGACTTGTGGGACCTACATGTCAGTCTGCATAAAAATCCCCGAGTCAATCTAACCCTGCCATCCAAACACCACTTTGGTTAGAGTTAGTTCAGGGTTAGAATCTAACCTCTGACTTAGAGTATCCAAACAGGTCCCATGTCGCCCATTAAGTCAACGCCTTCTATTCGACCGGGCGTTATGACTTATGGGACCTTCATGTCGGTCTGCACAAAAATCCCCGAGTGACCTCCTACCTCCGGCCCATCCACCTAGTCATCCTCGGCCATGGGACATAGCTACCACCGCCGCAGAAGGCGAGGTTAGAACCACCGGCAGTGCAAAACGCATCTTGCGGCAGCCCGGATGACATCTCCGTCCGGCGCTCGCGGCCGCTAGCTAGCCAAGATAGCTCCGTCCAGTTGCTTGTCTGCAAGGTTTGCTAGCTAGATTGGCACGGTGGCGCGGCTGCTTGCTCACACGCGCCGCACTATGGCCAGCCATCTGGCTCGAGCGAAGGTCAGCGTGATGGCTTGCTCGCGCATGAGTCACGCTCGGGCCAGCCTGCCAACCCGTGCGGAGGCCAGCGCGGCGTCCGGACCATCCGGCGAAGCGGCGGCCAACTCCCTCATCACCAGCGCCACCAATGAACATGCATTAGTACTTTTTGAAGTAATGTTTAGGAAAAATAATGATTTGAGGGGGAATATAAAAGGATAGAAGGTCAGATGTGGTCACTCGTGTCAATGGTCAAACAAAATGTGTTGGTTCAAGCTACCTTGTTAGCACGGACGTGTGGGCCAACCCTATCATAAACGGGTTTAAACGAGCCTAATCGGCACTAGGTAGTAGTTTTTTGCACGGATTATGTCACATCCCTAGCTTCTGGTGCTGCCTAGTGTTTGCATCATGTTTAAATTTTTGAACTTGAACTGGGGAAATTTGGAAGCCTCAAAACCCTAAATAAAAGAAGGGCAAAAACCCTAAAATCTCATTCATTGTTCCAAAATGCTCTTCTTAAATGTTTGATAATTTTGGCAAAGGGTTCTGGTCCCAACCAAAATATTGAACATTTTTAAGGACTTAATCTTGGGACTTTGAATTTAAATCATTAGCTATTTGAATTTGAATTATATTCATATAACTAGAATATAATTTCAAATACCCCTGAAATATTTTATGAGCTTTTGGAAAAGTCCATCTAGCAAAATAAAAATATTCAGAGGAGTTTTTGGCATTGTTTGAATTATTTTAAATTCAAAACAGTGGCAAAATAAATTAAAAAAAATAAAACAAACAGAAAATAAAACAGAGCACATACCTGGCCACTTACCTGGCCTTACCTGGCAGCCCACCAGCAGCCCAGTCCACCAGAGCCGGCCCAGCCCGCCACCGCTACCCCCCCTGTCGCCTTCCTCCTCTGCCAGGAGGACGCGCGTGCGGCCGACGCGCGCACGCACGCGCCCCGGCCACCTCCTCCCTCCTAGCCTGCCTGGCTCCCCCTCATCGCGCCTAGACGACGCCAGCGCGACCCCCTGGACCCCCTGGCTCTCTCTCACTCTCCCCCGACCCTTTCCCCCTTCTCTGCTTTTTTTCCCTCTCGCGCCCGAACATCTCCGTCGCCGCCGCACACAGCCACCGCGCTCACCGGCCGTCCCTCGAGCAACCGTCGTGCTCGTCGGCTCCGCCTCATCGTCCGCGTCATCCCAGATCAGCCACACATCCTCAGGCGCCCTGCAACGTCGCCGCCATCGTCGTCTTCTACCTTCGGCCGCCCGGATCTCCGGCGACCCTGTGCTGCCTCCGACGCCCCCCCGGCCTCGTCTCCGCCTCGAATGGATCCGCTGTGAGCCCCTCCTGCTTCTCCTGTGCTCGCCCCCTTCGTTCTCGCCCCCTAGCCCCATCTCCCACCGCGGCCGAGAGCTTCTCGCCGCCGGCCATGGCGTGGCCGTGGCCACAGCCACCGCAGCTCGTTCTCGAGCCCACCGTCGTGCTCACCATAGTCCCAGGAGCACATAGCACTCACCAACGCCTCCCCTGGCGCCCTGCATCGCCTAACTTGTCGTTGCCGTAGCTCCGGCCGCTGCCTAAGTGGTCGCCGCCGTCGACCCCGGCCTCCCTGTGCCCAGCTGCGTGCGCCCCTAGATGCGCGGGAGCACGGGCTTCCTCTTGGTGCCCTCAGCGCGACCAGCCGCGGGCTGTAGCGCCGTCCCGAGCAACTCCGGCGAGGTCTCGCCGACGCCGTCGTCGCCGACGTCACTTGCTGACGTGGTTTGACCTGGACCCGCCTAGTTGACCTGCTGACATCAGCATGACCTAGTGCTGACGCAATAAATCATTTTCTGGTTTTAAAATAATCCAGGAAATTCCAGAAATTGTTGCAAACTTCTAAAATTCATATAAAATCAACCGTAACTCCAAATGAAATAAATTATATATGAAAAATGATCAGAAAAATCCAATCTATCCATCTGTACCATTCTCGTTCATGTTAGAACAACTTATAGCTGCTGTTTAGCACAAATCAATTAAATGGCATTTAAACTCTCACATATGGAGTTTGAATTTGAACCTAGTGTTCAAACCAACCCCATTTAACCTATTGCTAGATGCATTAGCCCAAAACACATTCATATTGCCATGTCATAGCATGCATCATATTGTGCATTGCATTGATCGTGTTTCTTCTGTGTTTGCCGGTGTTGTTCCCCCTCGGTAGACGCTGTACCGATGATGTGATCGTTGACACTGATGAAGACTCAATGTTATCTTCAGAAGTGCCAGGCAAGCAAAACCCCCTTGTTCATTCCGATACAATCCTACTCTCTCGCTCCTGCTCTCTTTTACTGCATTAGGACAACACCGATTCAACTGTTATATGCTGCGGTAGTTGAACCCCTTTATCCTCTGCATGACCTGTCATTGCCACAGTAAATAGATGAAACCCACTAGCATGAGTAGGAGTTGTTTGAGCCCTGTTGTGCCTACTCATTCATGCTTGTTTGTCATGCCTGCTACTGCTTAGAGTTGAGTCAGGTCTGATTCATCGGGGATGAATCAGAGGTGTGTGAACATGTCCTACCGTTGAGAGCTAAGTGTGTGAACACGATTTGGTAAAGGTAGCGGTGAGAGGCCATGTAGGAGTACATGGTGGGTTGTCTCATTGCAGCCGTCTTCAGGAACTGAGTTCTATGTTTGTGATCCATGACCAGTTACTACCACACATTGGGTTCCGGTAACTCGACCCCTCTCGACTTATTAATCAACATGATCTCTGTCCAGGAGTTGCAACTAGTTTCTGGTGTTTGTAGGTAGTGTTAGTAGTCTAACAAGTGGCACCCGGTACAGGTGGGCTTGGGACAGACTAGGCACAGTGGCACGGTGTACCAAGTGGCACCCGGATGGTGGGCTTGGGAACCCTGCTCACATCGTTTGGGGCCGTGAGCGACACCCCGGCCGGATCTCCTTGCGGATGGAACCCGAATAGGCGATAAACCTGGACGAGAGACTTGTGTGGTTAGTCAGGTCGTGGCCGACTCCCTCGCCCGGCTTCCGCTTGAAGGTTGCCGAGGTACATGACGTGTACAGGGCGATAAGTGGCGGGAGCGTGTGTGAAGAAGTACACCCCTGCAGGGTTATCATTATCTGTTCGAATAGCCGGATTCCTCGGATATGGAAACTTGGACCCCTTGCATAGTTCATAGACAAGTGAAAGTGGATACTCTAAAATACGCAAGATAAGCGTGAGTGCTATGGATGGCGTTCTCGTAGGGAGACGGGAGCGGTTCCATAGTGGTGTATTGATATGGTGAATATGTGGACTCGTGTGCGCCACCTCAAAAGAGTTACTTGCAGTCGTAGTTTAGGATAGCCACCGAGTCAAAGCTGGCTTGCTGCAGTTAAACCCCACCATCCCCTTTGTTGATAATGATGCATATGTAGTTAGTTCTGATGTAAGTCTTGCTGGGTACATTTGTACTCACGTTTGCCTATTTTATGTTTTTGCAGAGAGACTTCGGTCTCGCTAGTAGTTCTGCGTGGACTTCGACGTTTAGCTTGTTACCTCAGCTACGATCTTGTGCCCTCGGCAGGATCTGGTAGATAGTCAGGCTTCTCAGCCTTTTTCATTTATAGATGTCTGTACTCAGACATGATAGCTTCCGCTTGTGCTTTGATTTGTATGCTCTGAATGTTGGGTCATGAGACCCCTGTTTGTAATATCCCGCTCCTCGGAGCCTAATGAATACTTACTTGTGTCGTAGAGTCATGTTGTGATGCCTTGTTGTATTTGCACATATCGAGCATATTGTGTGTATGATTGAAATGCTTGGTATGTGTGGGATCTGACTATCTAGTTGTTTATCTTTAGTAGCCTCTCTTATCGGGAAATGTCTCCTAGTGTTTCCATTGAGCCATGGTAGCTTGCTACTGCTCCGGAACACTTAGGCTGGCCGGCATGTGTCCTTCTTCGTTCCAGTGTCTGTCCCTTCGGGGAAATGTCACGCAT
Source organism: Triticum dicoccoides (assembly GCF_002162155.2). Taxonomy (NCBI): domain Eukaryota; kingdom Viridiplantae; phylum Streptophyta; class Magnoliopsida; order Poales; family Poaceae; genus Triticum; species Triticum dicoccoides. Next base: position 414,943,524 of record NC_041386.1, on the reverse strand, counting down.
TGAGTATCGGAGTCCTGTTAGCCTGCTACAGCCCGGTTTACCGGAGTCCTGCTAGCCCAAAGCTACAGCCCGGACACACTTGCTAATGACCGACACGTTCGATGCTGGGTCATGGATGCCTGTCCCTGTAAGTCTGTGCCACTTTGGGTTTACGACTAGTCATGTCAGCCCGGGCTCCTTATCATATGGATGCTAGCGACACTATCATATACGTGTGCCAAAAGGCGCAAACGGTCCCAGGCCAGGTAAGGTGACACTCGTGGGAATACCGTGCGTGAGGCCGCAAAGTGATATGAGGTGTTACATGCTAGATCGATGTGGCATTGAGTCGGGGTCCTGACAGCGTTGGTATCAGAGCTTGACTGCCTGTAGGATTACCAAGCCAAACTGGTCGAAGTTGAGTCTAGAAATTCTTTAGTTATATAAGGGAATTGATTGTGGGATGGAACGTAAGGCTCTTTTTACTCCTTATACCTTATGCCCTTCTGATCTGAGTCATCTTATCTTTCCTACGGGGTTAAGGAATTAGGATTTCTCTTCTTTCTATCAGGATCACGTGTTACTAATCTGTAGACTTGTAAGATTGTTGGACTTAAGCCTCGTTTCAGTTCCTATTACTTCTGTATGTTAATTGTTGATCTTGAAACCTTGATATTGTGCTTCTGAGTGGTTATGCCACCATTTTTGTGAATGTCTCAAATCTTTTCTGAGCATTTACAGCCGTTATGCTGTCTGAGTCATCCCAGGTTTCTAAACAGTCTGATGCATTTGCAAATCCCTTCTTCCCGTTCCCGATGTCCTTTTGGTCAGATTAATCACACAAATTAGTGAGTTGAGGTACTTTATTGCCTCGACATATATGTTGGAGTTAATAATTATGACCCTAAGTGCTTAGGGGATCATCTAGTGGTCTAGCCATGATTTGTGTCCCAGTGTGATGATTCTGGCCTTTATCCTCGAAAGCATTCCGTGATGCTACTTAGTAGTAGGTATTCTATTCCTGGGTTTTGAACCCGAGATTCACTCTACTTACTTCATGTTGATAGTGTTTGCTAGTTCCTTTAGGATATTAGTAACCTTGCGATAGTCCTCGAAGTTCGTGGTATTTCCTTCTTCCAAATACTATAAACCACTTTATGGTAGAAGTTTGTTGGATCAAAAGATCACAACCAGAGTGCTCTTGATGAGTTCTCCATTCCACATTGTGAATCTGCATGTCCTCCCTTTTCAGCATGGGTTATCCGGAAGAAATATGCCGAATTTGTTCGGCATACTAATCCATGTATCCACAACTCAGAAAATTGTATGTTCCATTGAGTTGTCCCTCTTTAGTTGTATTCCAGTCTTCATCTATCCGTTGATAGTCAAGAGTAATTGTGCATTCGTGTTATCGATGCTTATTATTCTTGTGGTCCGTCGAGCCATTCTATTCTGGAATGACTAGGAGAAACAAACTCCAGTACCTCATCCATATCCAGGATCGGGTCAAAGAAGTTGTGCTCCGCAGATCAAATTGCTAATCCAGCTTTTGTTCTGCTCTACCTTGGAGTATTACCATCTTTATATCGGGATTGTTATAGGAATTGCACACCATCCTATGAACTCTTGGTACAGTGATACTTCTTGCCATCATTATTCATTCCCCGGTTCTTGTGTTATTGTAACCGGAATGCCGACAAGTGAATTGTGGTGTGTGAAATCATTACTGCTAGCAACTCCGTTGCTTGGTAGTTAAATGGACAACAACCTCATTCTTAGCGTGCTGATTATTGAGTCATCATTCTAAGATTGATCGTGCTACCTAGTCCTTATTTCTGGTGCACCCTCTGATCAATGAGTTGGGATTGTGTCAATACCTTGCTCTGTTGATCATATCGTCTTGCCCTAAAAAGCAAGGTCGTTCTCGAGCTTAATAACATATTGGTGGTTCGTGATTTTCCGATTATCCTCTCGGAAGTATTACCAGGTTGTCACCTGACCGCTATGTTGAGTTCGTGATCAAGTTGGTTTCCAATAAACCACTCCTTCCCAAGAATCCGTGTTGGATATCCCTGAGCTAGTTGGTTAAGCCAGACAACAACTTGGAGAGTTGGAGGATAAAAGCTTGCATGGCTTAGTTCATTTTAAGGGATATCTTCTTGTGTGTGTTGAAGAAGGATGATATCTTCATCAATTGATCCTTGAGACCAGTTGCTGGAGCTATTGTCCTGCCAAAACTTTGATTTGAGTGTGGGCTATTCTCAAATCAAATCAGAACCAACGATGTTCGTAATGTTGTCTTATTCGTGGATTTTCCTCGAGCATACACCATTATATCTTTTGGTCTGACCAATGCTATCACCATGTTCACCTAACTATGGAATTCCTTTTATATGGAAACCTGGATGAATTGTGGTTGAGCCCATCGACAACATCCTTGTCTTCTCCATAATTTTGTTAAACATTAAGCTAGTGTTGGAAACTTTTGAAAGCATTTGTTCATGCTAGCTCATGAAGCATATGTTCGGATGTAAGAAGTGACTTCCTCTAGTTCATGTGCATTTGATGCAAGTTACCGCCGTGGATTCGAGAAAGTCAAGGTTGCCTCCTCTGGAATCATCCCAAGTCGGTCATGCATGTGCGAAGTATTCTATGGTCTGATAGACTGATCATCTTCATTCTATACGTATCCCTAGTACACCAAGCCACTGATTGATTTGTTCAAGGAGAAGAAGCTCCTTCTTAAGAGTATACCTTATGCAAGGACTTTGATATCCCCGATGATGGTTCCCCACCGGAACTCGGTAGTGTTTTATTGTAAGACTACCATGTGATCATGTTTGTCTGAGACAACATGTTCACATGTGTGTAGCAGAACCAGCTCATGTTTTGGAGCTTGCTATCGTAGTTCATCTCCCGAGAATCCCGCAACGTCATCTCGTCGATTTGTGTTGCAAACTTTCATTTTTCTTCCTAGACTCGATGGGTCTGGAATATTCTGACACCAACCAGATTTGAATCTCAGGCAGACTTGATGGTTGGAATGTTTCCCAAGAACTACAATATTGGTCCCTCTATAACCGGTAAAGTGGATGTCATGGCCAACACACCCAGCCGGAAGACCTATTATTGTAGTATCTTGATTGAAGAAGTTGGCCACCTTTCCATAAGGACTTCGTAGGATTTACTCCCTAGTTGTTCCTTATGGATTTTTGTGTTCCGAAGTCCGACCTTTTACTTGATGTTCTAGATATCAAACCATATCTATGAATGGGATACACTAGCGCATCAAGGAGAACATTAGAGGCGGAGTGCTAAATGTCTCTCGGTCGATCATCCAGATTTTATTTCCTTGGCCCCGCCAAGGGTGAAATCTGAGAAAGTGTTATCTTCCTTTGCATCTGCATCATCCATCATCATTCATCATGATAGCAAGTTGTGTTGCCAGGATCCTTGACACGGATATTGGTAAAATCTTGATGATTATGGAAATGCTCAAGTTCTTGAGAGCACGTGCAAGTGCTAGGTTTGATCGTCGGCATTAACTTTATAGTGCTCTCAGTTTCCTCGGCAATGCTATGACCTTTTCAAACAGTGAATTCACTCTCTATTGTTGGGTTCTTTCCCAGTTACCAGAATCATTCCCAGCATTTGCATTTTGTTCCCAGCTTGCACCGCCAATGTGCCATTCCACCATGGGTCTCTTCCATTTCCGGTGATAAGCAAATTCATCCATTACGTTGTCTTCAACAAGGTAATCCACATCATCCAAGTTCGAGTATGCCATTCTACCGACCCCTCCAAACGATCGCTCGAGAATTGCCTTAGGCTGGTTTAAAGAGTTTCAATGATCTCTGAATCAAAGGTAATTCCTTTTGCCACTTAAGGGGATATATCTACGAGTCACCATCCCTAAGGTGCCTCGTTGTGGTATCATGGCAACTCAACTCCTCGCTACATTGACAATCGTTTACCACCTTTTAAGTGTGGAATTATTGTCTACCTAGTGAACCTTCGTCATCTGTTCCACTCCATCCTCTAGATGTGTGCTTCGTGTCTCAGCTCAAGAGATGTTGCTATGCTTCCTTTCGTGAGTTGATCCCGAGTTGTTCGATCTTTGAGAAGATCGATTCCGTAGAGTTTCCTTCTGTCATCGTCATGTTGGATGGAGATTTCGAAGGCAAGACATCAAGTTCAATTTGAGCCGGACAACCAACAACCTCGAGAAGGCAGTTGGATCATGAAGTTTGTGTTACTTAGTGTCCCCTTTGTCTTCTTACCTCGCGTCTTGAATCTCGGGACGAGATTCTTGTTTAGTGGGGGTGAGTTGTCACATCCCTAGCTTCTGGTGCTGCCTAGTGTTTGCATCATGTTTAAATTTTTGAACTTGAACTGGGGAAATTTGGAAGCCTCAAAACCCTAAATAAAAGAAGGGCAAAAACCCTAAAATCTCATTCATTGTTCCAAAATGCTCTTCTTAAATGTTTGATAATTTTGGCAAAGGGTTCTGGTCCCAACCAAAATATTGAACATTTTTAAGGACTTAATCTTGGGACTTTGAATTTAAATCATTAGCTATTTGAATTTGAATTATATTCATATAACTAGAATATAATTTCAAATACCCCTGAAATATTTTATGAGCTTTTGGAAAAGTCCATCTAGCAAAATAAAAATATTCAGAGGAGTTTTTGGCATTGTTTGAATTATTTTAAATTCAAAACAGTGGCAAAATAAATTTAAAAAAATAAAACAAACAGAAAATAAAACAGAGCACATACCTGGCCACTTACCTGGCCTTACCTGGCAGCCCACCAGCAGCCCAGTCCACCAGAGCCGGCCCAGCCCGCCACCGCTACCCCCCCTGTCACCTTCCTCCTCTGCCAGGAGGACGCGCGTGCGGCCGACGCGCGCACGCACGCGCCCCGGCCACCTCCTCCCTCCTAGCCTGCCTGGCTCCCCCTCGTCGCGCCTAGACGACGCCAGCGCGACCCCCTGGACCCCCTGGCTCTCTCTCACTCTCCCCCGACCCTTTCCCCCTTCTCTGCTTTTTTCCCCTCTCGCGCCCGAACGCCTCCGTCGCCGCCGCACACCGCCACCGCGCTCACCGGCCGTCCCTTGAGCAACCGTCATGCTCGTCGGCTCCGCCTCGTCGTCCGCGTCATCCCAGATGAGCCACGCATCATCAGGCACCCTGCAACATCGCCGCCATCGTCGTCTTCTACCTTCGGCCGCCCGGATCTCCGGCGACCCTGTGCTGCCTCCGACACCCCCCCGGCCTCGTCTCCGCCTCGAATGGATCCGCTGTGAGCCCCTGCTGCTTCTCCTATGCTCGCCCCCTCCGTTCTCGCCCCTAGCCCCATCTCCCACCGCGGCCGAGAGCTTCTCGCCGCCGGCCATGGCGTGGCCGTGGCCACAGCCACCGCAGCTCGTTCTCGAGCCCACCGTCGTGCTCACCACAGTCCTAGGAGCACATAGCACTCACCAACGCCTCCCCTGGCGCCCTGCATCGCCTAACCCGTCGTTGCCGCAGCTCCGGCCGCTGCCTAAGTGGTCGCCGCCGTCGACCCTGGCCTCCCTGTGCCCAGCTGCGTGCGCCCCTAGATGCGCGGGAGCACGGGCTCCCTCTTGGTGCCCTCAGCGCGACCAGCCGCGGGCTGTAGCGCCGTCCCGAGCAACTCCGGCGAGGTCTCGCCGACGCCATCGTCGCCGGCGTCACTTGCTGACGTGGTTGGTTTAATTAGCCACTAATCACCGCACCGTGTCACAGACAGCCGGGCCCGACCGCCTAACTAACCGGCTAACTATAATAGATTAGGTTTAATCTAATTGCAGTGGCCCCACGCGTCAGTTTTGACCGCGCTGACGTGGCCGTTGACTGGGCCCACACGTCAGCGGCACTAACCAGCCCAGTCACTGACCAGTGGACCCCACTGGTCAGGTTTGACCTGGACCCGCCTAGTTGACCTGCTGACATCAGCATGACCTAGTGTTGACGCAATAAATCATTTTCTGGTTTTAAAATAATCCAGGAAATTCCAGAAATTGTTGCAAACTTCTAAAATTCATATAAAATCAACCGTAACTCCAAATGAAATAAATTATATATGAAAAATGATCAGAAAAATCCAATCTATCCATCTGTACCATTTTCATGCATGTTAGAACAACTTATAGCTGCTGTTTAGCACAAATAAATTAAATGGCATTTAAACTCTCACATATGGAGTTTGAATTTGAACCTAGTGTTCAAACCAACCCCATTTAACCTTTTGCTAGATGCATTAGCCCAAAACACATTCATATTGCCATGTCATAGCATGCATCATCTTGTGCATTGCATTGATCGTGTTTCTTCTGTGTTTGCCGGTGTTGTTCCCCCTCGGTAGACGCTGTATCGATGATGTGATCGTTGACACTGATGAAGACTCAATGCTATCTTCAGAAGTGCCAGGCAAGCAAAACCCCCTTGTTCATTCCGATACAATCCTACTCTCTCTCTCCTGCTCTCTTTTACTGCATTAGGACAACACCGATTCAACTGTTATATGCTGCGGTAGTTGAACCCCTTTATCCTCTGCATGACCTGTCATTGCCACAGTAAATAGATGAAACCCACTAGCATGAGTAGGAGTTGTTTGAGCCCTGTTGTGCATACTCATTCATGCTTGTTTGTCATGCCTGCTACTGCTTAGAGTTGAGTCAGGTCTGATTCATCGGGGATGAATCAGAGGTGTGTGAACATGTCCTACCGTTGAGAGCTAAGTGTGTGAACACGATTTGGTAAAGGTAGCGGTGAGAGGCCATGTAGGAGTACATGGTGGGTTGTCTCATTGCAGCCGTCTTCAGGAACTGAGTTCTATGTTTGTGATCCATGACCAGTTACTACCACACATTGGGTTCCGGTAACTCGACCCCTCTCGACTTATTAATCAACATGATCTCTGTCCAGGAGTTGCAACTAGTTTCTGGTGTTTGTAGGTAGTGTTAGTAGTCTAACAAGTGGCACCCGGTACAGGTGGGCTTGGGACAGACTAGGCACAGTGGCACGGTGTACCAAGTGGCACCCGGATGGTGGGCTTGGGAACCCTGCTCACATCGTTTGGGGCCGTGAGCGACACCCCGGCCGGATCTCCTTGCGGATGGAACCCGAATAGGCGATAAACCTGGACGAGAGACTTGTGTGGTTAGTCAGGTCGTGGCCGACTCCCTCGCCCGGCTTCCGCTTGAAGGTTGCCGAGGTACATGACGTGTACAGGGCGATAAGTGGCGGGAGCGTGTGTGAAGAAGTACACCCCTGCAGGGTTATCATTATCTATTCGAATAGCCGGATTCCTCGGATATGGAAACTTGGACCCCTTGCATAGTTCATAGACAAGTGAAAGTGGATACTCTAAAATACGCAAGATAAGCGTGAGTGCTATGGATGGCGTTCTCGTAGGGAGACGGGAGCGGTTCCATAGTGGTGTATTGATATGGTGAATATGTGGACTCGTGTGCGCCACCTCAAAAGAGTTACTTGCAGTCGTAGTTTAGGATAGCCACCGAGTCAAAGCTGGCTTGCTGCAGTTAAACCCCACCATCCCCTTTGTTGATAATGATGCATATGTAGTTAGTTCTGATGTAAGTCTTGCTGGGTACATTTGTACTCACGTTTGCCTATTTTATGTTTTTGCAGAGAGACTTCGGTCTCGCTAGTAGTTCTGCGTGGACTTCGACGTTTAGCTTGTTAGCTCAGCTACGATCTTGTGCCCTCAGCAGGATCTGGTAGATAGTCAGGCTTCTCAACCTTTTTCATTTATAGATGTCTGTACTCAGACATGATAGCTTCCGCTTGTGCTTTGATTTGTATGCTCTGAATGTTGGGTCATGAGACCCCTGCTTGCTCTAGTCCTAGTAGTCATACTAGGTGGTCTACGCACATGTAGATTTATTCTTTTTCATCTCTCGTGTTCGCCATACTGCCACGACTGTTGATGAATTGACAGTAAGTTATTCACGGGGAAACCCTTGTTGAGCATCTTTGCGAGAGAGAGAGAGAGTGATATGTCTAAAGACTGAGGCAGTGATAAGATATTCTTTGTGTCTATGTGTGTGGAGAATAGAGAGAGACATGTAATGGGGCTTTGTGTTGTGTAACGTGGAGACACATAGACATAATCAGAGAGTGAGTGTGTGAGATACACATGCGGACATGGGGAGAGATGTGTGAGTTAGAGAGATGGAGAATTTCTGCGTGCATCTAAACTAGAGAGGGGGGATATATACATATCTAGAGCTGTAGAGAATATGCAAGGGTGTGTGTCTTAAAAGAAGGATCCAGATAGCTAGATGGGTATTTGTGCGTGTCTGTGTGTGTTTATGCGCGCATTTGTGTGTGAGAGGGAGTGTGTGTATGTGGAGTAGAGAGACCACTAATGATGTAAACCTAGTAAAAGGGAAGGGGGAATGGTGTGACATGTGTGTCAAAGAGAGACAAAGGCATGTGTAGTAGCGAGATAGCATGGGTGCGGGCGGGGAGCAGACTATTTGGAAGAGACATCGAGTGTGTGGGGGAGAGGGGTCTGAGAGTGAGAGAGAGAGAGAGCTAGCAACAGAGAGAGAGATAGAGAGGAAAAGAGGGGGAGACAGGGGTCGTTTGTGTCCATAAGTGGCGTGTAGATAGGGAGACAATGTTGATGTTGTTCGAAATTGGCCTATGTATGGAGACGCAAGGGAAGCGAGTCATCGTGTGTGTGATAGGGACTTCATGAGAGATCTAGAATAGATGGTGTAGAGAACAACGTGCGAGATTGAGAACGATGATACATTAGGGAGCTATGGAAAGAGTCACGGCATATATGTATACAGGGAAGGAGCTGGGCCGGGTCCGCATGTGGGAGAGATAGAAAGAGGAGAGTGGTACACAAGGAGACAAAGTGTGCTTGTTTGCAGTGGGGGTGGTGTGTGAGGTGAGTGTGCGAGAACCACATAACTAGGGAGATAGACGTTTGGGGGCGACGTTTTGTGTGTATGGGAAAGATACACTCTACATAGTGCGTGTGCTTGGGAAAGAGAGATGCCGGAAGACCTGGAGAGTGGGGGAAGAGATGTGTGCATGCCCGAGAGACAAAGTGATAAGAGACCTATATTGGGGTCTGGACTTTAGAAGAGAGGGGGGTGTTAATGTGTTCGCATGTTCGTGTCTGGGGGAGAGAACGGCGTGTGTGTGGGGGGCGACGGAGGTGGTGGGGTGGGGGGGTTGGCTTCAGATAATGAGTTAGGTGTCTATATTTGAGGGACTTTAGCGTAAGTGAGATATATAAGGTCAATAGTGTGTGCACTCATGGTTGATCAATTTGTTTCACAGTTTGGACTATGAGATAACGATAATTTTGAACATGCGTGATATACCTTGATGTACCAGAATTACAAACCTAAGATTGAAATTTTGGAATTCGACTCCATCATTTACTTTTGTAATTAATTTAAACAGAGGTACATTTTTTAAGCCGGGATTTTGTGATTTCAAATTCATATATCAAACCTAGAGATATACACATACGGGCATGTTCAAACTTTATAATCATCCACTTTGTTCATACACATACACATTTTTGCTTTTGTCATCATATTTAGGATAAACACATTTGGAATGTCATTTGAATTGGACCGTATGATGGTATTTGCCTGTACTAGCTCAATGATCCATATTTGAATTGAATGGACAATCTAAGTTTCGAGTTGGAGACATCGATTTTCAAAACTTGCACTTTTTTGCGTGCAAAACAAATAAATTCTCGGCCATGATCGTAGTCGGCCATACAAGAGTAGAACACTTATAATTTTAGGCGCCAAAATATTTCAAACTTCCCGCTCACATCGAAATATCTCGCGCCCGAAAGTTTAGCCCTGTGATATTCCAGTTTTACCCCTGCCACATGAATAGAAAAGGGATGCTTTTGTATGTCAACAGGCGCCGCAACCGAAGCACCGGAGCCGCTTCAGCGACAGCGACAGCGACAGCTGGCCCAAACTCAACCGCAACAGGAGCACCATCGACGATCCTTAGCTATCAAGTATGACAATGATACCCATACGCCGCCGAGAATCATGTACTATTATCCAACGAACGGCGCCTATGTTCACTTTCTTAGCATAAGCACCGCACCTTTGAATTTCTTGAGGGCATCATTCAATTTCTCATGAGACGCGTTATTCTTCTTGCACCTGTAGGGCCATACTTCTGGAAGTGAACATGTTACAAGTGCTAAATTACATACCAGTGCACATATAGTTAATATGCTTTAGTTTTGTCCTAAGTATTACTGTACTTCCTAGATATCACTGGCTACTATTTTACTTCTTGCATGCTATATTTGTGATAATGGTGTTGTTCTGATGCCACCTGTTGGTTCCATCAGACTGCTTCATGTTCTCTATGCTTAATTACACATCAACAAACTAGCATGTGGTCCCGCTGCTTTTTGTTTTTTTACCCTACATTTTCTGATGCTAGCTATTACATCACTGCTACGAGCCTCTGTTCATTACTTTTTTGTGTGTTCTTGATCTTCCCAAGTTGCATGACTAATTTTATGCTTCTATTAATTATGGATCTGCCAACCCCATCAAGCAAAATATTTGTTCTTTTGGGGCTGGCACCTCGAACGAGCATAAAAATAGACTGAAGCAGATATATTGTTGTGTAAGCACACCCACCCTTCTTTCATTAGTTTAGATGAACCATTGATGATCAATTCGAACCAGTGCATGTGATTAAAATTAATTTTACCTAAATAGAGGGTGCAGAATAAACTACAACAACTAGATTTGCAACTATGGGATGTTGACGATATCTTCAAAGAACATTGCAACAGCAGTGATGCCTCACAACAACATATGGTAAGCCGGTGTGTTTTAGTACATGTGAAATGCAATGTGTGTGGGCTGTTTTCTTGGCTTGTGGCCTCAACCTGTAATCCTACAGAAGTACAAATAGTTCAGTTGTCTGCTTTGCTGTATTGCTTGATTTGGATGCTTGTTTGTTACTTGTTAGGCTATACCTGAGTTGGCCAATATGTCAGCAGTGTCTGCTGTAATATCATAAAGAAATGCATGCCTAGTTCATTTGAGTCCTTAACTTTTCCTCTGAACTTCATCACAAGACTGTCAACTAGGGATGTCAATTGGGTCCCTTTTAATCCCGATTAAAGTCCACTAGTGGTATGATAGTTCAAAAGAGTTTTTGTTTTTTGAGGAAAATGAACTAGGGAGCTAGCAAAAACTAACTAGATGGGATTGGTGGATGTTGTTTATTTGCCACTTACATCCCTAGTTTCATCTTACCATTTTAATTTCTTTTTGGCTGATGCTGCTTGGAACCATTTAAATATAGCTTGCCATGCTCGGCAATAATTCGTATGTCATTTACCATGTAAGCTTACTGCCTGGATCATGCGATAACTATCTCTTACTTATGTCCATCGGAAACCTTTCAGGATGCCGTTCACACTAGGATACAATGTACAACCCCAGAATCTATTTGTGGAAGCAGTGCGCCATCCATGTTACCAGATGGTAGCAGTTCAGAGGCAACACCACCGGTGAGCAGTTTGAGCACAGATATTATAGTTCTTGAGGCTCTACTAGAGGCAGAAAGTGATGGTGTGGCTGCCATGAATGAGGTAATCTTGATCTTGGGGCTGGAAATTATGCAATTAGCTGCACACATTATGCAAGCAACCCAAGAATTGGAGGAAGTAAGAATGTTGCATTTGAAGATGGAAGAGGTCCTGCTGTTTCTGCTATCTGAAACCCAGGATAATCCCAGTTCTTGTTTAGATACCAGTTGAAATTGTCAGCAGATTATTGTACTTGCATGTTGTGTCATGTCTCTGAATGGATTATGTTGTAATACCCCCTATGTTGTCCATGTGTTGTAATGATCCGAATTTTTTAAGCGAGGTAATTCTCAGTACTTGTATGATTGACATAAGGTGAACTACTTTTCGTGTGAGCATATTGTATTGGATGAAATAACTGTTTGACTCAAAGTGTATCCAACCTACTGAATTCAAAGATCACGGGATTTCTAAATCATAATCATATATAAAGGTGGAATAAATCTTTGTTGTGGTTTTGAAGAAATAAATAAAAAAATGTAGAATTATCGGTGGATATTCGTAATCGAATACCAATTGGATTTGAATTTAGTTGCTAGGGCCGAGGGAAGACATGAATGCTAATTCTCCCATGTTTTGAATGAAGCGGCTAAACACCCACTATCATTTGTGGGCTGCCTGAAGCAAGTGTTTGCGAGATGGAAATTACTGTCTACCCCTAACACTTTCACATCCTTATCGACCGGATTTACACTACTATCGAGAGGGGTAGACTAGTAACTTCAATCAGATGTGACACGACTGCCTCTGAGCCCATTCAGACACGGTGGGTGCCAAACGTGGGCGGCAAAACTCATTTGATTCAAGCTTGTCCGAAAGACATGTGTCTCTCCCTCCATTTCCCCATTCATACACGGTGGACGGCAAAACAAACTCTCCTCGCATCTCCCGAAATCAATGTAGGCAAATTTTTTAAATAGGGGCAGATGTGTAACTTCCCTCAGACGTGACACAACCACCCTACCTGTCAACGCTGTTCATACACAGTTAGCGGCAAAACAGCCTCTCCTCGCCTGAAATCACTACTAGAAAATATTTGGGAGATGCGAGATTATTGTCCTATCCCTAACCGACGCAATGTACGAAATTTTAAACGGGGGATAAGTTCATAACTTTCCCACATTTCAGACAAGCGCGTCCCAAAGTTTGATATCCCCCTCCCCCTCCATTTCCTCATTCATACACCGTCGGTGCCACAAAAACCTACCCACTGCGGTCATCCTCCTCCATCCGCCACCCCATCCTCCACCTTGCTGGAGCCGCTACCCCGTCGTCCACTACAAGAGATGGACGTCTCTCATCCACGGCACCAGACCAGGATCCTTTCATCGCGTCCTCTCGCTTCATCGGCGCCATCGTCCACCTTGGTGTGGCCGCTCCTACCACCGCCTCGTCCATGACAACAAGATTTATCCCCCCCCCCCACCGACAGCCATCACACCCGCAGCACCCTCAACGTATCAGCAGGGGCCTAGACAACATCGCAAGAGAGGTGGTACTCTTCCATATGTGCTTAAGTAATTGATCTCACAGGAAAATAGATCGTAAATTGTTTACTGTACTTTTTTTGTCTGTACTAAATCATAGTGGCTAGTTGAAAGCAAACATTGGTTGGGAAGTAGCTTTGTCTGGTTTGCACCTTCGGATCTGCCATGGAACGGTCACTATACTCGTAAAGCTTATGGTTTCCCCCCTTTATATTCACTACCATCATCGTAGGTGCTTCATGTCGTGCTAGCACTGCTGCTCAGGTCCTCAACCCATGAAGCGAAACAACACGCCACTCATAATTCCAAAGCTTTGGTGTTGAAATATGAATCTGATATGATGCCCACATTACTAAACACAGAGAACGTTTAATTGCTCACCTAATGTTCCTGTATTCATTCCGAAAAGCATGTGCGCCGCCCACTGGTCCAGCTAGTTCCACTTTCCTAATTTTACTCTTGATGCTTAGGTTTTCCCCTTTTATCTACTCTACTATGATCTGCGTAGGTGCTTTCTATCGTACTAGAATTATTTCACCCCTCAAGCTAAGCAACACAACACTCAAAATTCCAAAGCTTAGTTGTTCAAATATGATTGTGATATGATACTGATATTAGTTAACAGACACATTTCATTGGTTAGCTCAAGGTCCCACTTGAGTTTCCAAATGCATGTCGCGACATATAGAGAGACAGCAGAATTGCATTTCTTTGTCACTTGTTGACTATACTTTCTTGTCCATACCAAATCTTAGTTGTTATTTAAAAGAAAACATCAGTTGCTCACTAACCTTTGTGTGGTTTGCAGCTTCAGATCTACCATCCCATTGGCACGGTCAACACTATACTCATCATGCTTCCGATTTCCCCATTTTATGATGACCACGATGAGCCTACGTGGTTCGTGTCGTAATAGCACTTCTCCACCCATCGAGCTAAACAAGCTTAGTTGTACAAATTCAAATATGATAAAATGTTGATATTAGTAAAACTGAGAGATGTTTAATTGGTCAGCTAAATGTTCCTACTTTAGTTTTGAAATGCATGTGAGCCACATATGGAGAGATCGGAAGGAATACTATTTCTTTGTGCGCTCTGGTTCATCATGGGTGGGCAACCGGCGTTGTATAGAAAGATTTGTAATATCTTCAATTTGCTTGCTCTTCTGCTCTTCTTTAAGATGATCCTCTTCTCTTATTTAATAAGTATGTTCCTTGTTGGGAAGAGTAGCAGATACATTTGCGGTCGACTGGTCAGGTCGAGTTGTTCTCCCTTAGTATATTTTGAATCTGTCAGGTCAGGTCGACTTGTTCTTCTTTACCATATGTTGAAGCTGTCATCTGTGAAGTATCATCACATCTGGAGCTCTCATATTTTCAGTAGTAGGCCACATTATATTAATGAACACACCAAGTTACAGCATGTGATAACCCACAAGTATAGGGGATCGCAACAGTTTTCGATAAGTAAGAGTGTCGAACCCAACGAGGAGTTAAAGGTAGAACAAATATTCCCTCAAGTTCTATCGACCACCGATACAACTCTACACACGCTTGACGTTCGCTTTACCTAGAACAAGTATGAAACTAGAAGTACTTTGTAGGTGTTGTTGGACAGGTTTGCAAGATAATAAAGAGCAAGTAAATAAAAGGTAGGGTTGTTTAGATTAAGAAACAATAAAGTAAATATAGCAAGTGTGGAAAAGTGGGGGTAGGAGTTGCGAAATTGTCCCTAAGCAATTGACTACTTTACTAGACCGATAGCAAGTATTATGTCGGAGAGGCCACTGTTAGCATGTCATCCCTGACTTGGAATTCTATGCACTTATGATTGGAACTATTAGCAAGCATACACAACTACTAATGTTCATTAAGGTAAAACCCAACCATAGCATTAAGATATATTTCTCCCCCTTCAATCCCGTATGCATCAATTTCTATGCTAGGTTGAAGCTTCTATCACTCTTGCCCTCCAATACATAGTCGTATCAACATACAGCTAACCCTAGGGTGTGATCCACACGTGCAATCATATGATGGGCACCAAAGGACATCAACATAACCACAAGCAAATTAAATCAATCATAGCAATTCATCAACCACCGATAGGACAACGAAAATCTACTCAGACATCATAGGATGGCAACACATCATTGGATAATAATATGAAGCATAAAGCACCATGTTCAAGTAGAGGGTACAGCGGGTTGCGGGAGAGTGGACCGCTGTAGATAGAGGGGGGAAGGTGATGGAGATGTTGGTGAAGATGGCGGAGGTGTTGGTGTAGATCACGGTGATGATGAAGCGAGGGGGAGAGAGCCCCCTCCTTCTTCTTCTTCCTTGACCTCCTCCCTAGATGGGAGAAGGGTTTCACCTCTGGTCCATGGCCTCCATGGCACGGGAGGGTCAAGAACCCCTCCGAGATTGGATCTGTCTCTCTGTCTCTCTCAGATTCTTCCCTTTCACTGTTTCTTATATTCCCGGAGATCCGTAACTCCGATTGGGCTGAAATTTTGACACGATCTCTATCCAGAAATTAGCTTTCTTGCGGCGAAAGAAGGGCATCAACCACCTTACAGGTGGCCCACGAGGGTCAGGGGCACGCCCAGGGGGGCAGGCGCGCCCTCCTGCCTCGTGGCCACCTCGGGCACCGTCTCGCGTGGATTTTTTCTTCCCAAAAATCATAAATATTCCAAAAAAATCTCCGTCGGTTTTTATCCCGTCTGGACTCCGTTTGATATGGATATTCTGCGAAACAAAAAACATGCAACAAACAGGAACTGGCATTGGGCACTGGATCAATATGTTAGTCCCAAAAATAGTATAAAAAGTTGCCAAAAGTATATGAAAGTTGTAGAATATTGGCATGGAACAATCAAAAATTATAGATACGACGGAGACATATCAGCATCCCCAAGCTTAATTCCTGCTCGTCCTCAAGTAGCTAAATGATAAAAAAGATAATTTTTGATGTGGAATGCTACCTAGCATAATCTTTATCACATATCTAATCATGGCATGAATATTAAGACACGAGTGATTCAAAGCAATAGTCTATCATTTGACATAAAAACAATAATACTTTGTGACGCCCGGGTAATTAAGCTACAGTGATCCTCTGCTAATGATGCCACGTCACCCCGGTTACTGTTCCTAATCTCGTGTTAGTTCATAACTGATTCAAATTCAAATTCAAAATCAATCAAAGAATAAAAGTTTTCGAATATTAAAACTAAAATGTTCGGAGTGAACCAAATATTGCATAGGTAATTATGGTGGAGAAAGCACACCTTGATAAAATGTTTAAACACACTAAAATGAATAAAATAGTAACAATAATAATTATTTAAATGCTTTCAAAATGTTAAACAATTTCAAAACTATTTTGCTTCGGTGCTAAGTGGTTTGTGGCTGTGGCTTAGCTTGCAACCTCTATTTTCTTGCCACTGTAGTATTTTACTAAAATGAGAAATAAAAGAAAACAAATAAACAGAAACTATAAAAGAAAATAAGGTTTAAAAAAAATGGAAAGCCCCAGGCCAACTGGGCCATCCGGCCCAACTCCTCCCTGGCCCAACCGGCCTCCCATATCCCCCCACCCTAGGAAACCCTAACCCAACCACCCGCACCCCCCATGCCGTTCCCCTCCTCCCGATCCAATCTGGATCGGGGACGAGACCCCCACTCGCCCCACCCCGCTCGCTCCCCTCGTTCCCCTCCACCTCGCGCTGCACACACGCATCGTGCCTGGGGGAAGAGATCCCCGCGCCCGATCCACCCACCAACCCTCACCGCCCCCTCTCCCCGATCTGGACGC
>NC_041386.1:414923649-414925773 GCF_002162155.2 Triticum dicoccoides | reverse complement strand
CCGCGTGCGCGCTTGACGCGCCGGGCCCGCGCCTCGGCCGCACTCACAGCGGCCCCGCCTCCATCGTGCCCGCTCGTCGCCGTCCTTGCCCGGCTCCACGAGCGCACGCCCCCTGCCTCCCTGCGTCGCCGGCACCCCACCGTGCCCCGCCAGTTCCGCCACCGCGGTTGGCCTGGGCGGGTGCCGTATCAGGCACCCACGCGCCCGTGCCCGCATCGGCCCCCTGGGCAAATGACACGTGGGGCCCAGCCCCAGAACAAAAAAAAGAAGAGAAAATAATAATAATAATTAATTAATTAACTAAATTAATTAACTTAATTAATTCAGTTTAATTAACCTGATCAATTAACTAAACTAATTAACCTGTTAGTTTAATTAAACTGTAATTAGATTAACCTAAACCCTAATTAACCTAACAGTGTATGACAGGTGGGTCCCACGGGACCCACATGTCAGTTTGACCCAGGTCAACCGCACTGTTGCCTGCTGACATCACACATACGTCATGCTGACGTCAGCATTTACTATTCTGGATAATGTTGAATTAAATAAATAATTAAATTCCAGAAATTAATAAAATCTTTAGAAAATCATATCTTTTAATCCGTAACTCCGATTAAAATATTTTCAACATGAAAGTTGCTCAGAACGACGAGACAAATCCGGATACGCAGTCCGTTCGTCCGCCACGCACCCCTAACATATCAAACTCGCAACTTTCCCCCTCCGGCTCCTCTGCCCGAAAACATGAAACACCGGGGATATTTTCCCGGATGTTTCCCCCTTCACCGGTATCGCCCATTCCTACGTTAGGTCACCCCTAGCACAACATATTGCCGCGTCTTGCTTTGTGTTACATTTGATTGCTCTGTTATTTATTGTGTTCCCCCTCCGTTACTCCTTTCCGGTAGACTCCGAGACCGATGCTGATGCCCCTGTGGTCGACTACGTCACCGACGACCCCTCTCTCTTGCCAGAGCAACCAGGCAAGCCCCCCCTTTGATCACCAGATATCGCCTACTCTTCTCTATACTGCTTGCATTAGAGTAGTGTAGCATGTTACTGCTTTCCGTTAATCCTATTCTGATGCATAGCCTGTCATTGCTGCTACAGTCATTGATACCTTGCCCGCAATCCTAAATGCTTAGTTTAGGATGCTAGTGTTCCATCAGTGGCCCTACACTCTTGTCCGTCTGCCTTGCTATACTACTGGGCTGTGATCACTTCGGGAGGTGATCACAGGCATATACTATATACTTTACACTGTTACATTACCTGTGATACTGTTCGGAGTTGGGGGCTGAAGGGGCAGGTGGCTTCACCCCGGTAGAGGTGGGCCTGGGTTCCCGACAGTCCCCGACTGTTACTTTGTGGCGGAGCGGCAGGGCAGGTTGAGACCACCTAGGAGACAGGTGGGCCTGGCCCTGTTCGGCGTTCGCGGATACTTAACACGCTTAACGAGATCTTGGTATTTGATCTGAGTTGGCTACGAGCTTATACGCACTAACCATCTACGCGGGAGTAGTTATGGGTATCCCGACGTCGTGGTATCAGCCGAAGCACTTCAGACGTCAGCGACGGAGCGGCGCGCGCCGGATTGGACTGGAACGCCACTAGGCTAGGTCTGCTTCCGGCCGCCCACGCAACGTGCAGGTGTGCTCAGGGCGATGGGCCCAGACCCCTGCGTGCTTAGGTTTAGACCGGCGTGCTGGCCTCTCTGTTGTGCCTAGGTGGGGCTGCGACGTGTTGATCTTCCGCGGCCGGGCATGACCCAGGAAAGTGTGTCCGGCCAAATGGGATCAAGCGTGTTGGGTAAGTTGGTGCACCCCTGCAGGGAAGTTAATCTATTCGAATAGCCGTGATCTTCGGTAACAGGACGACTTGGAGTTGTACCTTGACCTTATGACAACTAGAACCGGATACTTAATAAAACACACCCTTCCAAGTTCCACAGACAACCCGGTGATCGCTTTTCTACAGGGCGACGAGGAGAGGATCGCCGGGTAGGATTATGCTATGCGATGCTTCTTGGAGTTGCTACTTGGAGTTGCTACTTGGAGATGCTACTTGGAGGACTTCAATCTACTCTCTTCTACATGCTGCAAGACGGAGGCTGCCAGAAGC
>NC_041386.1:414922167-414922758 GCF_002162155.2 Triticum dicoccoides | reverse complement strand
ACCATCACCACCGACCGGGACGACCACGCCGGACGCCATCGCTGCTCCTCCCCTGCGTCGCTGCGTACCCGTCCTCCTCCCCAAAGGCTCCACCGAGCCTCGCCGACCCTCGTCTCTGCAACGTCGGTGAGGCACCGTCCTCTCCTCCTCCCGCCCGCGTGCTCGAACCACGGTGCCGTGCACCGCGTGCCCCGGTCTTGCTGCTCTTCCTCCTTCCGCACGCGCTCACCACGCGCTCCGGATGACCCCATACCGCGACCTTCTCCCCGCACCGCAACTGGACCGGCACCCCCTGCACGCGCCCGTGCGCGCCCACCCGCGCCCACGGCCATCGCTGCCGGACGCCCGCGACCGAGATGGTGCTCTGCCCGCTCCTGCTCACGGCCCCCTCGCCCCGCTCCCTCGACCATCCCACGCCCCGTGCCCCTGCTCCATGGCTGCTGCTGCCTCCTCTACCCACCACACCCGCCGTGGCCGCGTTTGGTCACCGGACCACACCGCCTCGCCCGCCCGTTGCCGTGCTCTGGCACCCCGGAGCCCCTCTACCCCCTGCGGCCATCGGCCTGCGCCCGCGTGCGCGCTTGACGCGCC